>NC_072000.2:9690283-10003010 GCF_028885655.2 Pongo abelii | reverse complement strand
TCTATTCCATTCCATGCCACTCCATTCCACACCATTCCATTACAATTCATTCCACTCCTTTCCACTCCACTCCACTGAATTCCAGTCCACGCCACTCCATCCCATGCCATTTCATTCCATTCCAATCTGTTCCATTTCATTCCACTCCATTCCATTCCATTCCACTCCATTCCACTCTATTACATTCCACTCCATTCCACTCTAGTCTATTCCATTCCTCTCATCTCCACCTAATTCTATTCCATTCCACTTAACTCCACCCCACTCTATTCCATTCCACTCCATTCCATGCCTCTACATTGCACTCCATTCCATTCCATTCGAGTCCACTCCATTCCATTCCACTCCATTTCATTCCACTTCATTCCACTGAACTCCACTCCAATCTATTCTATTCCACTCCAGTGCACTCCAATCCACTTCTTTACACTCCACTCCATTCCAATCCACTCCATTCCATTCCATTTCATTCCATTCCTTTCCCCTCCACTCAACTCGATTCCACTCCAGTACAATCCATTCCACTCCACTCCACTACATTTGATTCCATTGCATTCCATTCCATTCCATTCCATTCCATTCTTGTACATTCCACTCACGTCCACACTAATCCATTTGACTCCACTCCATTCGACTCCACTACATTCCATTCTACTCCATTCTATTACATTCCATTCCATTCTACTTCATTCCATTCCACTCCACTGGATTAAATTCCAATCCACTCCATTCCACTCTAGTACACTCCTCTCCACTCCCCTCCTTTCCATTCCACTCGACTCCATTACACTCCTTTCCATTCCACTGCACTCCATTCCACACAACTCCATGCCAATCCTTTCCATTCCACTCCATAACACTCCATTCCTTTCCGTTCCATTCCACACCTCTCCTCTCCACTCCATTCCATTGCACTCCATTCCAAACCACTCCATTTCATTCCACTCTATTCCTCTCCATTCCATTCCATTTCATTACATTCTATTCCAATCCACCCCACTCCATTCCATTTAACTCCACTCCACTCCATTCCAATCCATTGCACTCTACTCCATTCCGTTGCATTCCATTCCACTCCATTCCTCTCCACGCCATTCCACGCCATTCCACTGCATTCCAATGCACTCCAGTCCACTCCACTCCACTCGGCTCCTTTCCATTCCATTCCACTGCACTCCACTCCATTCCATTCAAATTCATTCCACTCTACGCCATACCATTCCACTCCACTCCACTCCATTCCATTTATTTCCACTCCATTCCATTCCACTCCTTTCCACTCCTCTCCATTCCTTTCCAATCCTCCATTCCATTCCACTACACTCCACTCCCCTATATTCCACTCCACTTCCTTCCACTCTGTTCCCCTCCATTCCATTCCATTCTATACCACTACACTACACTCCTTTCCAATCCATTCACTACATTCCACTTCTCTCCACTTCATTGCATTCCATTCCATTCCACTTCACTCCACTCCATTCCATTACAATCATTTCACTCCACTGCATTCCATTCCACTCCACTCCACTCCACTACACTCCATTCCTTTTAATTCCACTACATTCCATTCCACTCCGTTCCACTCCACACCACTGTTTTCCACTGCATTCCATTCCATTCCACTCCACTCCATTCCATTCCATTCCAATCCATTCCACTCCACTCCACTCCATTCCAATCTATTCCACTCCAACGCACAGCTCTCCTGTTGATTCCTTTCCATTCCATTCCGTCCCACTCCTTTCCACTCCACTACACTGTATTCCACCCCACTCCACTCCATTCCATGTCATTCCATTCCATTCTCATCCATTCAGTTTCATACCACTCCATTGCATAGCGTTCGACTCCATTCCAGTCCATTCCACTCCACTCCACTCCATTCCATTTCATTCCATTGCATTACATTCCACTGCATTCCTGTCCATTCCACCCTATGCCACTCCACTCCACTCCATTCTCGTCCATTCCACTCCATTCCATTCCACTCCATTCCACCACACTCCATTCCATTCCATATTACTCCACTCCACTCCATTCCACTCCTCTCCAGTACACTCCTCTCCAATCCACTCCATTCCATTACATTCCACTCCTCTCCATTACATTCCATTACACTACACTCCATTCCACTCCTCTTCCCTCCAATCCACTCCATTCCATTCAATTCCACTCTACTCCATTCCTTTCCCCTCCATTCAACTCCATTCCATTCCACTCCATTCCAATCCACTCCATTCCATTCCATTATACTCCACCCCACTCCATTCCACTCCACTTCATTCCACGCCATTCCAGTCCACTCCACTCCAATCCACTCCATTCCTTTCCACTCCACTCCAATCCACTCCATTCCATTCCATTCCACTTCTCTCCATTACATTCCACTACACTCCACTCCATTCCACTCCACTTCATTCCACACCACACCATTCCGTTCCACTCTACTCCATTCCATTTCACTCCATTCCATTTCACTCCATTCCACTCCACTCCATTCCACTCCATTCCACTACATTCCTCTCTGTTCCACTATATTCTACTGCACTCCCCTTCACTCCATTCTTTTCCATTACATTCCACTCCACTCCATTCCATTCCACTCCACTCCACTCAAATCCACTCCCCTCCATTCCATTCCACTCCACTCCAATCCGCTCACTTCCACTCTACTCCACTCCATTTCACACCACTCGTCTCCATTCCATTCAATTCCACTCCATTCCACTGCATTCCACTCCAATCCACTCTATTCCATTCCGTTCCACTCCACTCTATTCCAATCCATTACAGTCCATTCCACTGCACTCCACTCCATTCCATTCCATTCCATGACATTCCATTCCAGTCCTTTGTACTTCACTCCTCTACATTGTAACCAACTGTACTCCATTCCATGCCATTCCATTCAATTCCAGTCCATTCTATTTCATTCCACTCCATTCCATTAAACTCCATTCCAGTCCATTCCAGTCCATTCCGTTCCATTCCTTTCCATTTAATTCCATTCGATTCCACTACATTCCAGTCCAGTCCTCTACATTCTACTCCACTGCACTCCATTCAACCCCATTCCCCTAAATTCCACTCCATTCCTTTCCACTCCATTCCACTCCACTCCATTCCATTCCATTATACTCCACTCCATTCCATTGCACTGCATTCCACTCCACTCCTTTCCGTTCCGCTCCATTCTATTCCATTCCACTCAATTTCATTCAATTCCAGTCCACTTCATTCCATTCCACCCCAATCCACTCCATTCCTCACCATTCTACTCCACCACAACTCCACCCCACTCCTCTCCAATCCATTCCATTTCATACCACTCTACTCCACTTCATTCCAATCCATTCCACTCCATTCCAATCCACCCCACTCAATTCCTTTCCAGTGCACTCCTATGCATTCCACTCCTCTGCATTCCACTCAACTCCTCTCCATTCCATGGCATTCCATTCCATTCCAATTTCTTCCGTTTCATTCTACTTCTTTCCATTACATTCCACTCCATTACAGTCCATTCCACTCCAGTCCACTCCATTCCATTCCATTCCAACCCATTACAGTCCATTCCTCTCCATTCCTCTCCACTCCATTCCTCTCGATTCACCTAAATCCCACTCCATTCTATTCCACTCCATTCCACTCTACTCCATTCCATTCCACTCCATTCCACTCCGTTCCATTCCACTCCATTCCATTCCACTCCATTCCACTCCTCTCCACTCAATTCCAGTCCACTCCATTTAATTCCATTCCATTTCATTCCACTCCACTCCACACTACCCCACTCAATTCCATTCCACTCCATTCCAATGCATTCCACTGCATTCCAGTCCACTCCACTCCACTCCACTAAATTCCATTCCATTCCACAGCACTCCCCTCAATTCCATTCCTATCCATTCCACTCCACTACATTCCTTTCCACTCCACTCCACCCCACTCCATTCCACTTATTTCTACTCCATTCCACTGCACTCCACTCCACTCCATTGCATTGCTCTCCATTCCACTACACCCTTTTCCATAGCACACGATTCCATTCCATTACATTCCACCCCATTTCATTCCACTCAATTCCATTTCATTCCCCTCCACTCCACTTTACTCCATTCCAGCCCACACTACTCTATTCCATTCCATTACACTCCATTACACTCCACTCCATTCCAGTCCACTATACTCCAGTCCATTCCTTTACACTCCACTCCAGTCCACTCCACTCCACTATGTTCCATTCCATTCCCCTGCACTCCTCTGCCCTCTATTCCATTATAATCCATTACATTTCAGTCTATTCCATTAAAATCCACTGTACTCCTCCCGACTCCACTCCACTCTATTCTATTCCACTCCATTCCTTTTCACTTCATTCCAGACCCCCCATTCCATTCCAATCTACTCCACTCAATACCACTCCATTCCATTCCATTACACTCCAAAACATACTACTCCACTCCAATCCACCCGTCTCCTCTCCATTCCATTCCATTTCATTCCACTCCACTCTAGTACATTCCAATCCATTCCACTCCATTCCACTCCATCCCACTCCATTCCATTCCAATCCACTCCTATGCACTCCACTCTTCTCCATTCCACTCAACTCCACTCCATTCCATGCCATTCCATTCCATTCCAATCTATTCCATGTCATTCCACCCCTTTTCATTCCTTTCCATTCCATTCCCGTCCATTCCACTCCACTCCACTCCATTCCATTCCATTCCATTCCTTTCCATTCCATTCCTTCCCATTCCATTTCACTCCATTGCAGTCCAATCCACTCCATTCCACTCCACTCCACTCCATTCCACTGGATTCCCCTAAATTCCACTCCATGCTATCCCACTCCATTCCAGTCACTCCATTCCATTCAACTATACTCTACTCCAATCCACTCCATTCCATTCCACTCCTTTCCACTGCATTCCACTTTACTCCATTCCATTCCACTCCACTCCACTCCATTCCCTTCCACTCCATTCCATTCCTCTCCATTACACTCCACTGCACTCAATTCCAGTCAACTCTATTCCATTCCATTCCATTTCATTCCACTACACTCCACTCCACCCCATTCCACTCCAGTCCATTCCACTCAACTCTGCTCCATTCCATTCCATTCCATTCCACTCTACTCCACTCCATTCCACTCCATTCCTTTCCTTTCCACTCGATTCCATTCCATTCCTCTCCATTCCATTCCACTCCACACCATTCCATTCCATTCCACTCTTTTGCATTCCATTCCATTCCATTCCACTCCATTCCAATCCATTGCATTCCGCTGCATTCCATTCCACTCAATTCCCTTCCCCTGCTTTCCACCCAATTCCACTCCATTCCTGTCCACTCCAATCCACTCCACTCCATTCCATTCCATTCCACTGCATGCCACTCCATTCTTTTCCAATCAATTCCACTCCACTTCATTCCATTGCATTCCATCCACTCCATTCCATTCCGTTCCACTCCACTCCATTCCATTCCAATCCACTCCATTCCATTTCATTCCACTCCTCTCCGTTCCATTACACTACACTCCATTCCATTCTATTCCATTCCACTGCACTCCACTCCACGCCATTCCACTCTATTCCATTCCATTCCATTCCACTCTTATTCATTCCATCCCATTACGTTCCACTCCACTCCAATCCATTAGATTGCATTCCATTCCACTCCACTCCCTTCCATTCCACTGTATTCTCTTCCACTCCATTCCACTCCATTCTACTCCAGTCCACTCCAGTATATTCCACTCCACTCCACTACATTCCATTCACTTCCATTCCACTCCACTCAATTCCTTTCCAATCCATTCTACTCCTTTCTGCTCCAGTCTACACCTTTCCACTCCTCTCCACTCCACTCCACTCCACTCCATGCCGCTCCCCTCCACTCCATTCCATGACGTTCCATTCCATTACAATGCATTTCATTTCATTCCACTCCATGCGATTCCATTCCACTCCATTACAGTCCATTCCACTCCATTACAGTCCATTCCACTCCACTCCACTCCACTCCATTCCCTTCCATTCTATTTCATTAAATTCCACTGTACTCCCCACCGTTCATTTCCATTCCATTCCATTCCACTGCTTTCCACTCCACTCCACTCCATTCTGCTCCACTTCTCTCCATTCCATTTCATTTCATTCCTTTCCAATCCATTCCATTTCATTCCACTCCATTCCATTTCATTCCACTCCATTCCACTCCATTTCATTCCACTCCATTTCATTCCCTTCCGTTCCATTCCATTATACTCCATTCTGCTTCACTCCTATCCATTCCACTCCATTTCACTCTACTCTATTCCATTCCACTCCAAACCACTCCACTCTATTCCATTCCACTCCATTCCATGCCTCTACATTCCACTCCAATCCACTCCATTCCAGTCCACTCCATTCCATTGCATTTCATTCCATTCCAATCCACTCCACTTCACTTCACTCCATTCCACTCCACTCCAATGCACCCCACTCCACTTCTTTACACTCCACTCCATTCCACTCCACTCCATTCCATTCCTTTCCATTCCATTCGTTTCCCCTCCACTCAACTCCATTTCTCTCCAATCCACTCTATTCCTCTCCATTACACAACACTTAATTCCGATGCATTCCACTGCATTCCATTCCACTCCACTGCATTCCATTCTATTCTGCAGCTCTCCACTTCATTCCTTTCCAATCCATTCCCCTCCACTCCACTACATACCATTTATTTCCACACCATTCCGCTGCACTCCACTCCACCCCATTCCACTCTACTCCACTCCCCTCCACTCCAGTCCACTCTACTCCTTTCCATTCCATTCCATTCATTGCATTCCATTCAACTAGATTACAATCCACTCCATTCCAATCTACTCTACTCCATTCCATTCCTTTCCACTCCATTCCACTCCACTCCCCTACACTCCACTCCATTCCATTCCATTCCAATGCACTCCACTGCACTCCATTCAATTCCAAAACATTACACTCCACTCCATTCTATTCAACTAAACTCTACTCCACTTCACTCAACTCCACTCCATTCGATTCCACTCCATTCCACTCCACTCCCCTACAGTCCACTCCATTCCATTCCATTCCAATGCACTCCACTGCACTCCACTCAATTCCAAAACATTACACTCCACTCCATTCTATTCAACTAAACTCTACTCCACTTCACTCAACTCCACTCCATTCGATTCCACTCCATTCCACGCCACTCCCCTACACTCCACTCCATTCCATTCCATTCCAATGCACTCCACTGCACTCCATTCAGTTCCAAAACATTACACTCCACTCCATTCTATTCAACTAAACTCTACTCCACTTCACTCAACTCCACTCCATTCGATTCCACTCCATTCAATTCCTCTCCATTCCACTCCACTCCTCTCCATTCCGTTCAATTCCAATCCATTTCTCTCCACTCCACTCCATTCCACTCCATTGCAATCCATTCCAGTCCACTCCAGTCCACTCCACTCCACCGCACTCCATTCCATTTCATTCCACTGCACACCACTCCAATCCATTCCAATCCATTGCACTACACTCCATTCCATTACATTGCACTCCACTCCATTCCATTTGATTCCTATCTACTCCATTCCATTCAATTCCATTCCTCTCCATTCCATTACATTCCAATCCTTTCCATTCCATTCCATTCCACTGTTCACCACTCCACTGCTCTCCACTCCACTCCATTTCACTCCATTCCATTCCACTACTTTGCATTCCTCTACATTCCACTCCACTCCTCTCCATTCCACTCCACTCCACTCCACTCCACTGCATTCCATTCCATTCTACTCAAACTTTCCACTCCTCTACAGTCCAGTCCACTCCAATCCATTCCACTCGTCTCCACTCCACTCCACTTCATTCCATTCCACCGCACTCCATTGCATTCCACTACACTCCATTCCATTCCATTCCATTCCACTGCACTCCGCTCCACTCCACTCTACTCCATTCCATTCCACTCCATTCGTCTCCAATCCATTCCATTCCATTCTACTCCACTCCACTCCATTCCACTCCACTGCAATCCCCTCCACTCCACTCCATTCCGCTCCATTCCATTCTAATCCACTCCACTCCATTCAATCCATTCCACTCCATTGCACTCCACTCAACTCCATTCCACTCCAATCCACTGTATTCCTCTACACTCCATTCCACCCCATTACAATACATTAAACTGCATTCTAGTCCACTCCACTTCACTCCACTCCATTGCATTCCATTCCACAGAACTCTACTCCATTCCATTGAAATCCATTCCTCTCCACTCCATTCCTATACACTCGACACCACTCCACTCCATTCCATTTATTTCCACCCCATTCCTCTGCACTCCACTCCACCCCATTCCTCTGCACTCCACTCCACCCCATTCCGTTGCCCTCCATTTCACTCCACGCCTTTCCATTCCACTGCATTTCATTCCCTTTCATTCCACTCCATTCCATTCCACTGCACTCCCCTCCATTTCACTCCACTCCACTCCATTCCACTTCATTCCACTCCACTCCATTCCACTCCACTGTACTCCATTCCATTCCATTCTGTTCCACTCCATTACACTCCACTCCATTCCAGTCCACTGTACTACATTCCATTCCTTTCCACTCCATTCCACTCCATTGCACTCCACTCCACTCCATTCTATTCCTTTCCACTGCACTCCACTGCACTCCATTCAATCCCAAACCATTCCAGTCTCCTCCATTCCGTTCAAATCCACTCTACTCCACCCCACTCCACTCCACCCCATTCCATTCCACTCCATTGCATTCCACTCCATTCCACTCTACTCCTCTCCATTCCATTCCATTCCAATCCGTTCCATCCTATTCCATTCCACTTCATTCCACTCCACTCCATTCCACTTCATTACAATGAATTAAATTGCATTCCAGTCCAGTAAACTCCACTCCACTCCATTCCATTGCACTCCACAGCACTCCACTCCATTCCATTCCAATCCATTCAGCCCCATTCCATTCCTATACACTCCACATCACTCCACTCCATTCCAATTATTTCCACCCCATTCTACTGCACTCCACTCCAGCCAATTTCATTGCACTCCATTCCACTCCATCCCTTTCCATTCCACTGCATTCCATTCCATTCCACTTATTTCCAGTCCAGTCCACTCCACTCCATTTCACTCCACTCCACTCCATTCCACACCACTCCACCCCACTCCTTTCCAGTCCACTCTACTCCATTCCATTCCATTTGAATCCACTCCATTACACTCCACTCGATTGCTGTCCACTCTAATTCATTCCATTCCTTTCCACTCAATTCCACTCCACTGCACTCCACTCCACTCCTTCAATTCCATTCCACTGTACTCCTCTGTACTCCATTCAATTCCAATCCATTCCACGCCACTCCATTCCATTCTACTCCACTCCACTCCACTACACTCAACTCCATTACATTCCAATCCATTCCTTTCCACTCAATTCCACTCCAATCCACTCAACTCCATTCCATTCCATTCCAATCCATCCATTCCTATCTATTCCATTCCATTCCACTCCACTCCACTCCATTTCACTCCATTCCAGTCCACTCCAATCCACTACACTCCATTCCATTCTATTCCACTGCACACCACTCCATTCCATTCCCAACCATTCCACTCCAATCCATTCCATTAGTTTGCACTCCTCTCCATTCCATTCAATTCAACACCACTCCATTCCCTTCCATTCCAATCCGCTCCTTTCAATTCCATTCCATTCCTCTCCATTCCATTACACTACACTACATTTCACTCCATTCCATTCCACTGAACTGCACTCCACTGCACTCCACTCCTCTCTCTTCCACTCCATACAATTTCTCCCCATTCCATTCCTCTCCATTCCCCTCAACTCCAGTCCATTCCACTTCAATCCACTCCATTCCTTTGCATTCCTTTCCATTCCACTCAATCCTTCCACTCCAATACATTCCATTCCACTCCAATCCATTCCACTCCTCTCCTCTCCACTTTACTTCATTCCATTCCACTCCACTTCATTCCCTTACACTCAAATCCATTCCATTCCATTCCATTGCACTGCACTCCCCTCCACTCCACTCCATTCCACACCGTTCCATTCCACTACATTCGACTTCACTCCACTCCATTCCATTCCACTACATTCGACTCCATTCCAATTCACTCCATTCCACTCCACTCCACTCTATTCTGTTCCATTCCATTCCAATCTACTCCACTCCGTTCCACTCCATTCCACTCCACTGCAATCCACTCCAATCCATTCCATTACATTGCGTTCCATTCCACTCCATTGCACAGCAAACCATTCCAATCCATTCCACTCCATTCCACTCAATTTCAGTCCACTCCACTCCATTCCTCTCAATTCCTTTCCATTACATTGCACTGCACTCCATTTTCTTCCAATCCCTTCCACTCCACTGCAATCCATTCCATTTCACTCCTTTCCATTCCACTCCATTCAACTCCACTCCATTCCATTCCATTCCACTCTACTCCACTCCATTACACTCCACTCCATTCCACTCTACTCTACTCCACTCCATTCCCTTCCATTCTATTCCACTCCACTCTATTCCAATCCACTCCACTCCATTCCACTCCGCTCCACTCAATTCCATTCCATTGCATTCCATTCCACTCCGTTGCATACAACTCCTTTCCACTCCATTCCACTCAATTTCTGTCCAATTCACTCAATTCCTCTCCATTCCATTTCATTCCACTGCACTGCACTCCATTTGTTTCCAATCCTTTCCACTCCACTCCATTCCATTCCTCTCCACTCCACTCCAGTGCATTTATGTCCACTCCATTCCATTCCACTCCATTCCAATCCACTCTACTCCAATCAATTCCACTCCATTCCACTCCTCTCCACTGCCTTCCATTCCATTCTATTCCACTTCCCTCCACTGCATTCCAATCCATTCCACTCCACTCCACTCCATTCCACTCCACTACTCTCCATTCCATGCCATTCCATTCCGTTACAATACATTCCATTTCATTCTCTCCATGCCTTTCCATTCCACTCCATTCCAGTACATTCCACTTCATTCAACTCCACTCCATTCCACTGCATTCCATTCCACTACATTCGACTCCACCCCATTCCATTCCATTCCACTCCACTCCACTCAATTCCACGCCACTCCATTCCACTCCACTCCCCTCCATTCTGTTGCATTCCATTCCAATCCACTAAACTCCATTCCAATCCATTCCACTCCATTGCCCTCCAGTGCACTCTATTCCATTCCTTTCCACTCCTTTCCACTATACTCCACTCAATTCCACACCACCCCCCTCCATTCCTTTGCATTCCGTTCCATTCCACTCAATCCTTCCACTCCATTTCATTCCATTCCACTCGACAGTATTCCATTCCACTCCACTCCATTTCATTCCATTCCATTCCATTCCACTGCACTCCACTCCACTCCATTGCACACTATTCCATTCTACTACATTTGATTCCACTCCATTCCATTCCATTCCACTGCACTCCACTCCAGCCCACTCCACTGAATTCCACTCCACTCCACTGAATTCCGTTCCATTCCATTCCAATCCACTCCACTCCATTCAAATTCTTTCCACTACGTTACACTCCACCTCACTCCATTGCATTCAATTGCATTCCATTCCGCTCCATTGCACTCCACTCTTTTCCATTGCGTTCCATTGCACTCCACTCCATTCCACACCATTCCATTCTACTACATTCGATTCCACTCCATTCCATTCCATTCCACTGCACTGCACTCCAGCCCACTCCACTCCATTCCACTCCACTCCACTCCAGCCCACTCCACTCCATTCCACTCCACTCCACTCCAGTCCACTCCACTCCATTCCACTCCACTCCACTGAATTCCATTCCATTCCATTCCAATCCACTCCACTCCATTCAAATTCGTTCCACTACGTTACACTCCACCTCACTCCATTCCATTCAATTGCATTCCATTCCGCTCCATTGCACTCCACTCCTTTCCATTGCGTTCCATTGCACCCACTCCATTCCACATCATTCCATTCTACTACATTCGATTCCACTCCATTCCATTCCATTCCACTGCACTCCACTCCAGCCCACTCCACTCCATTCCACTACACTCCACTCCAGTCCACTCCACTCCATTCCACTCCACTCCACTGAATTCCGTTCCATTCCATTCCAATCCACTCCACTCCATTCAAATTCGTTCCACTACGTTACACTCCACCTCACTCCATTCCATTCAATTGCATTCCATTCCGCTACATTGCACTCCTCCTTTCCATTGCGTTCCATTCCACTCCATTCCACTCCACTCCATTCCACTCCAATCCACTCAATTTCAGTCCACTCCTCTCCATTCCTCTCCATTCCGTTCCATTCCACTGCACTTCATTCCATTCAATTCCCATCCCTTCCACTCCACTCCTTTCCTTTCCATTCCACTCCACTCTTCTCCAATCCATTTATGTCCACTCTATTCCATTCCACTCCATTCCACTCCAATCTACTCCATTCTACTCCATTCCACTCTACTCCACTGTGTTCCATTCCATTCCATTCCACTCCACTCCATTCCAATCCATTCCACTCCATTCCTCTCCACTCCACTCCATTCCAATCCTCTTCAATCCACTCCGCTCCACACCACTCCACTCCACGCCATTCCATGCTGTTCCATTCCATATCAATCCATTCCATTTCATACCACTCCATGCAATTCCATTCCATTCCGTTCCAATGCACTCACTCCACTCCACTCTGCTCCATTCCATTCCATTCTATGCCATTCTATTCCCCTATACTCCACACGATTCTATTCCATTCCATTCCATTCCACCCCTCTATGCTCCACTCCACTCCATTACGCTCCACTCCACTCCATTCCATTTATTTTCTTTCCATTCCAATCCATTCCATTTCATTACACTCCATTTGAATGCATTACACTCCATTACGCTCCATTCCAATCCATTCCACTCTATTCCACTCCATTCCATTCCATTCCATTCACCTTCATTCCATTGCATTATACTTCACTCCAATGCACTCCACTCCACTCCATTCCACTCCATTCCATTTCTCCCCATTCCATTTCTCCCCATTCCATTTCTCTTCTTTCCACTCCACTCCTCTCCATTCCACTCCAATCCACACGATTCCATTGCATTCCATTCTATTCCACTCAATCCTTCCACTCCACTACATTCCAGTCCACTCCAATCCATTCCACTCCTCTCCACTCCACTCCACTTCATTTCATTCCTCTCCCTCTCCATTCCACCCCACTTCACTCCATTCCATTCCATTCCATTCCATTCCATTCCACTGCACTCCACTCCACTCCATTCCACTTCATTCCATTCCACGACATTCAACCCCACTCCAATCCATCCCATTCCACTCCACTCCACTCCATTCCAGTCCACTCCATTCCACTCTACTGTACTCCATTCCATTCCATTCCATTCCAATCCCCTCCACTCCATTCCACTCCATTGCACTCCACTCCACTCCTTTCCATTCCATTGCATTCCATTCCACTCCATTGCACTACACTCCATCCACTCCATTCATCTCAGTTTCAGTCCACTCCACTCCATTCCTCTCCATTCCATTCCATTCCGCTGCACTCTGCTCCATTCTATTCCAATCCCTTTCATTCCACTCCATTCCATTCCATTTCACTCCATTCCATTAAACTCCATTAGACTCCAATCCATTCCATTCCATTCCTTTCCACTCCACTCTTTTCCACTCCACTCCATTCCACTCCAGTCTACTCAATTCCGTTGCATTCTAATCCATTCCACTCCACTGTATTCCAATCCATTCCACTCCTTTCCACTCCACTCCACTCCATTCCATTCCATTGAATTTCATTCAACTACGTTGTACTCCACTCCTTTCCACTCCATTCTGCTGAATTAGAGTCCACCACACTCAATTCCTCTCCATTCCATTCCATTCCACTGCACTCCACTCCATTCAATTCCAATGCTTTTCACTTCACTCCATTCCATTCCACTCCACTCAACTCCTATCCATTTATGTCCACTCCATTCCATTCCTTTCCATTCCACTCCAATTTAATCCATCCCAATCCACTCTAATCCATCCCACTTCACTCCATTCCACTCCACTCCACTGCATTCCATTCAATTCCTTTCCACTCCACTCCACTCCATTTCAATACATTCCAGTACTTTCCACTCCACTCTAATCCATTCCACTCCACTCCACTCCATTCCATTGCATTCCATTCTGTTACAATCCATTCGATTTCATTCCACTCCAGTCCATTGCATTCCACTCCATTCCATTACATTCCACTTCATTCCACTCCACTCCATTCTATTCCATTCTATTCCATTCCATTCCACTCCACTCGACCCCATTCCATTCCATTCCATTCCATTCCATTCCATTCCACTCGTTTCCACTCCAATCCACACCTTTCCTCTCCACTCATGTCCATTCCATGACATTTCATTCCACTGCAATCCATTCCCTTTCATTCCAATCCATTCCGTTCCATTCCACTCCATTCCACTCCATTTCACTCTACTCTATTCCATTCCACTCAACACCACTAGACTCTATTCCATTCCAGTACATTCCATACCTCTACGTTCCATTCTAATCCAGTCCACTCCATTCCATTGCATTCCATTTCTTTCCAATTCACTCCCCTCCAATCCACTTCACTCCACTTCGTTCCATTCCACTCCAATGCACTCCATTCCTCTGCTTTACACTCCACTCCACGCCATTCCATTCCTTTCGCCTCCACTCAACTCCTTTCTACTCCTATACACTCCATTCCACTCCACTCCACTCCAGTCTCTTCCAATGCATTTCACTGCATTCCTTTCCACACCACTCCACTCCACTCCATTCCATTCCATTTCACAGCACTCCACTCCATTTCACTCCAATCCATTCAATTCCACTCCATTCCTTTCCACTCCACCCCACTCCACTCCACTTCATTCAATTTATTTCCACTCCGTTCCACTGCACTCCACTCCACCACATTATATTGCACTCCATTCCACTGCACAGCTTTCCATTCCAATACCTTCCATTTCATCCCATTCCACTCCATTCCTTTCCACTACACTGCACTCCATTTCAATCCACTGTACTCCACTCCATTCCACTCCACTCAACTCCACTCCACTCCATTCCTATCCACCCTACTCCACTTCATTCCATTCCATCCATTGCACTAGACCCCATTCCAGTCCACTCTACTCCATTTCATTCCTTTCAACGCCATTCCAGTCCACTCCACTCCACTCCATTACATTCCATTCCACTGCAATCCATTGCATTCCATTCAATTCCACTATGTTCTTCTCCACTCCATTCCATTCAACTCCTCTGTTCTCCACTCCACTCCATTCAATTCCACTCCATTCCATTACACTCCATTCCAGTCCCGTCCACTCCATTACAATCCACTCCACTCCGTTACACTCCACTCCGATTCACTCCATTGCATTCCATTCCACTAAACTCCACTCCATTCCAATCCCCTGCAATCCATTCCACTCCACTCCACTCCATTCCGTTTCATTCCATTCCACACCATTCCACTCTATTCCATGCCATTCCATTCCATTACAATCCATTCAATTTCATTCCAATCCATTACATTCCATTCTACTCCATTCAGTGCATTCCACTCCACTCCACTCCACTCCATTCCATTCTGGTCTATTCCATTCCATTCCATTCAATTTCACTCCACTGTAATCCACTCCATTCCATTCCATTCCACTCCTCATCATTACATTCCACTGCACTCCGTTCCGTTCCAATCCACTTCACTCTGCTCTACTCCATTCCATTCCTTTCCACTCTACTCCATACTATTCCCCGCCATTCCACTCCATTCCATTCCACTCCATTCCGTTCCACTTCATTCCACTCTACTCTATTCCATTCCATTATACTCCAGTCCACTCCGTTCCACTCCACTCCAGTCCCCTGCATTCCAGTCAATTCCAGTCTACCCAACTCCTCTCCACTCCATTCCAGTCCATTCCACTACATTCCATTTCACTCCATTCCACTCCACTCCAGTCCATTCCACTCAACTCCATTCCGTTCACCTCCACTCCACTCCACACCATTCCAATCCACTCCATTCCACTCCACTCCTCTCCATTCTATTCCATTCTATTCCACTCCATTCCACTCTATTCCACTGCAATCCGCTCTATTCCATTCCATTCCACTCCACTCCATTCCATTCCAATCCATTCCACTTCATTCCACTCCACTCCACTCCATTCCATTCCATTCCATTCCATTCCATTCCATTCCATTACATTCCAGTCCTTTCTACTCCACTCCTCTACTTCGCATTCAACACTACTCCATTCCATGCCATTCCATTCCATTCCTGACCATTCTATTTCAATCCACTCCATTCCATTCCATTCTATTTCATTCCTCTCCATTTCAATCCATTTAATTCCATTCCATTCCATTACATTCCAGTCCATTCCTCTCCACTCCACTCCACTCTACTCCATACCTTTCCATTCCCCTAAATTCCACTCCATTCCTTTCCACTCCATTCCACTCGACTCCTTTCCATTATACTCCACTCCATTCCACTCTATTCTATTGCACTGCATTCCACCCCACAACTTTCCATTCCACCTCATTCCATTCCATTCCATTCCACTCCACTCCATTCCATTCCCTTCCACTCCACTCCACACCATTGTACTCCACTCCACTCCACCCCACTCCTCTCCATTCCATTTCATTGCACTCCACCGCACTCCGTTCCATTCCAATCCATTCCTTTGCACTCCACTCCTCTCCGCTCAACTCCACTCCATTCGATGCCATTCCATTCCATTTCTATCTATTCCATTTCATTCTACTGCTTTCCATCCCATTGCAATCCATTCCAGTACATTCCACTCCACTCCACTCCATTCCATTCCATTCCATTCCATACCACCCCTATCCAGTCTATTCCGCTCCATTCCACTCCACTGCACTCCATTCCACTCGATTAACCTAAATTCCACTCCATTTTATTCCACTTCATTCCACTCTACTCCATTCCATTCCATTATACTCTACTCCACTCCACTCCATTCCATTCCACTCCATTCCACTCCACTGCACTCCATTCCATTCCAATCCACTCCTTTGCACTCCACTCCTCTCCTTTCCACTCAACTCCACTCCATTCCATGCCATTCCACTCCATTCCAATCTATTCCATTTCACTCTAGTTCTTTCCATTTCCTTGAACTCCATTCCAGTACATTCCACTCTGCTACACTCCATTCCATTCCATTCCATTCCATTCCACCCCGTTCCAGTCCATTCTGCTCCATTCCACTCCACTGCACTCCATTCCAGCCCACTCTACTCTATTCCATTCCTTTCCATTCCATTCCATTCCACTCCATTCCACTCCACTCAATTCCAGTCCACTCTATTGCATTCCATTCCTTTCCACTCCACTCCAGTCCTGTCCAGTCCACTGCACTCTATTCTATTCCATTCCACTGCACTCCACTGCACTCCATTCCATTCTGGTCCATTACACTCTACTCCATTCCACTAAATTCCACTCTACTCCACTCCACTCCACTCCATTCCACTTTATTCTATTCCACTCCATTCCATTAAACTCCATTTCACTCCCCTCCATTCCATTAGAATCCACTCCATTCTATTCCCTTCCACTCCAATCCACCCCATTCCACTCCACTCCATTCCAGTCATCTCTGCTCCATTCCATTCCAATCCATTCCATTCCATTCGTTTCCAATCCACTCCATTCCATTCCATTCAATTCCATTGCCCTCCACTCCATTCCACCCCATTCAATTCCATTACCCTCCACTCCATTACACCCCATTCCACTCCACTTCACTCCACTGCATCCCATTCCATTTCATTCCACTACATGCCACTCAATTACTTTCCAATCCATTCCTCTCCAGTCCATTCCATTCCTTTCCACTGCACTCCATTCTATTCCATCCCTCCCCATTCCAGTCCACCCCACTCCTCTCCACTCAATTCCGTTCCATTTCACTGCACTCCACTCCACTCCGTTACATTCCTCTCCATTCCACTACACTCCATTCCGTTCCACTCCATCCCATTCCACTCCATTCCTTTCCCTTCCATTCCACTCAATTCTATTCCGTACAACTCCACTCGACTTCATTCCGTTTAACTCCACTCCACTCCATTCCATTGCAGTCTACTACACTCCACTCCAGTCCAATCCATTCCACACTACTCCAATCCATTCCATTTCACTCCATTCCACCCCACGCCATTCCACTACAAAGCACTCCACTCCATTACATTCTATTACACTCCACTCCTCTCCATTCCGTTCCACTCAATTACAATCTCCTCCATTCCATTCCTCTCCACCTCCCTCCACTCCACTCCCATTCTTTCCATTCCTCCCCATTCCATTCCTCTCCATTCCACTCCACTCCACTCCATTCCACTCCACTCCACTCCATAGCATTGCATTCCATTACATTCCACTCAATCCTTCCACTCCATCCTTCCACTCCACTACATTCCAGTCCACTCCAGTCCATTCCACTCCTCTCCACTCCACTTCACTACAACACATTCCACTCCACTCCGTTCCATTCCACGCCACTCCATTCCATTCCATTTCATTCCACTGCACTTCACTCCACTCCACTCCATTCCACCCTGTTCCATTCCACTGCATTCGACTCCACTCCATTCCATTCCACTCCAGTTCATTCCACTCAACTCCAATCCATTCCATGCCATTCCATTCATTTCCAATCTCTTCCATTTCATTCTAGTGCTTACCATTTCACTGCACTGCATTCCAGTACATTCCACTCCACTCCACTCCATTGCATTCCATTCCATTCCACCCCATTCCAGTCCATTCTGCTCCATTCCACTCCACTGCACTCCATTCCACTGCATTCCGGTCCTCCCCAATCCACTCCACTCCATTCCAGCCCACTCTATTCCATTATTTTCCATTCCATTCCATTCCACTCCATTCCACTCCACTCCATTCCAGTCCACTCCATTCCATTCCATTCCTTTCCACTCCACTCCAGTCTACTCCACTCCACAGCACTCTGTTCCATTCCATTCCACTGCACTCTACTGCACTCCATTCCATTCCAATCCATTACACTCCACTGCATTCCACTAAACTCCACTCTACTCCACTCCACTCCACTCCACTTTATTCTATTCCACTCGATTCCATTACACTCCATTTCACTCTCCTCTATTCCATTAGATTTCACTCCATTCCATTCCCTTCCACTCCACTCCACCCCATTCCACTCCACTCCATTCCACTCAACTGTGCTCCATTCCATTCCAATCCATTCCATTCCATTCCAATCCAATCCACTCCATTCCATTCCATTCAATTCCATTACCCTCCACTCCATTGCACTCCATTCCACTCCACTCCACTTCATCCACTCCACCCCTTTCCATTCCATTCCACTGCACGCCACTCCGTTCCTTTCCATTCCATTCCTCTCCAGTCTATTCCATTCCGTTCCACTACACTCCATTACATTCCATTCCTCCCCATTCCAGTCCACTCCACTCCACTCCACTCAATTCCATTCCATTTCACTACACTCCAATCCACTCCATTACATTCCTCTCCATTCCACTCCACTACATTCCTCTCCATTCCACTTCACTCGACTCCATTCCACTCCATCCCATTCCTCTCCATTCCTTTCCCTTCCATTCCACTCCACTCCATTACATACAACTCCACTCGACTTCACTCCAGTCAACTCCTCTCCGCTCCATTCCATTGCAGTCCACTACACTCCTCTCCAGTATCATCAAGTCTACACTACTCCATTTCATTCCATTACACTCCATTCCACTACACGCCATTCCACTCCAAACCACTCCACTCCATTACATTCTATTACACTACACTCCTCTCAATTCCATTCCACTCAATTTCACTCTCCTCCATTCCATTCCTCTCCACCACCTTCCACTCCACTCCATTCCGTTCCATTCCCCCATTCCATTCCTCTCCTTTGCACTCCACTACACTTCATTCCACTCCACTCCACTCCATTGCATTGCATTCCATTCCATTCCACTCAATCCTTCCACTCCACTACATTCCAGTCCACTCAACTCCATTCCACTCCTCTCCACTGCACTCCACTACAATACATTCCACTCCTTTCCACTCCACTCCACTACAATACATTCCACTCCATTCCATTCCTTTCCATTCCCTTCAACTCCATTCCACTCAGCTCTGCTGCATTCCATTCCAATCCATTGCATTCCATTCCATTCCAATCCACTCCATTTCATTCCATTCAATTCCATTCCCCTCCACTCCATTCCACCCCATTACACTCCATTCCAGTCCACTCCAATTCGCTCCACTCCATCCCATTCCATTCCATTCCACTGCACACCACTCCATTCCTTTCCAATCCATTCCTCTCCAGTCCATTCCATTCCGTTCCACTACACTCCATTCTATTCCTCCCCATTCCAGTCCACTCCACTCCTCTCCACTCAATTCCATTCCATATCACTACACTCTACTCCCATCCGTTACATTCCTCTCCATTCCTCTCCACTCGACTCCATCCCACTCCATCCCATTCCACTCCATTCCTTTCCCTTCCATTCCACTCCATTCCATTCCATACAACTCCACTCGACTTCATTCCATTCAATTCCTCTCCACTCCACTCCATTGCAGTCCACTATACTCCACTCCAGTCCAATCAATACCACACTACTCCATTCCATTCCATTACACTCCATTCCACTCCACGCCATTCCACTCCAAACCATTCCACTCCATTAAATTCTATTACACTCCACTACTCTCCATTCCGTTCCACTCTATTTCACTCTCCTCCATTCCATTCTTCTCCACCACCCTCCACTCCACTCCAGTCCATTCCATTCCGCCCCACTCCATTCCTCTCCATTTCACTCCACTACACTCCATTCCACTCCACTCCACTCCATTGCATTGCATTCCATTCCACTCAATCCTTCCACGCCACTACATTCCAGTCCACTTGACTCCATTCCACTCCTCTCCACTCCACTCCACTACAATACATTCCAGTCCAGTCCATTCCTTTGCACTCCACTCCGTTCCATTCCATTTCATTCCACTGCACTTCACTCCACTACAATACATTCCAGTCCAGTCCATTCCTTTCCACTCCACTCTGTTCCATTCCATTTCATTCCACTGCACTTCACTCCACTCCATTCCATTCCACCCCGTTCCATTCAACTGCATTCGACTACACTACATTCCATTCCATTCAACTCCACTCCACTCCATTCCACTCCACTCCACTCCGTTGCATTCCATTCCACTCCACTCCAATCCCATCGAATCCATTCCACTCCGTTGCACTGCACTCCACTCCATTCCATTCCATTGCATTCCATTCCAGTCCATTGCACTCCACTCCATTCCGTCTCATTCCACTCCATTCCACTCAATTTCAATCCACTCCACTCCATTCCTCTCCATTCCATTCCATTCCACTGCACTTCACTCCATCATATTCCAATCCCTTCCACTCCACTCCATTCCATTCCACTCCACTACACTCCACCACATTCCATTTTTACCACTTCATTCCATTCCACTCTGTTCCACTGCACTCTACTCCATTCCACTCACTTTCATTCCACTCCACTCCAATGTATTCCATTCCATTACACCCCACCCCATCCACTCCATTCCATTCCACTCCATTCCATTCCATTGCGTTCCATTACAATCCATTCTATGTCATTCCAGTCCATGCCATTCCATTCCACTCCATTCCAGTCCATTGCACTCCACTACATTCCATTCCATTCAACTCCTCTCCACTCCATTTCACTCCACTCCATTCCACTCCACTCCACTCCATTCGAATCCATTCCACTCCATTGCACTCCACTCCACTCCATTCCATTCCATTGAATTCCATTCCAGACCATTGCACTCCACTCCATTCCACCCCATTCCACTCCACTCCGTGAAATTTCAGTCCACTCCACTCCATTCTGCTCCATTCCTTCCCATTCTACTGCACTCCATTCCATTAGATTCCAATCCCTTCCACTCCACTCCATTTCATTCCAATCCACTACACTCCACTCCATTCCATTTTTTCCACTTCATTCCATTTCACTCTATTCCACTCCACTCTTCTCCATTCCACTCCACTCCATTGCATTCCATGCTATTCCGTTCCATTCCACTCCACTCCACTGTATTCCATTCCATTCCATTCCACTCCACTCCACTCCATTCCAGTCCATTCCAATGGATTCCACTCCACCCCATTCCATTCCGCACCATTCCACTCCATTCCATGCCATTCCATTCCATTATAATCCATTCTATTTGTTTCCAATCCATGCCATTCCATTCCACTCCATTCCGGTCCGTTATACTCCACTCCACTCCACTGCTTTCCATTCCATTTTATTCCATCCAATTCCACTTCACTCCACATCATTCCTTTCCATTCCAAACCATTCCACTACTTTCCACTCCACTCCACTGCTTTCCACTCCACGCCACTCTATTCCATGCCATTTCATTCCATTCCAATCCGTTCCATTTCATTCCACTCCATTCCACTCCATTCCGTTTAATACCATTCCACTCCATTCCGTTCCAGTCCATTATACTCCACTCCCCTCCACTCCATTCCATTCCACTCCATTGCACTCTACTCTATTCCATTCCACTCCGTTCCATACCTCTACATAACACTCCAATACATTCCATTTCAGTCCACTCCATTCCACTCTACTCTATTCCATTCCACTCAACTCCACTCCACTCTATTCCTCTCCACTCCAATGTATTCCACACCACTCCTTTACACTCCACTCCATTCCAATAAACTCCATTCCATTCTATTCCATTCCATTACTTTCCCCTCCACTCAACTCCATTCTACTCCAATCCACTCCATTCCACTGCACTCCACTGCATTTGAATCCATTCCATTCCATTCCATTTCATTTCATTACATTCCATTCTACTCCATTCCACTCCTATCCACACTACTCCATTCAACTCCACTGCATTCCACTCTACTGTATTCCATTCCATTCCATTCCACTCCCTTCCACTTCACTAAACTCCATTCCAAAGCATTCCATTTCATTCTCTTCCTTTCCAATCCACTCCACTCTATTAAAATCCGCTCCACTCCATTACACTCCACTGCATTCCTCTCCACTCCACTCCATTCCATGGCACTCCACTCCATTCCATTCCACTCGATTCCATTCCATTCCATTCCATTCCTCTGCACTCCACTCTACACCACTCCATGCCACTCCTTTAAATTTCACTCCATTCTACTCCGTTCCTTTCCACTCCATTCCACTCCTCTCCTCTGCACTTGATTCCATTGCACTCAATTCCACACCACTCTATTCAATTCCACTCCATTGCTCTCCAATCCATTCCACTTCATTCCATTCCTTTTCATTCCATTCCATTCTAATCCACTCCTCTCCATTCCATTTAACTCCACTCCACTCCATTCCAATCCAGTGCACACTACTCCATTCCATTGGATTCGATTTCACTTCATTCCACTCCACTCCATTCCACGCCATTCCACTGCATTCCACTGCATTCCAGTCCACCCCACTCCACTCCACTCGACTCCTCTCCATTCTATTCCGCTGCAGTCCACTCCATTCCAATCCAATCTATTCCACTCCACTCCATTCCATTCCACACAATTCCTCTCCACTCCATTCCATTTATTTTCACTCTATTCCATTACAATCCATTCGACTCCTCTCCATTCCATTCCACTCCTCCATTCCATTCCATTCCACTGGACTCCACTGTATTCCACTCCACTACCTTCCATTCCATTCTACTCCATTCCATTCCTTTCTCTTCTACTCTGCTCCACACCGTCCCAATTAATTCACTACATTCCACTTCTCTTCACTCCATTCCATACCCTTCTGTTCCATTCCATTCCACTCCATTTCCACTGCACTCCATTACACTCCATTTCACTCTATTCCACTCCATTCCATTCCACTCTCCTCCACTCCATTACATTCCATTCCACCGCACTCCACTCCATTACATTCCAATCCATTCCACTCCACTCCGTTCCATTCCACTCCACTCCAATCCAGTCCACTCCATTCCGTTTATTTCTGCTACATTCCATTCCACTCCGTTCCACTTCACTCGACTCCATTTCACTCCACTCCATTCGATTACAATGCACTCCATTCCACTACTTTCCCCTCCACTCCATTACAATCCACTGCACTCCATTCCATTCTGTTCCATTCCATTCCACTCCACTTCACCACAATCCAATCCAATCCTCCCCAATGCCTCTCTCCACTCCACTCCTTTCCATGCCATTCCATTCCATTCTCATCCATTCCATTTCATTCCACTCCACTGCATTCCATTTCTCTCCATTCCAGTGCATTCCACTTCATTCCACTCCATTCCATTTCATTGCATTGCATTCCATTCCAGTCCATTCCTGTCCCTTACAATCTATGCCACTCCACTCCACTCCACTCCATTCCACTCCATTCCACTCCATTCCATTCCAGTCCATTCCAAACCAATCTATTCCATTCCATTATACTCCAGTTCTCTTCATTCCACTCCAGTCGACTCCACTACATTCCAGTCCACTCCCCTCCAACCCACTCCATTTCATTCCAATCCACTCCATTTCATTCCATTCCACTCCACTCCATTACATTCCACTACACTCCTCTCCATTCCATTGCAATTCACTCCACACCACTCAACTCCATTCCATTCCATTCCAATCTACTCCATTCCATTCCCCTTCATTCCACTCCTTTCCATTCCACTCCGTTCCACTCCACTCCTTTCCACTCCACTCCATTCCAATCCATTATACTTCACTTCGTTCCATTCGAATCCACTCCATTCCACTCCATTCATGTGCACTCCACTCCAATCCACTCTATTCCATTCCATTTTTCTCCTTTCCATCACATTCCAATACACACCAATCCATTCCACAAAACTTGACACCACTCCAATCCACTCCATTCCATTCCACTCAGCTCCATTCCGTTCCAATCCATTCCACTCCACTCCATTCCACACCATTTCACTCCATTCTAGTCCATTCCACTACATTCCTCTCTGTTCCACTCCATTCTACTGCACTCCACTACATTCCATTCCTTTCCATTCCATTCCAGTTCTCTCCATTCCATTCCACTCCACTCTACTCAACTCCATTCCACTCCACTCCATTCCACTCCATTCCACTCCTCTCCACTGCATTCCACTTGACAACTTTCCACTTCACTTCTCTCCTTTCTGCACCATTTCACTCCACTCCATTCCACTCCACTCCTCTCCATTCCATTATATTCCATTCCACTCTACTCCACTCCATTCCACGCCATTCCGCTTCATTCCATTCCATTGCACTCCACTCCCCTCCTTTCCAATCCAATCAACTCCATTCCACTCCACTGCACTTCATTCCATTCCATTCCAGTCCTTTGAACTCCACTCCTCTACATTGCATTCACCTCTACTCCATTCCGTGCCATTCCATTCCATTCCAGTCCATTCTATTTCATTCCACTCCATTCCTTTCCATTCCTCTCTATTCCAGTCAATTCCACTCCATTCCATTGCATTCCATTCCATTTAATTACATTACATTCCACTCCATTCCAGTCCATTACTCTCCAATGCACTCCTCTCCACTCCATTCCACCCCATTCCCAAAAATTCCACTCCATTCCTCTCCACTCCAATCCAATCCACCCCATTCCATTCCAATATACTCCACTCCACTCCATTCCAGTCCATTACTCTCCAATGCACTCCACTCCACTCCATTCCACTCCATTCTCCAAAATTCCACTCCATTCCTCTCCACTCCAATCCAAACCACTCCATTCCATTCCATTATACTCCACTCCACTCCATTCCATTGCACTGCATTTCAATCCACTCTTTTCCTTTCCACTCCATTCTATTCCATTGTATTCCACTCCATTTCATGCTGTTCCACTCCACTTCATTCCATTCCATTCCACTCCACTCCACTCCATTTTAGTCCACTCCACCCCACTCCTCTCCATTACATTCCGTTTAATTCCACTCCACTTCACTAGATACCAATCCATTCCATTCCATTCCACTCCATCTCTCTCTGTTCCTTTCCAATCCACTCCTTTGCAGTCTACTCCTCTCCATTGCACTAAAATCCAAACAAATCCCTGTCATTCCATTCCACTCCAATGTATTCCATTTCATACCACTCCTTTCCATTCCATTCCACTCCATTCCACTCCATTCCACTCAACTCCACTCCCTTCCATTCCATTCCACTCCATTTCACCCCCATCCAGTCCATTCCACTGCATTCCATTCCACTCCACACCATTCTGTTCAATTGTATTCCATTCCACTCCATTGCACTCCACTCCATTCCACTCCATTCCACTAAATTTCAGTCCACCCTACTCCATTCCACTCCATTCCACTCTATTCCACTCAATTTTAGTCTACTCCTCTCCATTTCTCTCCATTCCATTCCATTCCACTGCACTCCACTCCATTCGATTCCAATCCTCTCCACTCCATTCCATTCCATTCCACTCCACTCCACTCCACTCCAATCCATTTATGTCCACTCCATTCCATTCCACTCCATTCCACTCCACTGTACTCCATCCCACTGCACTGCATTCCACTCCAGTAAACTGCATTCTATTCCATTCCATTCCACTCCACTCCACACCATTCCATTCCATTACACTTCATTCCACCCTACTCCACTCAATTCCACTCCACTCCACGCCATTTCATGCCATTCCATTCCATTACAATCCATTCTATTTCATTCCAATCTAAGTTATTCCATTCCACTCCTTTCCAGTCCATTCCACTTCACTCCATTCCACTCCATTCCATTCCATTCTATTCCATTCCTTTCCACTCCACTACACACCATTCCATTCTATTCCATTCCACTCCTTTCCACTCCACTCCACTCCATTCCACTCCAATCCACTCAATTCCAAGACTTTTCATTCCATTCCAGTCCATTCAGTTTCATTCCACTCCATTCCATTCCATTCCACTCCATTCCACTACCTTCCATTCTATTCCATTATACTCCACTCCACTCCATTCCATTCCACTCCATTCCACTCTACTCTAATCCATTCCACTCCACTCCACTCTACTCTAATCCATTCCACTCCACACCACTACACTCTATTCGATTCAACTCCATTCCATGCCTCTACTTTTCACTTCAATCCATTCCATTCCTGTCTGCTCCATTCCATTCCATTTCATTCCACTCCACTGCGCTCAACTTCACTCCACTCCATACCATTCCCCTCCAATGCACTCCACTCCACTCCTTTACACTCCATTCCATTCCACTCCACACCATTCCTTTCCTTTCCGTGCCATTCCTTTCACCTCCTCTTAACTCCATTGCACCACAATCCACTCCATTCCACTCCATTCCATTCCACTCCATTCCAACGCATTCCACCGCATTCCACTCCACACCACTCCACTCCACTCTGTTCCATTCCATTACGCAGCACTCCACTAAATTCCATTCCAATCTATTCCACTTCACTCCATTCCACTTCAACCATTTCCATTACATTAAATTCCATTCCATTCCCTTCCAATCCATTCCATTCCACTCCACTCCTCTCCATTTCAATCCACTCCACTCCACTCCACTCGACTCCACTTCATTCCACTTCACTCCATTCCAGTCCACTTTACTCCATTCCATTCCTTTCCATTCCATTCCACTCCATTACACTGCAGTACATTCCAGTTCACTCTACTCCTTTCCATTCCTTTCCACTCCATTCCAGTCCAGTCCACTCCACTCCACTCCATTCCGTTCCATTCCACTGCACTCCAATGCACTCCATTCAATTCCACTCCACTACATTCGTTTCAACTCGGTTCTACTCCACTCCCCTCCACTCCACTCCATTCCATTCCACTCCATTCCATTTCATATCATACCACTCCACTCCACTCCATTTTACTCCACTCCATTCCACTCCACTCCACTTCATTCCATTCCACTCCACTCCACTCCATTCCAATCCATTGCACTTCATTCCTCTCCACTCCACTCCATTCCATTCCATTTCATTCCATTCCATTCCATTCCAGTCTATTCCATTCCACTGCATTCCACTCCACTGCATTCCACTCCATTCCCCTCCATTCCACTCCATTCCTGTCTACTCCACTCCACTCCACTTCGTTCCATTCCATTCCACTGCACGCCACTCCATTCCATTACAGTACATTCCACTACACTCCAATCCATTCCATTGCTCTCCGCTCCATTCCTTTCCATTCCACTCCACTCCATTCCATTCCATTCCATTCCAATACACTCCATTCCATTCCATTCCACTCCTCTCCATTCCATTACAATCCACTCCATTCCATTCCAATCCATTCCACTGGACTCCACTCCACTGCACTCCACTCCACTGCTTTTCAATCCATTCCATTCCACTCCATTCCACTCTCCTCCATTCCATTGCATTCCACTCCACCACTCCACTCTATTCCATTCCACTCCATTCTATCCCACTCAATCCCATTCCATTCCACTCCATTCAGCTCCATTCCATCCCACTCCACTGCACTCCTTTCCACACCACTCCACTCAACTCACCTCCACCTCACTCCATTCCATTCCACTCTACTCCACTATTTCCAATTCCACTCGACTCCACTCCTCTCCATTCCACTCCACTCCAGTCCACTCCACTCAACTCCACTCCATTCCATTCCATTCAACTGCCCTCAACTCCACTGAATTCCATTTCTCTCCATTCCACTCCACTCCAATCCATTCCACTCCACTCCAATCCATTCCACTCCATCCAATTCAACTCAATTTCTTTCCCTTCCATTCCACTCTATTCCACTCCATACAACTCCACTCATCTCCATTGTATTCTGCTCCTCTCCACTCCATTCAATTCCACTCCACTCCACTCCACTCCACTCCAATCAATTACACACTACTCCATTCCATTCCATTACACTCCATTTCAGTCCACGCCACTCTACTCCATACCACTCCACTCCATTACATTCTATTACACTCCACTCCACTAAATTCCGTTCCACTCAATTACACTTCACTATAGTCCATTCCATCCCACCCCATTCCATTCCTCTCCACTCCACTCCACGCCACTCCATTCCACTCCACTCCACTCCATTGCATTGCATTCCATTCCATTCCGCTCAATCCTTCCACTACACTACATTCCAGTTAACTCCACTCCATTCCACTCCTCTCCACTCCACTCGACTACATTCCATTCCACTCCATTCCATTCCATTCCACTCCACTCCACTGCATTCCATTCCAATCCATTCCATTGCATTCAACTGTACTCCACTCCATTCCACTCCATTCCATTCAACTCCATTCCACTACACTCCATTTAATTACTTTCCATTCCCTCCCACTCCACTCCACTCCATTCGAATCCATTAGAATCCATCGCACTCCACTCCACTTCATTCCATTCCATTTCATTTCATTCCAGTCCATTGCACTCCACTCCCTTCCACCCCATCCCACTCCATTCCACGCAATTTCTGTACACTCCACTCCATTCCTCTCCACTCCATTCCATTCCACTCCACTCCATTCATCTCCATTCCATTTTCTCCACTCCATTCCATTCCAATACATTCCACTCCATTCTACTCCACTCCATTCCATTCCAAAACATTCCACTTCATTCCATGTCATTCCATTCCATTACAATCCATTCGGCTTCATTCCAATCCATGCCATTCCATTCCACTCCATTCCATTCCATTGCACTCCACACCATTCCTTTCCGTTCCATTCTGTTCCGTTCTACTCCACTCCACTCCACACCATTCCATTCCATTCCAATCCTTTCCAGTCCTTTCCACTCCACTCGACTGCATTCCATTCCATGCGACTCCATACCGTGCCAATTCTTTCCTTTCAATTCCATTCCATTTCATTCTCCACCATTCCATTCCATTCCACTCCATTCAGATTCAGTCCATTCCACACCACTCCGTTCCAATCCATTATATTCCACTCCAATCCACCCCATTCCATTCCACTCCACTCAACTCTTTTCCATTCCACTAAACTCTATCCCACTCTCTTCCATTCCACTCCATTCCATGCCTCTACATAACACTACAATCCATTCAATTCCATTCCACTCCATTCCATTTCATTTCACTCCACTCCACTGAACTCCACTCCACTCTATTCCAATCCATTCCAAAGTACTCCACTCCACTCCTTTACATTCCACTCCACTCCAGTCCACACCATTCCATTCCATTCCATTCTTTCCCCTCCACTCATCTCCATTCGACTCCAATCCACTCCATTCCACTCCACTCCACTCCATTTAATTCCATTCCATTCCATTACGTTCCATTCCATTCCATTCCATTCCATTCCATTCCATTCCATTCTACTACATTCCACTCGTATCGAAAATACTCCATTCGACTCTCCTCCACTCCCCTCCACTCTATTCCATTCCATTCCATTCCACTCCATTTCACTCCACTACACTCCATTCCATTACACTCCATTTCATTCTACTCCTTTTCGTTCCACTCCAATCCGTTAAAGTCCACTCCCCTCCATTCCACTCCACTGCACTCCTCTCCACTCCAATCCATTCCATTCCACTCGACTCCATTCCCTTCCATTCCATTCAATTCCACTGCACTCCACTCCACACCACTCCATGCCACTGCTTTCCATTCCACTCCAATCCACTCCACTCCATTCCATTCCATTCCATTCTAGTCCTCTCCTCTGCACTCCAATTCATTGAACTCCATTCCACAACACTCCATTCCATTCCACTCCATTCCTCTCCATTCCATTCCACTTCATACCATTCCATTCCAATCTAGTCCACTCCATTTCATTTAACTCCACTCCACTCCACTCCAATCCATTGCATTCTAATCCTATCCATTACATTCCATTCCACTCCATACCCTCCACTCCATTCCACGCCATTCCACTGCATTCCACTGCATTCCAGTTCACTCCACTCCACTCGACTCCTTTCCATTCCATTCCACTGCACTCCACTCCATCCCAGTCCACTGCACTCCACTCCATCCCATTCTAATCCATTCCACTCGACTCCACACCATTCCTCTCCACTCTAATCCATTTGTTTCCAATCCACCCTACTCCACTCCACTCCACTCCATTCCATTTGTTTCCACTCCATTCCACTGCACTCCACTCCACACGATTACATTGCATTCCATTCCACTTCACCCCTTTGCATTACATTCCATTCCACTCCACCCCTTTGCATTCCACTGCATTCCATTCCATTCCAATCCATTCCCTTCCACTCCACTCCACTCCATTTCAATCCACTCCACTCCTCTCCACTCCATTCCAATCCACTCTACTCCATTCCATTCACCTCCATTCCACTCCATTTCATTCCAATCAATACCTTTCCCCTCCATTCCATTCCAATCAATACCTTTCCCCTCCATTCCATTCCATTATACTCCTCTCCAATCCATTCCACTCCACTCCATTCCACTCTATTCCTGTCCACTCCACTCCAGTCCACTCCATTGCATTACATTCCTCTCCACTCCACTCCAATCCACTCCATTCCATTACATTCCTCTCCACTCCATTACATTCCACCACACTCCACTCAATTCCACACCACTTCATTCCATTCCATTCCACTACATTCCATTCCACTCTACTCCATTCTTCCACTCCATTGCATTCCTCCCCATTCCAGTCCACTCCAATCCACTCCATTCCATTCCTCTCCATTCTACTCTACTCCATTCCACTCCATTCCAGTGCATTCCACTACATTATTTTCCGTTCCCCTCCATTCTACTGCATTCTACTCCATCCCTTCTTTTACATTCCATTCCACCCCACTCCATTCCATTCCACTCCAGTCTACTTAACACGACTCCACTCCAGTTCCTTCCATTCCACTCTATTCCATTCCATTCCATTCCACTCCAATCCACTGCATTCCACTTGACTACGTTCCACTCTACTCAACCCCACTCCACACCATTTCACTCCACTCCATTCCACTTCTCTTCTCTTCATTACATTGCATTCCACTCCATTCCACTCCAATCCTCTCCATTCCATTCCATTCCATTCCACTCCTCTCCATTCCTATTCATTCCACTCCATTCAACTCCACTCCACTCCATTTCATTCCATTCCTTTGCATTCCAGTCCTTTGCACTCGACTCCTCTACATTGCATTCCACTCTTCTCCATTCCATGCCAATCCATTCCATTCCAGTCCATTCTATTTCACTCTACTCCATTCCATTCCATTCCAATCCATTCCAGTCTATTCCCTTCCATTCCTTTGCATTCCATTCCATTTAATTCCATTCCATTCCAGTCCATTCCTCTCCATTCCCCTCCACTCCACTCCATTCTGCTCCATACCCCAAAATTCCACTTCATTCCTTCTGCTGCTTTCCACTCCACTCCATTCCATTCCATTATACTCCACTCCACTCCTCTCCGTTCCATTACACTGCATTCCCCTCCACTCCTTTCCATTCCACTCCATTCCATTCCATTGAATTCCACTCCATTTCATTCCATTTCTTTCCACTCCATTCATTCCATTCCACTCCACTCCGCTCCAAACCATTTTACTCGTCTCCACTCCACCCCACTCCTCTTCATTCTATTCCATTTCATTCTACTCCACTCCACTACATTTTATTCCATTCAAATCCATTCCACCCCAGCACACTGCATTCCATTACAATCCACTCCATGGCACTCTACTCCTCTCCATTCCACTAAAATCCACTCTTATCCATGCCATGCCATTCCATTCCAGTCTATTCCCTTTCATTCCACTCCTTTCCATTCCATTCCCCTCTAGTCATTTCCATTTCATTCCACTCCATTCCAGTCCATTCCACTCCACTCACTCCATTCCATTCCATTCCGCCCCATTCCACTCCATTCCACTCCATTCCACTCCACTCCACACCATTCTGTTCCATTGCATTCCATTGCACTACATTGCACTCCACTCCATTCCACTCCATTTCACTCAATTTCAGTTCACTCCACTCCATTCCTTTCCATTCCATTCGATTCCACTGCACTCCACTCCATTCGATTCCAACACTTTCCACTGCACTCCATTCCATTCCACTTCTCTCCACTCCACTCCAATCCATTTATGTCCACTCTATTCCACTCCGTCTTTTCAATTCTATTTTCCATTCCACTCAGTCTATTCAATTCTATTCTCCTGCATTCCAATCAACTCCATTCCACTGCATTCCACTCCATTCCAATCCACTCCACTTCACTCCACTCCATTCCACTCCATTCCATGGCACGCCACTCCATTCCACTCAAATCCATTCCACTACACTCCATTCCATTCCATTCCATTCCAACCCTCTCCATTCCATTACAATCCATTCCATTCCATTCCACTTCACTGCACTCCACTCCACTGCACTCCACTCCACTCCACTCCATTCCAATCCATTCCATTCCCCTCCATTCCAATCTCCTGCAATCCATTCCATTCTGCTCCACTCCACTCCTTTCCACACCACTCCACTCAGCTCCACTCCATCATACTCCATTCCATACCTCTCTAATCCATTCTTTTCCATTCCACGCGAATCCACTCCTCTCCATTCCACTCCATTCCACTCCGTTCCTCTCCATTCCAGACCACTCCACTCAACTCCACTCCATTCCATTCAATTCAACTGCACTCCACTCCACTCCATTCCATTCCTCTGCATTCCACTCCACTCCACTCCATCCCATTCCTCTCCATTCCTTTCCCTTCTATTCCACTGCATTCCATTCCATACGACTGCTCTTGACTCCATTCCATTCCACTGCACTCCACTCCATTCCATTCCAGTCCACTGCACTCCAATCAATTCCAAACTACTCCTTTGCATTCCATTACACTCCATTCCATTCCACACCATTCCACTCCAAACCACTCCACTCCATTGTATTCTATTACACTCCACTCCACTCCACTCCATTCCGTTCCACTCAGTTACACTCTGCTCCATCACATTCCTCTCCACCCCCCTCCACTCCACTCCAGTCCATTCCATTCCACCCTATTCCATTCCGCTCCATTCCACTCCAATCCACTCCATGGTATTGCGTTCCATTCCATTCCTCTCAGTCTTTCCACTCCACTACATTCCAGTCCACTCCACTCCGTTTCACTCCTCTCCACTTCACTACATTCCATTCCACTCCACTCCGTTTCACTCCTCTCCACTTCACTACATTCCATTCCACTCCACTCCAGTCCTTTACACTCCACTCCACTCCATTCCATTCCATTCGATTCCACTGCACTCCTCTCCAGTCCACTCCATTAAACTCCATTCCACTCCACTCCATTTGACTCCACTCCATTCCATTCCATTCCCCTCAACTCCACTCCATTCCACTCCACTCCACTCCATTCCGTTCCATTCCATTCCACTCCACTCTCCTTCTTTCGAATCCATTCCACTCCATTACCCTCCACTCCACTCCACTCCATTTCATTCCATTGCATTCCATTCCAGTCTGTTGCACTCCAACCCATTCCACCGCATTCCACTCCATTACTCTCAATTTCAGTCCACTCCACTCCATTCCTCTCCATTCCTTTCCATTCCACAGCACACCACTCCATTATATTCCAATCCCTTCAACTCCACTTCATTCCATTCCACTCCACTGAATGCCACTCCTCTCCATTTTTTCCACTGTATTCCATTCCACTCTATTCCAATCCACTCTACACCATTCCACTCCACTCTATTCCACTCCACTCCACTGCATTCCATTCCATTTCATTCCATTCCATTCCACTCCACTACACTCCATTCCAATACATTCCACTCCATTCCACTCCACTCCATTCCCTTCCACTCGACTCCACTCCAATCCATTCCGTTGCACTCCATTCCACTCCACTCCATTCCATTCCACTCCATTCCAATGCATTCCACTACATTCCAGTCCGGTCGACTCCACTCCACTCCATTTCATTCCACAGATCTCCACTGCATTCCCTTCCAGTCCATTCCACTCCAGTCCACTCCTTTCCACTCCACTCCACTCCATTCCATTTATTTCCACTCCATTCTACTGCACTACACTCCACTCCATTCCGTTGCACTTCATTCAACCACACCCCTTTACATTGCACTCCATTCCATTCCATTCCATTCCCTTCCATTTCATTCCTCTCCACTTCACTAGATTCCACTCCAATCCACTTTACTCCACTCCATTCCAGCCCACTCTACTCTATTCCATTCCATTCCATTCCACTCCAATACACTCCACTCCATTCCAATCCACTCTACTCCATTCCATTCCTTTGCACTCCACTCCAGTCCACTCCACTCCACTTCACACTATTACATTCCATTCTACTGCACTCTACTGCACTCCATTCCATTCCAATCCATTACACTCTGCTCCATTCCTTTAAACTCCAGTCTACTCCACTCCACTGCTCTCCACTTTATTCTATTCCACTCCATTGCATTACACTATATTCCACTCCCCTCCATTCCATTCTTATCTACTAAATTCCATTCCATTCCACTCCACATCACTCTATTGCATACCACTCCATTCCTCTCCTCTCTGCTCCATTCCATTCCATTCCTTTCCATTCCAATCCACTCCACTCCATTCCTATCCATTCCACGCCAATCCACTCCTTTCCATTCCAATCCATTCCGCTAGATTCCCCTCCACTCTTTTCCAACCAATTCCACTCAATTCCAGTCCACTCCACTCCACTCCATTCGAGTCCATTGCACTGCACGACCCTCCATTCTTTACAATCCATTCCAATCCACTCCATTCCATTCCATTCCATTCCACTCCACTCCATTACATTCCATTTCAATCCACTCCATTCTCTTCCATTCCAGTCCCCTCAATTCCATTCCATTCCAGTCCTCTCCATTCCATTACACTCCCCTCCATTCCTTTCCATTCCACTACTCTCCACTCCACTGCACTCCACACTACTCCATTCCATTCCACTCCATTCCACTCTCCTCCATTCCTTTCCATTCTGCTCCACTACACTCCGATGCTTTCAATTACACTCCATTCCACTCCACTCATTCCATTCCACTCCACTCTGCTTCATTCCATTCCACACCACCCCACTCCATTCCATTACACTCTACTCCATTCCTTTCCATTCCATTCCACTGGACTCCATTTCACTCAATTCCACTCCATTCCAGTCCACTCCTCTCCACTCCACTCCATTTCATTCAATACCACTGCACGCCACTCCATTCCTTTCCATTCCGTTCTACTCCACTGCATTCCATTTTTTTCCACTCCACTCCACTCCTTTCCATTCCTCTCCATTCCGCTCCACTCCACTCCATTCCACTCCGTCCCATTGCACTCCATTCCTTTCCCTTCCAATCCACTCCATTCCATTCCATTCCTCTCCACTCCACTCCATTCTATTCCACTCCACTCTACTCCATTCCCCTTCTGTCCACTCCACTCCACTCCACACCACTCCAATCAATTCCACACTACTCTATTCCTTTCATTTATAATCAATTCCATTCCAATACATTCCACTCCACTCCATTCCATTCTACTACAATCCACACCACTCCAATCCATTCCGTTCCACTCCATGACATTGTAATCCATTTCATTTCTCTCCACTCAACTCCACTCCACTCCAGTCCATTCTATTCCACACCATTCCATTCCTCTCCATTCCACTCCACTCCACTACATTCCATTCCATTCCATTCCATTCCACTCAATCCTTCCAATCCACGCCATTCCAGTACACACCAATCCATTCCACTCCTCTGCAGTCCTCTCCACTTTATTAAGTTCCACTCCACTCCATTCCATTCCACTGCACTCTACTCCACTCCACTCCACTCCATTCCACTCCATTCTTCTCCTCTCCATTCCATTCCACTCCAGTCCTATCCATTCCACTCCATTCTGTTCCATTCCATTCCACTCCAATCAACTCCAGTCCAGTCCATTCCGATCCATTCCACTCTACTCCACTCCATTCCATTCCATTGCATGACATTCAAGTCCTTTGCACTCCACTTCATTCCACTCCATTCCATTCCATTCAACTCAATTTCAGTCCACTCCTCTCCATTCTTCTCCATTCCATTCGATTCCACTGCACTCCATTCCATTTGATTCCAATCCTCTCCACTCCATTCCATTCCACTCCACTCCACTCCACTCCTATCCATTTATGTCCACCCCCTTCCATTCCACTCCATTCCACTCCACTCTACTCCATCCCACTCCTCTGCATTCCACTCCAGTAAACTGCATTCCATTCCATTCCATTCCACTCCACTCCACATCATTCCGTTCCTTTACACTTCATTCCACCCCACTCCACTCAATTCCACTCCACTCCACTCCGTTTCATGCCATTCCATTCCATTCGAATCCATTCTAATTTCTTTTCAATCCAAGTTATTCCATTCCACTCCGTTCCAGTCCATTCCACTTCACTCCACTCCAATCCATTTCATTCCACTCTATTCTATTCCTTTCCACTCCAACCCCCCACCATTCCATTCTATTCCATTCCACTCTTTTCCACTACTCTCCACTCCATTCCACTCCAATCCACTCAATTCCAATCCATTTCATTCCATTCCAGTCCATTCCATTTAATTCCACTCAATTCCTTTCCATTCCACTCCATTCCACTCCCTTCCATTCAATTCCATTATACTCCACTCCACTCCACTCCACTCCATTCCACTCCATTCGACTCTACACAAATCCATTCCACTCCACACCACTCCACTCTATTCCATTCCTCTCCATTCCGTGCCACTACACTCCACTTCAATCCATTCCATTCCTGTCTGCTACATTCCATTCCATTTCATTCCACTCCACTCCACTCCACTCCACTCCACTTCAGTCCACGCCATACAATTCCCCTTCAATGCACTCCACTCCACTCCTTTACACTCCACTCCATTCCACTCCACACCATTCCTTTCCTTTCCATGCCATTCCTTTCACCTCCAGTCAACTCCATTCCACCACAATCCACTCCATTCCACTCCATTCCATTCCACTCCTTTCCAGTGCATTCCACCGCATTCCACTCCACTCTACTCCACTCCACTCCTTTCCATTCCATTCCACAGCACTCCACTGATTCCATTTCAAACCATTCCACTCCACTTCATTGCTTTCTACTCCACAACACTCCACTCCTCTCCATTCTATTTGTTTCCACTCCACCCCACTGCACTCCACTCCAAACCATTCCACTACACTCCATTCCACTACAACCTTTTCAATTGCCTTGCATTCCATTCCATTCCATTCCAATCCATTGCATTCCACTCCACTCCACTCCATTTCAATCCACTCCACTCTACTCCACTTCATTCCACTCCACTCCATTCCAGTCCAATTTACTCCGTTACATTCCATTGCATCCTATTCCACTCCATTACACTCCAGTGCATTCCACTCCACTCCACTTCACTCCGTTCCATTCCACTGCACTGCACTGCATTCCATTCAATTCCAATCAATTCCACTCCACTACATTCGATTCAACTCTGCTCTGCTCCACTCCATCCCATTCCACTCCATTCCATTTCACATCATTCTACTCCACTCCACTCCATTTCACTCCGCTCCATTCTACTCCACTCTGCTACATTCCATGGCACTCCACTCCACTCCTTTCCAATCCATTGCACTTCATTCCACTCCACTCCACTCCACTCCATTCCATTCCATATTTCATTCCATTCCATTTCATTCCATTCCATTTCATTCCATTCGGTTCCATTCCATTCCATTCCATTCCATTCCATTTCATTCCATTCGGTTCCATTCCATTCCATTCCATTCCATTCCAGTCTATTCCATTCCATTCCACTGCATTCCACTCCACTCCATTCCACTCCATTCCCCCCCATTCCACTTCATTCCAGTCTACTCCTCTCCACTCCACTCCATTCCATTCCATTCCACTGCATGCCACTACATTCCATTACAATCCATTCCACTACACTGTTTTCCATTCCACTCCACACCAATCCACTCCACTCCACTCCATTCCATTTGTTTCCACTGCATTCCACTGCACTACACTCCACACAATTCCATTGCACACCATTCCACTCCACCCCTTTGCATTCCACTGCATTCCATTCCATTCCATTCCAATCCATTCCCTTCCACTCCACTCCACTGCGTTTCAATCCACTCCAGTCCACTCCACTCCACCCCACTCCACTCCACCCCACTCAATTCCAATCCACTCTACACCATTCCATTCACCTCAATTCCACTTCATTTCATTCCAATCCATTCCCCCCCATTCCAATACAATATATTCCTCTCCAATCCATTCCATTCCACTCCATTCCACTCTATTCCTGTCCACTCCAATCCAATCCACTCCATTCCATTCCATTCTTCTCCACTCCATTACATTCCACCACACTCCACTCAATTCCACACCACTCCACTCCATTCCTCTACATTCCGTTCCACTCTACTCCATTCCATTCCACTCCATTCCATTCCTCTCCATTCCAGTCCACTCCATTCCACTCCATTCAATTCCATTCCTTTCCATTCCAGTCCACTCCATTCCACTCCATTCCATTCCTTTCCATTCCACTCCAGTCCATTCCACTCCATTCCAAGGTATTCCACTACATTATTCTCCGTTCCACTCCATTCCACTGCATTCCACTCCACTACCTTCCTTTCCATTCCATTGCACTACACTCCATTCTATTCCACTTCAGTCTACTCCACTCCACTCCACTCCATTCCACTCTATTCCATTCCATTCCATTCCACTCCTATCCACTGCATTTCACTCGAGTACATTCCATTCCAGTCTACCTCACTCCACACAATTTCACTCCACTCCATTCCAATCCTCTTCTCTTCATTCCTTTACATTCCACTCCATTCCACTCCATTCCACTCCAATCCTCTCCATTCCATTCCATTCCATTCCACTCCTCTCCTCTCCGTTCCAATCCATTCCACTCCAATCCGCTCCCCTCCACTTCACTCTATTCCTTTGCATTCCAGTCCTTTGCACTCTACTCTTCTACATTGCATTCCACTCTACTCCATTCCATGCCAACCCATTCCATTCCAGTCCATTCTATTTCACTCTACTCCATTCCATTCCATTCCAATCCATTCCAGTCCATTCCTCTCCATTCCTTTGCATTCCATTCCATTTAATTCCATTCCAATCCACTCCATTCCAGTCCATTCCTCTCCATTCCACTCCACTCCACTCGATTCCACTCCATTCCCCAAAATTCCACTTCATTCCTTCTGTTCCATTCCAATCCACTCCATTCCATTTCATTATACTCCACTCCACTCCTCTCCATTTCATTGCACTGCATTACACTCCACTCCTTTCCATTCCACTCCATTCCATTCCATTGTATTCCACTCCATTTCCTTCCATTTCATTCCACTCCATTCATTCCATTCCACTCCACTCCTCTCCACACCATTCTACTCGTCTACACTCCACCCCACTCCTCTTCATTCTTTTCCATTTCATTCCACTCCACTCCACTACATTTGAATCCATTCAAATCCATTCCACTCCACCCAACAGCATTCCATAACAATCCACTCCATGGCACTCTAATCCTCTCCATTCCACTAAAATCCACTATAATCCATGCCATTCCATTCCATTCCGGTCTATTCCCTTTCATTCCAATCCTTTCCATTCCATTCCCCTCCACTCCTTTCCATTCCATTCCACACCCTTCCCCTCCACTCCACTCCACTCACTCCATTCCATTCCTTCCATCGCATTCCACCCCATTCCAGTCCATTCCACTCCATTCTACTCCACACCACACCATTCCGTTCCATTGCATTCCATTGCACTCCATTGCACTCCACTCCATTCCACTCCATTTCATTCAATTTCAGACCGCTGCACTCCATTCCTTTCCATTCCATTCGATTCCATTGCACTCCACTGCATTCCTTTCCATTCCATTCGATTCCACTGCAGTCCACTGCATTCGATTCCAATACTTTCTACTCCACTCCATTCCATTCCACTCCACTCCAATCCATTTATGTCCAATCCATTCCATTCCACTCCATTCCACTCCACTCTACTCCATCCCACTCCACTGAATTTCACTCCACTAAACTGCATTCCATTCCATTCCATTCCACTCCACTCCACTCCATTCCATTCCACTCCACTCCATTCCACCTTACTCCACTCCATTCTCCTCCACTCCACTCCATTCCATGTGATTCCATTCCGTTACAATCCATCACATTTCGTTCCACTCCATGCCATTCCATTCAACTCCATTCCAGTCCCTTCCACTTCACTCCACTCCTCTCCATTCTGTTCCATTTTATTACATTCCATTCCACTCCACTCCACATCATTCCATTCCATTCCACTCCGTTCAAATCCTTTCCACTCCATTCCACTCCACTCCACTCCATTCCATGCCATTTCATTCCATTCCAATCCATTCCGTTCCATTCCACACCATTCCATTCCACTCCAATCCACTCCATTTCAAACCACTTCACTCCTTTCCATTCCACTGCATTCCACTCCACTTCATTCCAGTCCACTCTACTCCATTCCGATCCATTCCATTCCATTATACCCCAGTCAATTTCACTCCACTCCATTCCAGTCCACTCTATTCCATTCCATTCATTTCCACTCCATTCCAGTCCACTCCACTCCACTCCATTCCATTTCATTCCACTGCCTTCCACAGCACTCCATTCAGTTAAAATCCATTCCACTCCACTCCATTGCATTCAACTCCACTCTACTCCACTCGACTCCACTCCACTCCAAGCCATGCCACTCCATTCCATTCCTCTACATTCCACTCCACTCCACTCCATTACACTACACTCCATTCCACTCCACTCCTCTCCATTCCGTGAAATTCCATTCCACACCACCCCACTCCATTCCAATACATTGCACTCCATTCCACTCCACTCCCCTCCATTCCATTCGTTTGCATTCCATTCCATTCCGTTCCAGTCTGTTCAAATCCATTCTCCTGCATTCCAATCCACTCCATTAAACTCCATTCCACACCATTCCACTCCATTCCAGTCCACTCCACTTCACTCCACTCCATTCCATTGCATTCCATGGCAAGCCACTCCATTGCACTCAAATCCATTCCACTCCACTCCATTCCATTCCATTCCAACCCTCTCCATTCCATTACATTCCATTGCATTCCATGGCAAGCCACTCCATTGCACTCAAATCCATTCCACTCCACTCCATTCCATTCCATTCCAACCCTCTCCATTCCATTACAATCCATTCAATTCCCTTCCATTCCACTCCATTGCATTCCACTCCACTGCACTCCACTGCACTCCATTTCACTCCATTCCATTCCACTACATTCCACTCTCCTGCAATCCATTCCATTCTGCTCCACTCCACTCCAATCGATTGCATTGCATTCCATTCCACTCCACTCTATTCCATTCCACCCCATTCCATTCCAAACAATTCCATTCCATTCTGCTCCACTCCATTCCTTTCCACACCACTCCAATCAACTCCACTCCACCACACTCCATTCCATTCCTCTCTAATTCATTCTTTCCATTCCACTCGAATCCACTCCTCTCTATTCCACTCTATTCCACTCCGTTCCACTCCATTCCAGTCCACTCCACTCAATTCCACTCCATTCCTTTCAATTCAAATGAAATCCACTCCACTCCATTCCATTCCTCTCCATTCCAGGCCACTCCACTCCATTCCACTCCATCCCATTCCGCTCCATTCCTTTCCCTTCCATTCAACTCCGTTCCATTCCATACAACTCCTCTCGAATCCTTTCCATTCCACTACACTCCACTCCATTCTATTGCAGTCCACTACACTCCTCTCCACTACAATCAATTCCAAACTACTCCTTTGCATTCCATTACACTCCATTCCATTCCACACAATTCCACTCCTAACCACTCCATTCTATTGCATTCTATTACACTCCACTTCACTCCATTCCGTTCCACTCAATTACACTCTGCTCCATCACATTCCTCTCCACCCCCCTCCACTCCACTCCAGTCCATTCCATTCCACCCTATTCCATTCCTCTCCATTCCACTCCACTCCACTCCACTGCATTGCATTCCATTCCATTCCTGTCAGTGTTTCCAGTCCACTACATTCCAGTCCACTCCATTCCACTCCTCTCCACTCCACTCCACTACATTCCATTCCACTCCACTCCATTCCGTTACACTCCACTCCATTCCATTCCATTCCATTTCATTCTATTCCACTGCACTCCACTCCAGTCCACTCCATTCAACTCCATTCCATTCCACTCCATTTGACTCCAATCCATTCCATTCCATTCCTCTCAACTCCACTCCATTCCACTCCACTCCATTTCACTCCACTCCACTCCATTCCGTTCCATTCCATTCCACTCCACTCTCCTTCATTCGAATCCATTCCACTCCATTTCACTCCACTCCATTCCATTTCATTCCATTGCATTTCATTCCAGTCTGTTGCACTCCAATCCATTCCACCGCATTCTACTCCATTCCTCTCAATTTCAGTCCACTTCACTCCATTCCTCTCCATTTCTTTCCTTTCCACAGCACTCCACTCCATTATAATCCAATCCCTTCAACTCCACTTCATTCCATTCCACTCCACTGCACGCTACTCCTTTCCATTTTTTTCCACTGTATTCCATTCCACTCTATTCCACTCCACTTTACACCATTCCACTCCACTCTATTCCACTCTACTCCACTGCATTCCATTCCATTAAATTTCATTCCATTCCACTCCGCTCCACTCCATTCCAAAACATTCCACTCCATTTCTCTCCACGCCAATCCATTCCTTTGCACTCCATTCCACTCCACTCCATTCCCATGCATTCCACTGCGTTCCAGTTCACTCCACTCCACTCCACTCCATTCCATTCCACTGAGCTCCACTCCATTCCATTCCATTCCGTTACACTACACTCCATTCCTTTCCACTCCACTCCACTCCATTCCATTTATTTCCCCTCCAATCTACTGCACTACACTCCACTCCATTCCGTTGCACTCCATTCAACCACATCCCTTTCCATTGCACTCCATTCCATTCCATTCCATTCCACTAAATTTCATTCCCCTCCTCTCCACTAGATTCCACTCCACTCCACTTTACTCCACTCCATATCCAGCCCACTCTACTCTATTCCATTCCATTCCATTCCACTCCATTCCACTCCACTCCATTCCAATCCACTCTTCTGCATTCCATTCCTTTGCACTCCACTCCAGTCCACTCCACTCCACTCCACACTATTCCATTCCATTCTGCTGCACTCCACAGCACTCCATTCCATTTCAATCCATTACACTCCACTCCATTCCATTAAACTCCACTCTAATCCACTCCACTCCACTCCACTTTATTCTATTCCTCTCCGTTCCATTACTCTACATTCCACTCCCCTCCATTCCATTCCAATCCACCAGATTCCATTCCATTCCACTCCACCACTCTCTATTCCACACCACCTCATTCCTTTCAACTCTGCTCCATTCCATTCCTTTCCATTCCATTCCAATACACTCCACTCCATTCCTATTCATTCCACTCCAATCCACTCCTTTCCATTCCATTCCATTCCATTCCGCCAGATACCCCTCCACTCCATTCCAACCCATTCCACTCAATTCCAGTCCACTCCACTCCACTCCATTAGTTTCCACTGCACTGCACGGCCCTCCATTCTTTCCAATCCATTCCAATCGACTCCATTCCATTCCATTCCACTTCACTCCATTACATTCCATTTCATGTCACTCCATTCCATTCCATTCCAATCCACTCGATTCCATTCCATTCCACTCCTCTCCATTCCATTGAACTCCACTCCATTCCTTTCCATTCCATTGCTCTCCACTCCACTGCACTCCAGTCAACTCCATTCAATTCCTCTCAATTCCACTCTCCTCCATTCCATTCCATTCCCCTCCACTACACTCCAATCTTTTCCATTACACTTCATTCCATTCCACTCATTCCATTCCACTCCATTCTGCTTCATTCCATTTCACACCACCCTACTCCATTCCATTACACTCTACTCCATTCCATTCCACTCGACTCCATTTCACTCCATTCCACTCAACTCCGTTTCACTCCATTCCACTCCATTCCAGTCCACTCCTCTCCACTCCACTTCATTTCATTCATTACCATTGCCCTCCACTCCATTCCTTTCCAATCCATTCCACTCCACTCCATTCCATTCCATTCCACTTCACTCCACCCCATTCAATTCCTCTTCATTCCACTCCACTACACTCCATTCCACTCCATCCCATTCCACTCCATTCTTTTCCTTTCCAATCCACCCCATTCCATTCCATTCCTCTCCACTCCACTCCATTCCATTCCACTCCACTCAACTCCATTACACTTCTGTCCACTCCACTGCACTTCATACCACTCCACTCAATTCCACACTAATCTATTCCTTTCCATTACAATCAATTCCACTCCAATACTTTCGACTCCATTCCACTCCACTCCATTCCATTCTACTACAATCCACATCACTCCAATCCATTCCCTTCCACTCCATAACATTGTACTCCATTCCATTTCTCTCCAATTAACTCCACTCCATTCCAGTCCATTCTATTTCACACCATTCCTTTCCTCTACATTGCACTCTACTCCACTCCATTCCATTACATTACATTCCATTCCACTCAATCCTTCCACTCCACGCCATGCTAGTACACTCCAATCCATTCCACTCCTCTCCAGTCCTCTCCACTTTGTTTCATTCCACACCACTCCATTCCATTCCATTCCATTCTACTGCACTCTACTCCACACGATTCCATTCCATTCCATTCCACTGCACTCCACTCCACTCCAGTCCTATCCATTCCACTCCATTCTGTTCCATTCCATTCCACTCCATTCCACTCCAGTCCAGTCTATTCCAATGCATTCCACTCATCTCCATTCCATTCCAGTGAATGACATTCAACTCCTTTGCACTCCACTGCATTCCACTCCATTCCATTCCATTCCATTCAACGAAATTTCATTTCACTCCACTCCATTCCTCTCCATTCCATTCCATTCCACTGCACTGCACTCCATACGATTCAAATCCTTTCCTCTCCACTCCATTCCATTCGACTCCACTCCACTCCACTCTATTTCCTTTATTTCCAGTCCACTCCATTCCACTCCATTCCAAACCACTCTATTGCATTCCACTCCATTCCATTCCACTCCATTGCATCGACACCAATCCATTCCACTCGATTCCATTCCATTTCATTCTGCTCCACTCCACATAATTCAACTCTACTCCATTCCACTCCACTCCTTTCCATTACATTTCGTTCTATTCCATTCCAATCCACTCCACTTCATTCCACTCCATTCTGCTCCATTCAATTCCATTCCATTACCCTCCATTGCATTCTAATCCTTTCTACTCCATTCCACTCCACTCCACTGCATTCCATTCAATTCCATTACACTCCACTGTGTTCCATTCCATTCCATTCTTTTCCACTCCTTTGCATTCCACTCCTCTACATTGCATTCAACTCTACTCCATTCCATGCTATTTCACTCCATTCCATTGCAGTGCATTCCATTTCATTCCACACCATTCCATTCCAGTCCACTCCATTCCACTCTACTCCATTACATTTCACTCCACTCCATTCCACTCCATTCCGTTCCTTTCTATTCCACTACACTCCACTCCATTGCAGTCCCCTCCATTCCATTCCGTTCCTTTTCATTTCACTACACTCCACTCCTCTCCACTCCTCTCCACTCCATTACATTCCACTCCAGTGCCCTCCCCTACACTCCATTACACTCCATCCCATTCCATTCCACTCTATTCCATTCCACTTCCTTCCTTTCCACTCCACTCAAATCAATTTCACTCCAATAGACTCCACTCCACTCCATTCCACTCCAATCCACTCCACTCTATTCCATTTATTTTCACTACATTCCATTCCATTCTATTCCAGTCCACTCTATTCCATTCCACTCCACTCCATTCCATTCCACTCCACTATACTCCATTCCCTGCCATACCATTCTATTTCCATCCATTCCATTTCATTCCACTCCATTCCAGTACATTCCACTCCACTCCATTCCATTCCATTTTACTCCATTCCATTCCACTCCATTCCTGTCCATTCCACTCTATTCCACTCCACTCCATTCCTCTCCTTTCTCCTCCAATCCACTACATTGCATTCCACTGCATTCCACTCCACTCCATTCCATTCCATTATACTCCAATCCTCTCCATTCCAATCCACTACATTCCACTCATTTCCAGTCCTCTCCACTCCAATCCACTCCAATCTATTCCATTCCATTCTACTCCACTCCATTCTAATGCACTGCACTCCATTGCCTTCCAATTTAATTCATTCCATTCGACCCATTCCATTCCACTCTATTCCACTCCACTCCATTCCACTGCTTTCCACTACATTTCAGTCCATTCCACTACCTTCCTCTCATTTCCACTCCTTTCCACAGCGCTCCACCCCCTCCCCTCCATTTCTTTCCATTCCATTCCACTCCACTCGGTTCCATTCCACTGCACTCTACCCAACTCCACTCCACTCCATTCCATTCCATTTTACTCCATTCCATTCCACTCCATTCCATTCCACTCCATTCCATTCTACTCGACTCCATTCCATTCCATTCCACTCCACTCCACATAATTCAACTCCATTCCATTCCACTCCACTCCTCTCCATTGCATTCCATTCTATTCCAGTCCACACCACTCCACTTCATTCCACTCCAATCCGCTCCATTCCATTCCATTCCACTCCACTCCACTGCATTCTAATCCATTCTACTCCATTCCACTCCACTCCACTGCATTCCATTCCATTCCATTCCACTCCTTTGCACTCCACTGCTCTACATTGCATTTAACTCTACTTCATTGCATGGCATTCCATTCCATTCCAGTGTATTCCATTTCATTCCACACCATTTCATTCCATTCCACTCCATTCCACTCTATTTCGTTCCATTTCACTCCATTCCACTCCTCTCTATTCCATTAAACTCCATTCCATTCCACTCCACTCCACTGCAGTCCACTCCATTCCATTCCATTCCATTTCATTCCACTACCCTCCACTCCTCTCCACTCCTCTCCACTCCATTACATTCGACTCCAGTGCACTCGAATCCACTCCATTACACTCCAATCCATTCCATTTCACTCTATTACATTCCATTTCCTTCCTTTCGACTCCACTCAACTCCATTCCACTCCAATAGACTCCACTCCACTCCATTCCAATCCACTCCATTCTGTTCCATTCCTTTCCATTCCATTCCATTCCATTCCACTGCATTCCAATACATTCCACTTCACTCCATTCCACTGCATTCCATTAAACTCCATTCCACTCTTGTCCACCCAACCCATTCCACTTTACTTCTTTCCATTCCACTCCACTCCACTCCATTCCATTCCACTTCACTACACTCAATTTCATTCCAGTACACTCTTCTGCACTCCACAACACTCCAATCCATTCCACACGATTCCGTTCCCTTCCATTGCACTCCTTTCCATTCCAATCCATTCCACCCTATTTGACTGTATTCCACTGCATTCCATTCCACGCCACTCCACTCCGTTCCGTTCCATTCCACAGCACACCAATGTATTCCATTCCAAACCATTCCACTCCACTCTATTCCTTTCCACTCCACTCCACTCCACACTAATCAATTTCACTTATTTCCACTCCATTCCACTGCACTCCACTCGCCTCCATTCTATTGCACTCCATTTCTCTCCACCCCTTTCCATTCCACTCCATTCCATTCCATTCCATTCCACTGAATTCCGTTCCACACCACTCCACTCTTTTTCTTTCCACTCCACTCCACTCCATTCCACTCCAATCCACTTCAGTCCACACGACTCCATTCCATTCCGTTCCATTCCGTTACACTCCAATCCATTCCAGTCCCCTCTCCTCCATTCCATTCCTTTCCAATCCATGCCAGGCCACTCCACTCAACTGCACTCAATTCCATTCCATTCCACTGCACTCCACTGCACTCCATTTCACTCCTATCCATTCCACTCTTCTCCATTGCATTCATCTCCACTCTACTCATATCCACTCCACTCCACTCCATTAAATTCCGCTCCATTCCATTCCTCTCCATTCCACTTCAATCAACTCAAGTACAATCCACTCCATTCCATTCCATTCCTCTCCATTCCACTCCAATCAACTCAAGTACAATCCACTCCATTCCATTCCATTCCACTCCACTCCACTCCATTTCAATACACTCCATTCCATTCCACTCTAATCCTCCCCATTCCATTCCATTACGTTTCACTCCATTCCACTCCATTCTATTCCATTCCACTCCATTCCACTCCACTCCAATCCTTTCCATTCCATTCCTTTCCATTCCATTCCACTCCAACACTCTCCATTCCAAATGGAGGGAAGTTGAATGTAGTGGAACGGAATGGAGAGCAATGGAGGCAAATGGACTGTAATGGAGTGCAGTGGTGTGGAATGGAGTGGAATGGACTGGAATGGAATTTAATGGAATGGAATGGAATGGAATGGATTACAGTGGAGTAGAGTGGAATGGAGCGGAGTGGAATTGAATGGAGAGGAGTGGAGTGGAGTGGAATCGATTGGAGCAGAATGGTTAGGAATGGAATGGAGTGGAGTGGATTGCCATAGAATGAAATGGAATGGAGTGGAGATTACTTGCCTGGAATGGAGAGGAATGGAGTGGAATGGAGTGGAATGGAGTGGAGTGGAAAGGAGTGGAATGGAATGAAAGGGTACGGAGTAGATTGGAATGGAATGGAGAGGAGTGGAGGGCAGTGGAGTGGAATGGAGTGAAATGTAGTGGAATGGAGTAGAATGGAATTGAATGGAATGGAATTGAATGGAGTGGAATGGAGAGAAATGGAATGGACTTCAATGTAGTGGAATGGAGTGGAGTGGAGTGGAGTGGAGTACAGCGGAAGGGAATTAAATGGAAAGGAGTGGAGGGGAATGGAATGGAGTGCAGTGAAATGGCATGGAGTGGACAGGAAAGGAATGGAATGGAATGGAGTTGAGTGGAGTGCAATGGAGTGGAGGGGAATGGAATGGTGTGAATTGGAATGGAAAGAAATTAATTGGAATGGAGTGCAGTGAAATGGAGTGGAGTGGAACGGAGTGGAATGGAGTGGAGTGGAATGGAACGGAATGGGATTGAATGGAATGGAATGGAGTGGAGTAGAATTGACTTGAGTGAAGTAGAATAGAGTGGAAAAGAATGGAGCAGTATGGAATAGAGTGGAGTGGAGTGGCGTGGAGTGGAATTAAATGGGGAGGAGAAGAATGGAGTGGGATTGAATGGAATGGAATGGAGTGGAATGGAGTGCAGCAGAGTGCAGGTGAAAGGAGTGGAATCAACGTGAATGGTGTGGAATGGAATGGAATGGAATGGAATGGAATGGAATTGAGTGGAGTGGAATGGAGTAGAATTGACAGGAATGGTGTGGAGTGTAAAGGAGTGGAGTATAGTGGATTACAGGGTAGTGGAGTGGAACGGAGAGAAGTGGACTGGAGTGGAGTGGAGTGGAATGGAATGGAATGGATGGGAGTGTGCTGGAATAGAGTGGTGTGGGGAAGAATGGTGTGGAATGGAATGGAGTGCAATGGAATGGAGAGTAATGGAGTGGAATGTAGTAATGTTGAGTAGACTGAAATGGATTGGAATGGATTGTAATGGAGTGGAATTGAATGGACTGGAGCGGAAAGGAATGGAGTGAAATGGAATGGAATGGAGTTGACTGGAAAGGACTGGAGTGTAGTGTAGTGCTTGTGTGTGAAGAAGAACGGAAAGGAGTGTAGTGGAGAGAAGTAGAGTGCAGTGGAATGGAATTCAATGGATTGTAATGTGGTGGAGTGGAGTGGAGTGCGGTGCAATGGTGTGGAATGGAATGTTTTGGAATGCTGTGGAGTGGAATGGAGTGGAATAGAGTGGAGTGGAGTAGAGTGGAATGGGGTGGAATGGACTGTAATGGAGTGGAATTGAATGGAATGGAGTGGAATGGAATGCAATGGATTGGAAGGAAGTGGAGTGGAGTGGAATGGAGTGGAGTGGAGAGGAATGGAGTGGAATGGAGTGGGATGGAACGCAGTGTAGTGTAGTGGAATGGAATGTAATGGACTGGAATGCAATGGAATGGATTGGAATGGAATGTAATGCAGTGGAGTAGAGTGGAGAGGAGTGGAATGGAAAGGAATGGAATGGACTGGAATGGAGTGCAATGGAATGGAGAGGGATGGAGTGGAATGGAGTGGTGTGGAGTGGAGTGGATTAGAGTGGAATGGAGTGGAGTGGAGTGGGATGGAATGGAATGAAATAGAAGTTGAGATTGTCCCACTGCTCTACATGCTGATTGACAGAGTGAGATACTCACGAAAGAATGGAATAGAAATGGAATGGGACGGAATGGAATGGAATGAAGTGGAGTAGGGTGTTGTATAGTGTAGTGGAGTGGAGTGGATTGAAACGAAATGGGTTGGAGTGGAAAGGAGTGCAGTGCAGTCCAGTAAATTGGAATGGAGTGGAATGGAATCGGATGTAATGCAATCTAGTGGAGTAGAGTGGAGTGGAGTGGAAAATAGTGGAATGCAATGGAGTGGAATGGAATGGAGTGGAGTGGAGTAAAGTGGAGTGGAGAGGATTGGAGTGCAATAGAGTGCAGTGGAGTGGAATGGAATGGAGTAGAGTGGAGTGGAAAGGAACGGAATGGAATGGAATGCAATGGAATGGAATGGAATGGAGTGGAGTGGAGTGGAGGGGACTGTATTGGAATTGAGTGGATTGGAATGGAACATAATGCCATGGAGTGCAGTGGAGTGGAATGCTGTGGAGTGGAGAGGAATGGAATGGACTGGTGTGGGATGTAGTGGAATGGAAATGAATGGAATGGAGTGAAATAGATTGGAGTGGAATGGAGTGGACTGGAATGGAGTGGAGTGTATTGGAATGGAGTGGAATGGAATGGAGTGGAATGAAATGCACTGTATTGGAGTGGAGTGGAGTGGAGTGGAATGATGTGGAATGGACTGGAATGGAGTGGAGAGAAGTGGAATGAAAAGGAATTTAGTGGAGTGGAGTGCAATGCAGTGGAATGGTTAGTAGTGGAATGGAGTGGAGTATTATGGAATGCAATGGAGTGAAGTGGAATGGAGTGGAAAGGAATGGAATAGAACGGATTGGAAAGGAGTGTAGTGCAGGGGAATGGAATGGAGTCGATGGTAATGGAATGGAGTGGAGTGAAACTGAATGGAATGGAATGGTGTGGAGTGGAATGGAGTGGTGTGGAGTGGAATCCAGGGGAATGCTTTGGAATTTTGTTCATTGGATTGGAACGGAATGGAATGGAGTGCAGTGGAGTGTTACATAGTGGAGTGAAATGGAATGGAGTGGAGTGGTGTGGAATGGAGTGGAATGGAAAAGAATGGAGTGGAGTCGAAAGGAAGGGAGTGGAGTGGAAAGGAATGGAGTGGACTGGAATGGAGAGAAAGTGAGGGGAATTAGTGGAATGGAATGGATTGGAATGGAATGCAGTGTATTGGAGTGGTGTGGAGTGGAGTGGAATGCTGTGGAATGGAATGGAGTTGAGCAGAGAGTAGAATGGAATGGAATGGAGTGGAGTGGATTGGAATGGAGTGGACTGGACTGGCGTGGACTGGAGTGGGGTGGAATGGAATGCAATGGAATGGAGTTGAATGGAATGGAAAGAAATGGAGTGGAATGGAGTGGAAAGGAGTGTAGAGCAGAGAAATGGAGACGAATGGTATAGAGTGGACGGGAATGGAATGTAGTGGAGTGGAATGGTATGGAGTGGACGGGAATGGAATATAGTGGAGTGGAACTGAATGGAATGGAATGGAGAGGAGTGAAGTAGAGGTGGGTGGAATTGAGTGGAATGGAATGAAGTGGAATGGACTAGAATGGAGTGGAATGGAATGGAATTGAGTGTAATGGAATGGAATGGAGTGGATTGGAATTGCATGGAATGGAGTTTAGTGGATTAGAAAGTAAGTGAATGGAGTGTAGTGTAATTAAGTGGAATGGAGAGGAGTGGAGTTGAGTGCATGGACTGGAGTGGTGTGTATTAGAATGGAAGTGAATGGAGTGGAGTGGAATGGAATGGAATGGAATAGAATGGAATACAGTGGAGTGGCATGGAGAGGAATGCAGTGGAATGGAAAGAACTGGAGTGTATTTGAATGTAATTGAGTGGGGTGGAATGGATTGGAGTTGAATTCAGTGGAGTAGAGTGGAGTGGAAAGGAGTGGAGTGCACTGGAATGGAATGAAGTGGAATGCAATGGGAAGAAATGGATTGAAATGCAATTGGATACAGTGGAATGGAATGGTGTGGAGTGGAATGAAATGGAATGGAATGAAGCGTAGTGGAGTATTAAATAGTGGAGTGGAGTGGAATGGAGTTTAATAGAATGGAACGGAATGTAGTAGAGTGGAATGGAGTGGAGTGCAATCGAGTAGACTGGAATGGAATGCAGTAGAATGGAATGGAATGGAATGGAATGGATGGGAGGGGGATGGAGTGCAGTGGACTGCCTTGGAGAGCAATCGAATGGAGTGGTGTGGAGTGGAATGGAGTAGACAGGAATGAATTGGATTGGAATGGATTCGATTTGAGTGGAATGGAGTGGATTGGAGTGGAATGGAGAGGAATGGAACAGGGTGGAATGGAGAGGAGAGGAGTGGAGTAGAGTGGAGCGTAATAGAATGGAGTAGAGTGAAATGGAGTGGAATGGAATGGAGTGGAGTGGAGTGGAGATTAACAGAATGGAATGGAATGGAGTGATACGGAGTGGAGTTGAAAAGAGTGGAATGGAGTGGAATGGAGTTGAATGGAGTTGAGTGGAGTGTAATGGAGTATAATATACTGAAATGGAGTGGAATTGAATGGAATGTAGTGGTTTGGAGTGGAATGGAATGCAATGGAGTGGAATGGAATGGAATGGAGTAGAATAAAATGGAATGGCAGAGAATGGAGTGGAGTGCCATAGAATGGCCTGGAATTGAGTGAACTCGATTGGAATGGAGTGGAATGTTATGGAAGGGAATGGAGTGGATTGGAATGGATTGGAATGTAATGGAGAGGTGTGCAGTGGAATTTAATGGAATGGAGTGGATTAGATTGGAGTGGACTGGAATGCAGTGAAATGGAATGGAATGGTATGGAGTGGAATGGCGTGGAATGGAATGGAATGGAATGTAGTAGAGTGTACTGGAATGGAGTGGAGTGGGATGGAATGGAGTGGAGTGGGAGAGTGGAAAGAAAAGGAGAGGAGTGGAGTGAAATGGAATGGAGTGGAATGCAACGGAATATAATGGAATGGAATGCAAAGAAATGGAGTGGAATGGACTGCAATGGAATGGAGTGGAGTGGAGTGCAGTGGAATGGAATTCAATGGATTGCCGTGGAGTAGAGTGGAATTTAATGATGTGTAATGGAGTGGAATGGAGGGGAGTGGAGTCTTGTGGAATGGAATGCAATTGAGTTGAGAGGAATGGAATGGAATTGGGTGGAATTGAGTGGAGTGGTGTGGAAAGGAGTGGAGTGGAGTGGAATGGAACGGAAATGAGTGTAATGGAGTGGAATGGAATGGATTGGAATTGAATGGAGTGAGTGTAATGGAGTGCAATGGAACGGAGTGGGGTGCAGTTGGCAGAATGGAATGGAATAGAGTGGAGTGTAATGGAGTGGAATGTAATGGAGTGGAATGGAGTGTACTGGAGTGTAGTGGAATGGAATGGAGTGGTGTGGAATGGAATTTAGTGAAGGGGAATGGAATGGAATGGAATGGAATTAGATGGAGTGGAGTGGTTTGGAGTGGAATGGATAAGATTGGAGTGGAGTGGAGTGGAATGGAATGGAAAGGAATTTACCGGAATTTAGTAGATGGAGTGGAATGCTGTGGAATGAAGTGGAATGGAATGGAGTGGAGTAGAATGGAATTGAGTGGAAAGGCACGGAGTGGATGGAGTGGAGTGGACTGGAATGGAAAGTAATGGAATGGAGTGAAGTGAAATACAGTGGAGCGGAGTGGAATGGAATGTAGTGGAATGGAGTGGAGTGGATGGGAATGGAGTGGAGTGGACAGTAATGGAATGGAATAGAATGGAATGGAGTGGAGTGGACAGTAATGGAATGGAATGGAATGGAATGGAGTGGAGTGCAGTGGAATGGAGTCGAGTGGACAGGAATAGAGTGGAGTGTAATGGAATGCAGTGCAATAGAATGGAATGGAATGGAAATAAGTGAAGTGGAGTGGAATGGAGTGGAATGAAGTGGAATGGAGTGGACGTGAATGGAATGGAATGTATTAGAGTGGGGCGTGGAACGCAATTGAATGTAAATGAATGGAACGGAATGGAATGGAATGCAATGGAATGCAATGTTATAGAATGCAATGCAAAGGAAAGTTGACATATAATGTGAGCTGAGATTGTTCCACTGCCCTACAGCTTTTTTGAAACAGCGATATCCTGTCGAAAGAAATGAGTGGAATGTAATGGAGTGAAATGGAACGGATTGGAATGGAATGGAGTGGAGTTTAGTGGAGTGAATTGTCGTAGAGTGGAGTGGAATGGATTCGAATGTAATGTGATGCAGTGCAATGGAATGGGGTGGAGTGGAGTGGAGTGTAATAGCATGGCTTGGAATGGGATGCAATGGAATGCAATGGAATGGTGAAAAGAAATGTGAGCTGATATTGAGCTACAGTTGTCCAGCATATGTGACAGAGTGAGTTCCTATGGAAAGAAAGGAATGGAATGGAATGGAGTGGAATTGAATGGAGTGGAGTTTAGAGGATTCGAGTGTAATAGAATGGCATGGAAGGGTATGGAATGGAATGCAATGGAATGGTTAAAAGAAATGTGAGCTGAGATTGAGCCACTCAACTCCAGCCTTTGTGACAGAGTGAGATCCTATGGAAAGAAAGGAATGGAATGCAATGGAGTGGAACGGAATGGAGTGGAGTGGAGTGGAGTGGAGTCGAGTGGAGTGGAGTGGATTGGAGAAGACTGGAGTGGACTGGAATGGAATGGAATGGATTGGAAAGGAATGGAATGGAGTGGAGTGGAGCGGAATGGAATGGAATGGAGTGGACAGGAAAGGAGTGGAGTGCTGTTGACTGGAGAGAAGTTGAATGAAGTGGAGTGGAGTGGAATGGATGGGGAGGAATGGAATGTATTGGAGTGCAGTGGAATGGAGTGGAGTGGAGTGGAATGGAATGGAATGAAATGGAATGGAATGGAATGGAGTGGACCGGAATGGAATGGAATGGTGTAAAGTCAAATGGAGTAGACTGGAGCGGAGTGTAGTCGAATGGAATGGAGTGGAGTGGAGTGCAATGAAATAAAATGGAATGGAATGGATTAAGTTGGCGTGGAATGGAGTGGAGTGAAGTGGAATGGAGTGAAATGGAAAGGGGAAGAGGGGACTGGAGTGCAGTGGAATGGAATAGAATACAAAATAATGGAGTGTAGTGGGGTACAATGGTATGGAGTGGAGTGAAACGGAATGGAATGGAATGTAGTGGAATGGAGGGCAGTGTATTGAAGTGGCGTGTAGTGGAATGGAATGAAGTGGAGTGGAGTGGAATGGAATTTAATGGACTGGAGTGGACTGGAATAGAACGGAATGGAACAGAGTAAAGTAGAATGGAGTAGACTGGAGTGGAGTGTAGTGGAATGGAATGGAGTGGAGTGGAGTGCATTGGCATAAAATGGAATGGAATGGATTAAATTGGCTTGGAATGGAGTGGAGTGAAGTGGAATAGAGTGAAATGGAAAGGGGAGGAGTGGAGTGGAGAGCAGTTTAATGGAATGGAATGCAAAATAATGGAGTGTGATGGGGAAGAATGGTATGGAGTGGAGTGAAACGGAATGGAATGGAATGCGGTGGAATGGAGAGGAGTGTATCGGAGTAGCATGGAGTGGAATGGAATGAAGTGGAGTGGAGTGGAATGGAATGAATTGGAGTGGAGGGGAATGGAGTGGAATGGAGTAGAGTAGAGAGGAGTGGATTGAAATAGAAAGTAACGTAATGGAATGGAATGGAATGCAATGGAAGCTGAGATTGTGAAACTGCGCTCCATGCTGTGTGACAGAGAGCGATTCTCTTGAAAGAAAGGAATGGAATGGAATGCAGTGGAATGGAATGGTATGGAGTGGACTGGAGTTGAGTGGAGTGGAGTGAAGTGGAGTGGAGTGGAGTGGAATAGAGAGGAACGGAATAGGGTGTAAAGGACTGCAATGAAGTGGAGTGGAGTGGGGTGGAGTTGAGTTTAGTGAAATGGAGTGGAATGGAATTGGATGGAGTGGAATGGAATTGGATGGAGTGGAATGGAGTGCAGTGGAGTGCAGTGGAGTGGAGAGCAGTGGAATGGAGTGTACTGGAATCGGATGTAATGGAATATGGTTTAGTGGAGTGGAGTGGAATGGAGCACATTGGAATGGGGTGGAGAGGAGAGAAGTGGAGCAGAACGGAATGGAACGGAACAGAACAGCAGGTGAGATTGTGCCACCACACTCCAGACTGGGTGACAGAGTGAGATACTCTCGAAATAAAGGAATGGAATGGAATGCAGTGGAAGGGAATGGAATGGAATGGATTGGAGTGGATTGGAGTTGATTGAAGAGGAGTGGAGTGGAATGGAGGGGAAAGGAATGGAATGGAATGGAATGGAATGGAATGAAATGGAATGGAATGGAATGGAATGCAATGGAATGGAATGGAATGGAATGGAATGGAATGGAATGGAATGGAATGGAATGGAATGGAATGGAGTGGAGTGGAGTGGAGTGGAATGCAGTGGAGAGGAGTGGAGTGGAGTGGAATGCAGTGGAGAGGAGTGGAGTGGAGTGGAATGGAATGGAGTGAAAATGACTGGAGGGGTGTGGAGTGGAATGGATTGGAGTTAAGTGCAACGGAGTGGAATGGAATGGAGTGAAGGGGAGAGGAATGGAATAGAATGAAGTGTAGTTGAATGGAGTGGATTGGAAGGGAGTGGAAAAGAATGAAATGGAGTGGAATGGAATGGAGTTGAGTGGAGTGTAGTGGATTGTAGTGGAGTAGAATTTAGTGGATTGGAGTGGAGTGGAATGGAGTGGAGATGAGTTTAATGGAGTGGACTGGACGGGAATGGAGTGGAGTGGAATGGATTTGTTTGGAATTCATTGGAGTGGAGTGGAGTGAAATGAAATGGAGTGGAATGGAATGCAATGCAGTGGGATGGAATGGAGTGGAATTGAATGGAGTGGAATGGAAAGCAATGGAATGGAATTGAATGGAGTGGAATTGAGTAGAGTGGAGTGAAGTGGAGTTGACGGGAATGGTATGGAGTGGAGTGGAGTGGATTGGAACGGAGTGGCATTAAAAGCAATTGAATGGAAAGGAATGGAATGGAATGGAATGCAAAGGAATGCAATGGAATAGAATGCAGCGCAAAGGAAAGATGACATATTATGTGAGTTGAGATTGTGGCACTGCACTACAGCCTGTGGGACAGAGTGATATCCTGTCGAAAGAAAGGAGTGTAATGCAAGGGAATGAAATAGAATGGATTGGAATGATATGGAGTGGAGTGGAATGGGGTGAAGTGGAATGGAATGGAATGGAATGGATTCGAATGGAATGCAATGCAGTGGAATGGAATGCAGTGGAGGGAGTGGAGTGCAACAGAAAGGCATGAAATGGGATGGAATAGAATGCAATGAAATGGTGAAAAGGAATGTGAGTTGACATTGAGCCACTATACTCCAGCCTGTGTGACAGAGTGAGAACCTATGGAAATCAAGGAATGGAATGGAATGGAGTGGAATGAAATGGAGTGGAGTGGAGTGGAGTGGAGTGGATTGGAGTGGATTGGAATGGAATGGAATGGATCGGAAGGGAATGGAATGGAATGGAGTGGAGTGGAGTGGAATGGATAGGAAAGGAATGGAATGGAATGGAATGGAATGGAGTGTAATGAAGTGGAGTGGAGTTTAGTGGAGAGAAGTGGAATGAAGTGGAGTGGAGTGGAATGGAGTGGAGTGGAGTTTAGTGCAGAGAAGTGGAATGGAGTGGAGTGGAGTGGAATGGAGTGGAGTGGAATGGAGTTGAGTGGATTGGAACGGAATGGAATGGAATGGATTGGAGTGGAGTGGAGTGGAATGGAGTGGAGTGGAATGTAGTGGAGTGGAGCGGAGTGGTGTGCAGTTGAATGGAGTGAAAGGCAATGGAGTTGAGTGTAATGGAGTAGAATGGGATTGATTGGAGTGGAATGGAATGGCATGGAATGAAATGCAGTGGAATGGAGAGGAGCGGAGTGGAGTACAGTGGAACGGAATTGAGTGTAGTGGAGTGGAATGGAATGGATTGGAGTGAAGCAGAATGAAGTGGAATGGAGTTGGATAGAGTTGAGTTGATTGAAATAGAAAGGAATGGAACGGAATGGAATTGAATGGAATGCAATGGCATGGAGTGAAATGGAGTGGAGTGAAGTGGAATGGAATGGAGTGGAGTGGAGTGGACTGGAATGGATTCTAATGGAATGCGATGTACTGTAATGGAATGGAGTGTAGTGTAGTGTAGTGCAGTGCAATAGAATGGAATGGAATGGGATGGAATGGAATGCAATGGAATGGTGAAAAGAAATATGCGCTGAGATTGAGTCACTGTACTCCAGGCTTTGTGACAGATAGAGATCCTATGGAAAGACAGGAGTGGAATGGAATGGAGTGGAAAGGAATGGTGTGGTGTGGAGTGGAGTGGAGTGGAGTTCAGTGGAATGGAATGGAATGGACTGGAAGGGAATGGAATGGAAAGGAGTGGAGTGGGGTGGAATGGAATGGAGTAGCGTGGAGTGGAATGGATTGGAGTGGATTGGAATGGAATGGAATGGAATGGAGAGGAGTGGAGTGGAATGGAGTGGAATGGAAAAGAATGGAGTGGAGGGGAATGGCGTGGAGTGGAGTGGAAAGGAGTGGAATGGAATGGAATGGAATGGAATGGAGTGGAATGGAATGAAATTGTTTGGATTTTAATGGAACGGAGTTGAATGGATTGGAATGGAGTGGAGTGGATTGGAATTGAATCGAATGGAGTTGAGCGAAGTGGAATGGAATGGAGAGGAGTGGGGTGGAATGAATTGAAATGGAATGATGTGGAGTGGAATGGAATGGAATGGAGTGGAGTGGAGTGGAGTGGTGGAAATGAAGTGGAATGGAATGGAATGAATAGGACAGGAGTGGAATGCAATGTAAAGGAGTGGAGTGGAGTGGAAAGGAATGGAATGCAGTGGAATGGAATGGAAAGTAATAGAGTGGAGTGGAATGGAATGGAGTGAAGTGAAATGGAATTGAGTTGAGTGGAGGGGAGTGGAATGTAGTGGAATGGAGTGGAGTGGACTGGAATTGAGAGGAGTGGCATTCAATGGAGTGGGATGGAATGGAATGGAATGGACTGTAGTGGACTGGAGTGAAATGGAGTGGAGTGGAGTGGAATGGAGTTGAGTGGACTGGAATTGAGTGGAGAGGAATGGAATTGATTGGAATGGAATGCAAAGTAATGGACTGGAGTGGAGTGGACTGGAATTGAGTGGAGTGGAAGGGTATGGAGCAGAATGGAAAGGAATGGAATGGACTGGAGTGGAATGGAATGGAGTGGAGAGTAGTGAAATGGACTAGGGTGGAATGGAGAGGAGTGGAATGGAATAGAGTGGAATGGAATGGAATGGAGTTGAAAGGAATGGAATGGAGGGCAGTGGAATGGAGTGGAGTGAAATGAAGTGAGAGGAATGGAGCTGAAGGGATTGGAAAGGAATGGAGTGGAGAGGAATGGGGTAGAGTGGAGTGGAATGGAGTGGCATGGAACGGAATGGAATAGAATAGAGTGGACTGGAGTGTAATGGAGTGGAGTGTAGTGGAATGCAGTGCAGTGGAGTTGTATGGAATGCAATACAGTGGAGTGGAGTGGAGTGCAGTGGAATGAAATGGAATGGAATGGAATGGAGTGGAGTGGAGTGTAATGGAAAGGACTGGAGCGGAATGGAGTGGAATGGAGTGGAGTGGAGTGGAGTGGAATGTAGAGGATTGGAGTGAAGTGGAGTGGAATGGAATGGAATGGAGAGAAGTGGAGAGGAATGTAATGGAAGGGAATGGAATGGCGTGGAGTGGAGTGGAATGGAATGGAATGGAATGGAGTGGAGGGGAATGGAGTGGAGTGGGATGGCGTGGAGTGGATTGGAATGGAACAGAAAAATATGGAGTGGAGTGGAGTGGAATGGAGTGGAATGTTGTTGAATGGAATCGAATGCAATGGAGTGGAAAGGAAAACAATGGAGTGCAGTGGAATGGAGTGGATTGGAGTACAGTGGAGTGGAATGGAATGGAATGGAGTGGAAAGGAATGGACAGGTGTGGAGTGGAATGGAATGGAATTAAATGGAATGGAATTAAATGGAGTGGAGTGTAGCTGAGTGGAATGGAGTGGAGTGAGGGAATGGAAAGCAATGGAATGGAGTGGATTGGAATGGAATGGAGTGGTTTGGAAAGGAGTGTAGTGGAATGGAGTGGAGTGGAATGGAATGAAGGGTAGTGGACTGGATTGGAGTGGAATTGAAAGTAATGGAGTGGAATGGACAGTAATGGAATGGAATGGAATGGAATGAATTGGAACGAAGTGTAGAGGAGTGGAATGGAGTGCCGTGGAGGGGAACGGAGTAGAGTGCAATGGAATAGAATGGAATAGAGTGGGGTGAAGTGGAATGGACGGGAGTAGAGAGGAATGGAGTTGCATGGGATGGAATGGAATGGAGTGGGGTGGAATAGAATGGAGTGGAATGGTGTAGAATGGAATTGAGTCGAAGGGAGTCGAATGGAATGGAATGGAATGGAATGGAATGGGATGGAATGGAATGGATTGTAAGGGAATGGAAAGGAGTGGAATGGAGAGGAATGGAGTGCAAAAGAGTGAAAAGGAATGGAATGGAATGCAGTGGAATGGAGATGAGTGGAATGAAGATGAATGGAATGGAGTGGAGTGGAGTGCAGTGGAGTGTGGTGTAATGGAGTATAGTGGAGTGGAGTGGAGTGGGATGAAATGGAATGGAATGGAATGGAGAGGAGTGGAATGGAGTGGAGTGGAGTGTTTTGGAGAGGAATGGAATATAGTTGAATGGAATGGAGTGGAGTGGGGTGGGGTGGAGTGGAGTGGAGATGAATGGAATGAAGTAGAGTGTACTGGAGTAGAAAGAATGGTGTTGAGTAGAGTGGAGTATAATGCAATGGATTAGAAAGGAATGCCATTTCATGGAATGCTGTGGAATGGACCGTAATTGAAGGGAGTGGGGTGGTATGGAATGGAATGGAGTGGAATGAAATGGAGTGGATTGGAAAGGAATGGAATGGCATGGATGCAGTGGAGTGGAGTGGAATGGAGTGGAGCGTATTTGAAAGGAAGGGAATGGTATGGAATGGAGTCGAAAGGAGTGGAATGGAGTGGAATGGAGTGGAGTGTATTGGAAAGGAAGGGAATGGTATGGAATGGAGTCGAATGGAGTGGAATGGAGTGGAATGGATTGGAATGGAATGGAGAGGAATGGTATGGAATGGAATGGAGTTTAATGGAGTGGAGTGTAGTGGATTGAAATGGAGTGGAATGGAGTGGAGTGGAGTGGAATGGAATGGAATGGAGTGAAGTTGAATGGAGTAGAGCGTAGTGTAATGGATTGGAATGGAATGGAGTGAAATTAAATTCAAAGGAGTGGTGTGGAGAGGAGTACAGTGGAATGGAATGGAGTGGAGTTGAATGGAGTGGAATGAAATGGAGTGACGTGCAGAGGAGTGGAATGGAGTGGAGTAGAGTGGACTGGAATTTAGTGGAATGGATGGATGGAGTGGATTGCAGTGGAATGCAATGGAATGTAATTGAGTTCAGTTTAATAGAATGCAGTGGCGTGGAATGGAATGTATTGAAGTGGAGTGGATGGGAGTGGCAAGAAGTGGAGTTGACTGGAATGGAATGGAGTGGAATGGAATGGAGTTGAATGGATTGGAATAGAATGAAGGAAAATGGAATGGAATGGAATGGAATGAAATGGAATGAAATGGAATGGGGTAGATTGAAGTGGAATGAAGTGGAATGGATCGGAATGGAATGGAGTGACGTGGGGTGTAGTAAAATGGAGTGTAGTGGAGTGGAAATGATGGAAATGGAATGGAATTTACTGGAGTGTAATGTATTGGAATCAAATGTAGTGGAGTGGAAGGAATGGAGTGGAATGGAATGGAATGGATTGTAGTAGAGTGGAGTGGAACGGTTTTGAGTGGAGTGGAAGCAAGTGGAGAAAAATTCAATTGAATGGAACGAAGTGGAGTGGAGTAGAAAGGAGTGGAGTGCAGTGGAATATAGTTTAATGGATTGGAAAGAAAGAGTGGCATGGAATGGAATGGAGTGGAATGGAGGAGAGTGGAAAGGATTGGAATGCAGTGGAATGGAATGGAATGGAATGGAATGGAATTAAATGGAATAGAATGGAGGGGAATGGAGTGGAGTTGAGTGGAATGGAATGGAGTAGAGTGAAATGGAATCGAGTAGAAACCATTGGAGTGTAGTGGAATAGAGTGGCGTGGAGTGGAATGGAGTGGAGTGAACTTGAATGGAGATGAGTGGAGTGGAATGGAGTGAAATGAAATTGAATGGAATGGAGTGGAGTGGAATGGAGTGGAGAGTAGTGGAATGAGATGGAATTGAATTGAAAGAAATATAGTGGAATGGAGTGGAGTGGAGTGGAATGGAGAGGAATGGAATGGAAAGGAATGGAGTGGAGTGGAGTGGAGTGGAATGGAATGCAGTGGTATTAAATGGAATGGAATGGAGTGGAGTGAACTAGAATTCAGTGGAATGGATTTGAATGGAATGGAGTTGAATGGAGTGCAATGGAGCGGAATGGAATGGAGTGGAATGGAATGGAATGGAGAGGAGAGGAATGGAGTGGATTGGAGTGTAGGGGAGTAGAATGGTGTAGGGTGGAATGGTGTGTAATAGAAAGGAGAGGAGTGGAATGGAGTGTAATGGAATGGAATGGAGTGGAGTGGAATGCCTTGGAATAGAATGGAGTGGAATGGAGCTGAATGGAGTGGAATTGAGTGGAGTTGAGTGTAATGGATAGGAATGGAGGGGACAGGATGGAATGGAATGACATGGAATGGAATGGAATGAAATGGAATGGAGTTGAGTGGAGTGGAATGCTATGGAGAGTGGAATGGAAAGGAGTGGAATGGAAAGGAATGGAATGGAAAGGGGTGGAGAGGAATGGAGTGGAATGGAATGGAGTGGAATTGGGTGGAGTGGGGTGGAATGGAATGGAATGGAATGGAATGGCGTGGAGTGGAATGGAATGGAGTGGAGTGGAATGGAGTGGAGTGGAGTGGAGTGGAGTGGATGGAATGGAGTGTACTGTAATGGAATTGAGAGGAATGGAACGGAATGCAGCAGAATTAAATGGAATGGAAATTATTGGAGTTGAGTGGAGTGGAGTGGAATGGAATGGAAAGGAGTGTAACGTAATGCCTTGGAATCTAATGGAGTGGAATGTAATAGAGTTAAGGGGAGGAGAATGGAGTGGATTGGAGTGGAATGGAGTTGAGTGGAGTGGACTAGAGTTGAATGGAATGGAATTGAAGAGAGTGGAATGGAATGGAGAGGAATGGAATGAAGTTTAGTCGATTAGAAATGAGTGGAAAGGAATGGAATTCAGTGGAATGGAATGGAGCGAGGTAGAGTGAAGTGGTGAGGAACAGAATGTAATGGAGTGGAGTGGAATGGATTGGAATGGAATTGAGTAGAATGGAGTGGAATGGAGTGAAGTGGAGTGAAGTGGAATGCAGTGAAATGCAAGGGAATGGATTGGAATGGAATGGCATGGCAGGGAATCGAGTGGAAAGCAGTGGTATGGAGTGGAGTGGATTGAAAGGAGTGGAATGGAATGGAAAGGAATGGAATGGAGTGGAATGGAATGGAGTGGAGCAGAATGGAGTGGAGTATAGTGGAGTGGAATGTCAAGGAATTGAGTGGAGTGGAAAGGAGTGGAGTTAAGTGGAATGGAGTGTAGTGGAATTTAGTGGAATTGAATGGAATGGAGTGGAGTGGAGTGGAATGAAATGGAATGGAATGTAGTGGTGTGAAATGGAATGGAGTGTAGTGGAATGGAGGGCACTGGAGTGTTCTGGAGAGGAACGGAATAGAGTTGAATGGAATGGAGTGGAGTGGAGTGGTGTGGAGTGGAGTGGAGTTGAATGGAATGGAGTAGAGTGGAATGGAGTAGAACGAATGGTGTTGAGTAGAGTGGAGTATAATGCAATGGATTCGAAAGGAATGCCATTTCATGAAATGGTGTGGAGTGGAGCGTAATGGAAGGGAGTGGGTTGGTATGGAATGGAATGGAGTGGAATAAAATGGAGTGGATTGGAATGGAATGGAATGGCATGGATGCAATGGAGTGGAATGGAATGGAGTGAAGTGGATTGGAAAGGAAGGGAATGGTATGGAATGGAGTCAAATGGAGATGAATGGAGTGGAATGGAATGGAGTGCAACGGAGTGGAGTGTAGTGGATTGGAATGGAGGGGAATGGAGTGGAGTGGAGTGGAATGGATTGAAATGGAATGGAATGGAATGGAGTGAGTTGAAATGGGGAGGAGAGCAGTGGAATGGAGTGGCATGGAATGGAGTGAAATTAAATGCAATGGAGTGGTGTGGAGTGGAGTACAGTGGAATGGAATGGATTGGAGTTGAATGGAATGGAATGAAACGGAGTGGAGTGCAGAGGAAAGGAATGGAGTGGAGTGGAGATGAGTGGACTGGAATTAAGTGGAACGGAGTGGATGGAGTGGATTGCAGTGGAATGGAATTGAGTTCAGTGGAACGGAATGGAGTGGAGTGAAATGGAATGTATTAAAGTGGAGTGGATAGGAGGGGTATGAAGTGGAGTTAATGGAATGGAATGGAATGGAATGGAATGGAATGGAACGGAGTGGAGTAGAATGGAGTAAAATGGAATGGGATGGAATGGAATGGAATGAGTTGGAATGAAGTGGAATGGAGTGGAATGGATTGGAATACAGTGGAGTCAAGTGGGTGTAGTAAAATGGAGTGTAGTGGAGTGGAAATGATTGGAATGGAATGGAATTTAGTGGAGTGGAATGTATTGGAATCGAATGGAATGGAGTGCAGTGGAATGGAATGGAATAGAATGGAGAGGAATGGACTGGAGTAGACTGCAATGGAGTGGAATGGACTGAAATGGAATGGAATGGAGTGGAGTGAAGGGGAATGGAGTGGAATGGATTGGAAAGGAGTGGAGTGGAGTGGAATGCAGTGCACTGGAATGGAATGGAAAGGAGTGGGGTGGAATGGAATGTAGTAGAGTGGAATGGAATGTAACGGAGTGGAGTGGAGTGGAGTGGAATGGAATGGAGTGGAGTGGAAAGGAGTGGAGAGGAAGGAATGGAGTGGAATTGAATGGAATGGAATGGATTGCAGTAGAGTGGAGTGGAACGGTGTTGAGTGGAGTGGAATCGATTGGAGTGAAATTGAATGGAATGGAAGAGTGGAGTGTAGTGGAAAGGACTGGAATGGAGTGGAACATACTTGAATGGATTGGAAAGGAAAGGAGTGGCATGGAATGGAATAGAGTGGAATGGAGTAGAGTGAAAAGGAATGGAATGCAGTGGAATGGAATGGAATGTAAAGGAGTGGAATGCAATGGAATGGAATGGAATGGAATGAAATGGAATGGAATGGAGGGGAATGGAGTGTAATGGAGTGGAGTGGAGTGCAGTGAAATGCAATGGAATGGAACGCTTTGGCGTGGAGTGGAATGGACTGGAGTGAAGTTGAATGGAGACGAGTGCCTTCGAATGGATTGGAATGGAATGGAATGGAATGGAATGGAATGGAATGGAATGGAATGGAATGGAGTGGAGTGGAATGGAGTGGAGAGGAATGGAGTGGAGAAGATTGGAATGACATGGAATTGAATGGAAAGAGATGGATTTGAATGGAGTGGAGTGGGACGGAATGGAGGGGAATGGAATGGGGTGGAATGGAATGGAGTGGAGTAGAGTAGAGTGGAATGGAATGGATTGGCATTAAATGGAATGCAAGGGAGTAGACTGGACAATAATTCAGTGGAATGGAGTGGAATGGAGTGGAGTGGAATGGAGTGCAATGGAATCAAATGGAATGAGTGGAAAGGAATGGAATGGAGGGGAGTGGAATGGAGTGGAGTGGAGTGGAGTGGAACGGTGTAGGGTGGAACGGTGTGTACTAGAAAGGAGTGGAGTGGAGTGTAATGGAACGGAATGGAGTGGAGTGGAATGCTTCGGAATAGACTGGAGAGGAATGGAAGTGAATAGAGTGGAATGCAGTGGAGTGGAGTGGAATGGAGAGGAATGGAGGGTACAGGATGGAATGGAATGGCATGGAATGGAATGGAATGAAACGGAATGGAGTTGAGTGGACTGGAATGGAGTGGAGAGCAGTGGAATGGAATGAAATGGAATGGAAAGTGGTGGAGAGGAATGGAATGGAAGAGAATGGAGTGGAATTGAGTGGAATGGTGTGGAATGGAATGGAATGGAATGGAATAGATTGGAATGGAATGGAGTGGAGTGGAATGGAGTAGAATGGAATGGAATGTAGTGCAGTGGAATGGAATTTTATTGAATGGAGTGGAGTGGAGTGTACTGGAGTGGAGTGTAGTATAGTGGGGTGGAGTGTACTGGAGTGGGGTGTAGTATAGTGGGGTGGAGAGGATGGAATGGAGTGTACTATACTGGAATGGAGAGGAATGTAACGGAATGCAGCAGAATGGAGTGGAATGGAATTTATTGGAATGGAGTGGAGTGGAGTGGAATGGAATGGACAGGAGTGGAATGTAATGCTGTGAAATCTAATGGAGTGGAGTGTAATGGAGTTAAGGGGAGGAGAGTGGAGAGGATTGGAATGAAAGGGAGTGCAGTGGAGAGGATTGGAGTTGAGTGGAATGGAATGAGATGGAGTGGAATGGAGTTTATTGGATTTGAAAGAAGTGGAATGGAATGGAATTTAGTGGAATGGAATGGAGTGAGGTAGAGTGCAGTGGAGGGGAATGGAATGGAATGGAGCAGAGTGGAATGGAGTTTATTGGATTAGAAAGGAGTTAAATGGCATGGAATTGAGTGGAATGTAATGGAGTGAGGTAAAGTACAGTAGAGAGGAATGGAATGGAATAGAGTGGAGTGGAATGGAGTTGTATATTATGGAGTGCAATGGAGTGGAGTGAAGTGGAATGGAGTGGAATGGACGGGAATGGATTGGAATGGAATGGCTTGCAGGGAATCAAGTGGACAGGAGTGGAATGGAGTGGAATGGATTGAAAGGAGTGGAATGGAATGGAAAGGAATGGAGTGGAGTGGAGTGGAGTGGAGTGGAGTGGAGTGGAGTGGAATGTAACAGAATTGAGGGGAGTGGAATGGACTGGAGATGAGTGGAATGGAGTGAAATGGAATTTAGTGGAATTGAATGGAATGGAGTGGAGTGGAATGGAATGGAATGGAATGGAATGTAGTGGAGTGGAGTGTATTGGAATGGTATGGATTGGAGTGTGGTGGAAAGAAATGGAAAGGAGTGGATTGGAGTGGAGAGGAATGGAATGGAATAGAGTGGATTGGAGTTCAGTGGAATGGAATTTACTGGAGTGAATTGGAATCGAGTGGAATGGAATGAAAAGGAATTGAATGGAATGGAGTGGAATTGACAGGAATTGAGTGTAATAGAATGGATGGCAGTGGAATGGATTGGAAAGAAATGGAATGCCATGGAACGCAGTGGATTGGAGTGGAATGGATTGGAATGGAATGGAGTCGACTTAAAACAATGGAGTAGAGTGGAGTGGATTGGAGTGGGATGGAATGGAATGGAGTGGAACGGATTGGAATTTAACGGAGTGGTCTGTAGTGGAATGGAATGGAATGGAGTAGAGTGGAGTGGACAGGAACTGAGTGGAGTTGAGTGGAATGGAATGGAGTAGAATGGAATGGAGTGGAGTGGAGTGGAGTGGAATGAAATGCAATGGAATGGAGTGGAATGGAATGTAGGGGAATGGAGCGGAATAGAGTGGAATGAAGTGGAGTGGAGTGGAATGGAGTGGAGTAGAGTGCAAAGGAGTGGAATGGAATTAAATGGAGTAGACTGGAGTGGAATGGATGGAATGGAATGGAATGGAGTGGAATGAAATGTAATGGAGTGGAATGGAATGGAATGGCATGGAATGGAGTGGATTAGAATGGAAGGGAGTGTAATGGAATGGAGTGGAATTAAATGGAATGGAGTAGAAAGGACTGGAGTAGAGTCTAATGGAATGTACTGGAGTGGAATGGATTGGAATATAAAGGAGTGGAGTGCAGTGGAATGGAATGGAATGGAGTGGAGTGGAGTGGACTGGAATGGAATGTAGTTGAGTGGACTGGAGTGGAATGCAATGGATTGGAATGGAATGGAATGGAATGGAACGGAATGGAAAGGAATGGATTGGAAAGAAATGTACTGAAGTGGAATGGAGTGCAATGGAATGGAGTTGAGTGGATTTGAGTGGAATGCAATGACATGCAGTGGAGTGGAATGGAGTGGGATGCAACGGAGTGAAATGGAGGGGAAGTGAGTGGAGTTGAGTGGAATGCAGAGGAATGGAATGGAATGGAGTGGAGTGGAAAGAAATAGAATGGAGTGGAATGGAAATGTATGTCATGGAGTTGAGTGGAGTGCAGTGGACTGGAGTGGAGTGGAAGGGCGTGAAGTGGACTTGAAAGGAGTGGAATGGAATGGAATGGAATGGAATGGAGTGGATGGAGTGGAATCTAGTGGATTGGAGTGGAATGGAGTGGAATGGAATAGAATGGAATGGAATGGAGTGGAGTGGAATGGAGTGGATTGGAGTGGAATGGAGTGGAGTGGAGTGGAGTGGAATGGAGTGGATTGGAGTGGAATGGAGTGGAGTGGAGTGGGATGGAATGGAAGGGATTGAAGTGAAGTGGGGTAGAGTGGGGTGGAGTATTGTTGAATGAAGTGGAATGAAATGGAATGGAATGTAAAGGAAAAGATTGGAGTGGAGTTGAATGCAGAGGAATGAAGTGGTGTGGAGTGGAATGGAATGGAATGGAGTGGAGAATGGAGGAGTATTGAGTGGAATGCAATGGAATTGAACTGAGTAGAATTAAATTTAAGGGAGTGAAATGGATTGGATAGGAGTTGAGTGCAGTGGAATGGAAAGGATTGAAATGGAGTAGAGAGTAATAGAATGGAGTGGAGTGGAAAGGATTAGAGTGGAGAGGAGTGGAGTGCAGTGGAATGAAAAGGAGTCGAATGGAATGTAGTGGACTGGAAAGGAATGGAGTGGAATGGAATGGAATGGAATGAAATGTAGTGGACTGGAATGGAGTGGAGTGGAGTGGAATGGAGTAGGGTGCAATGGAATGGAATGGAATTTAGTGGAGTGGAATGTAGTGGAGTGGAATATATTGGAATGCAGTGAAAAAGAGTGCGATGGAATGGAGTGGAATTGAGTGGAATGGAGTGGAAAGGAGTGGAATGGAGTGGAATGGAGTGGAATCGATTTGATTGGAGTGGATGGGAGATGAATGGAAAGGACTGGAGTGGAGTGTGGTGGAATGGAATGGAATGGAATGGATTTGAATGGAGTGGAGTGCAGTTGAGCGGAATAGAGAGGAATGGAATGCAGTGAAGTGGAGTATTGCGTAGTGTAGTTGAATGGAATGGAGTGGAATGGAATGTATTGGAATGGAATGGAGTGGAATGGACGTGAATGGAGTGGAACAGAGTGGAGTGGAGTAGAAAGCAGTAGAATGGACTGGAATGGAGTGGAATGGAATGGAATGGAATGGAGTAGTGTTGAGTGGAACGGACTGCAATGGAGTGGAATGGAATGGAATGGAGTGAAGTTGAATGGAATGGAGTGGAGTTGAATGGAATGGAGTGGAGTGGAGCGGAGTAGAATGTAATGGAATGGAGTGTAGTGGAATGGAGTGGAATGGGATGGAGAATAATGGAGTGGAGTGGGGTGGAGTGGAGTGGGGTAGATTGGAGTGCAGTAGATTGCAGTGGAATGGAATGAAATGAAATTGAATTGATTGGAATGGAATGGAGTGGAGTGGAATGGAATGGAGTGGAGTAGAATGGAATAGAATGTAATGCAGTTGAGTGCAGTGGAGTGGAGTGGAGTGGAGTGGATTGGAGTGTACTGGAACGGGGTGAAGTGCAGTAGAATGGAGTGGAATGCAAAGTAATGGAATGGAATGGAGTGGAGTGGAGTTGAATGGAGTGGACTGCAGTGGAATGGAGTGGAGTGGAGTAGAATAGAGTGGGCTGGAGTGGAATGGAATGCAATGGTGTGATTTGGATTTGAATGGATTGGAATGGATAGGATTGGAGTTGATAGGAATGGAATACAATGGAGTGGAGTGGAGTGGAGTGGAGAAGAATGGTATGGCATGGAGTGGAATGGAATTGAATGGAACGCAATGGAATTGAGTGGACTAGATTGCAGAGGAAAGGAGTAGAAAAGAGTGGAGTGGAGTGGAATGGAATGGAATGGAATGGAGTGGAAAGGAATGGAATGGAATATGTTGGAGTGGATTGGAATGAAACGGAATGCAGTGGAATTGTATGGAATGGAGTGGAATAGAATTAAATGGAAAGCAGAGAAAAGGAATGGAATGTAGTGGAGTGGAATGGAATGGCATGGAATAGAGTCGAGTGTAGTAGAGTGCAGTGGAGGTTAAGGGATTTCAATGGAATGGATGGATTGGAGTGGAATGGAGTGGAGTGGATGGAGTAGAGTGGAGTGCATTGGAGTGGAATAAAATGCAGTGGAGTGGCGTGGACTGGAGTGGAGTGGAGTGGAAAGAAATGGATTGGAATGGAATTGACTGAAGTGGAATAGAGTGGAGTGGAGTGGAAAGGAAAGGAATGGAATGGCGTGTAATGGAATGGAGATGAGTGGATATGCGTGCAGTGGAGAGGAATAGAATGAAGTAGAGTGAAATGGAGTGGAAAGGAATTGAATTGCATGAAGTAGAGTAGTGTGGAATTGATTGGAGTGGAATGGAGTGTAGTGCAGTGGAGTGGAACGGAATGCAGTGCAATGGAATGGAGTGGAATTTAATGGACTGCAATGGAGTGTAGTGCAGTGGCTGGAGTTCAGTTCTGTGGAATGGAATGGAACGGATTTGTGTGGAGTGGAACAGAATGCAGAGGAGTGGAAGGGAAGGTGGTGGAGTGTAGTGGAGAGGAGTGAAATGGAGTGGAGAGGACTGGAATGGAGTGGATTGGAATGAAATGCAGTGGAGAGGAATGGAAGGGAATGGAATGGAGTGGAGAGGACTGCAATGGAGAGGAGTGAAATGGAATGGAATGCAGTGGAATGGAAGGGAATTGAATGAAGTGCAGTGGAGTGGACTGGAGGGGAATTGAGTGGAAAGATGTTGAACGGGGTGCAGTGGAATGGAGGGGAGTGGAATGGAATAGAGTGGAATTTAATGGAATGAAGTGGAAAGGAAAGGAATGGAATGGATTGGAATGGATTCGAATGGAAATAAACTGAATGGAATGGAGTAGATTGGAATGGGGTGGAGTGGATTGGAGCGGAGTGGAATGAAGTGTTGTGGAACGGAATGGAGTGGAGTGGAAAGGAGAGGTATAAAATGAAATGGAATGGAATGGAATGGATGGAATGGAGTGGAATGGAGTGGAATGCTGTGGAATGCAGAGGAAAAGAATGGAGAGAAATGGAATGGAGTGGAGTGGAGTGGAGTGTACTGGAATTGAGTAGAGGGGAATGGAGTGGAATGGAATGGAGTGAACTGGAGTGGAGTGTAATGGAATGGAATGGAGCCGAGTACAATGGAGTGTAATCAAAAGTAGTGGAATGCACCAGAAAGAATGGAATGGAGTGGATTGGAGGGAAAGGAGGTGAATGAACTCTAATGGAGTGAAATGGAAAGGAATGGAATTGAATGGAATGGAATGGAATGGAATGGAATGGAATGGAATGGAATAAATTGGAAAGGAATGGAATGGAATGGAGTGGATTGGAGTGGAATGGACAGTAATGGAGAGTAATGGAAAGGAATGGAGTGGAATGAAATGGAATGGATTGGAATGTAATGGAATTGCAAGGAATGGAGTGGATTGGAGAGGAATGTAGTGGAGTGCATTGGAAAGGAATGGAATGCAATGGAATAGAATGTAGTGGAGTGGAGTGGAGTGCAATGAAGTAGAACGGATTGCAATAGAGTGGAGTGGAGTGGAGTGGAATGGAATGGAATGGACTGGAGTGGAGTGGATTGGATTGGAGTGGAGGGAAATGGAGTAGAATACAGTGGAATGGAATGAAATAGAGTGGAGTGGAATGGAAGGGAGTGGAATGGAGTGGAGCAGAATGGAGTGGAGTGGAATGGAATGGAGTGAAGTGTAATGGAATGGAATGGAATGGAATCCAGTAGAATTGATTGGATTTTAGTGGGGTGGAGTTGAATGGAGTGGAGTGAAATGGAACGGATTGGAATAGAGTGGAGTGGTGTGGAAAGGAGAGGAGTGGAGTGAAGTGGACAGGAATGGGTTGGAGTGGAGTGGAGTGGAGTGGATTTGCGTGGAAATAAATGGAATGGGATGGAGTTCAATGGAGTGGAATGGTGTGCAATACATAGGAATAGAAGGGAGAGGAATGGAATGGAGTGGACAGTAGTGGAGTGGAAAGGAATGGAGTAGAGGGGAATGGAGTGGAATGGAATGAATTGGAGTGGAGTGCAGTGTAATGAAATGGAAGGGAGTGGAGTGCAATGGAGTGGAAACGAATGGAGTGCATTGGAGAGGAATGGAGTGGAATGGAGTGGAGTGTAGGGGAATGGAGTGGAATGGACTCGAATGGAGTGGAATGGAAAGGAATGGAATGGAATGGAGTGGAATGGAGTGGAACGGAACGGAATGGAACGGAATGGAATGGAATGGAATGGAATGAAATGGAATAAGATGGATTGGATTGGAAAAGAATGGAGAGGAAAGGAGTGGAATGGAATGGAATGTAGAGGAATGAAATGGAATAGATTGGAATGGAATGGAACGGCATCGAAAAGAGTGGAGTTGAGTGGAGAGGAGAGGAGTGGAGAGGAGTGGAAAGGAATGGAATGGAATGGAATGGAGTGGAGTGCATTGGAATGTAGTGTAATCTATTGCAACGGAGAGGAGTGTAGTGGAATGGATTATAATGAACAGGAGTGGATTGGAGTGCAATGGACTGCAGTGGAATGGAGTACAGCGGAGTTGTATGTAATGGAATTGAGCGGAGTGGAATCGAGAGGAGTGGAGTGAAGTGGAATGGAGTGGAATGGAATGGAGTGGAATTAAATGGAATGGAGTGGAGTGGAATGGTGTGGACTGGAATGGAATGGAGTGCAGTGAATTGGATTCGAATGGAAAGGAGTGAAGTACAGTGGAATGGAAGGGAATGGAGTGAAGCAGAGTGGAGTGGAGTGGATTGTAATGGAGTGGAATGGAGTGTAATGGAGTGGAATGAAATGGAAGGAATGGAGTAGAGTGGAATGGAATGGAGTGAAGTGAAGTGGAATGGAGTGCAGTGAGTGGAATGTAATGGAGTTGAGTGGAGAGGAATGGAATGAAATGGAGTGGAAATGAATGGAAAGGAGTGGAGTGGAATGGATTGCAATAGAGTGGAGTGGAGTGTCGTGCAGTGGAATTGAATGGAATGCATTGGAGTAGAATTGAAAGGAATGGAATGAAGTGGAATGAAATAGAGTGGAGTGGATTACAATAGAGTGCAGTGGAATGGAATTTAATGGAATGGAGTGGAGTGGGATGGAATTGAGTGAGTGGAGGGGAATGTAGTGGAATGGAGTGGAGTGGACTGGAATGGAGCGGGAGGAATGGAATGGAGTGTAATGGAATGGAATGGAAAGGAATCCAGTGGAGTGGAGTGGAGTGGAATGGAATGGATTGGAATGGAGTGGAGTCGATTGGAATGTAGTGCAGTGGAGTGGAATGGAGTTGAATGGAATGGAAACGAGTGGAGTGGGAAGAAGTGGAGTGGAATGGAGTAGAGAGTAATAGAATGAAATTGAGTGGAATGGAATGGAAGGGAATTGAGTGGAGTGGACGGAAATGGAGTGGACTGGAGTGCATTGGAGTGGAATGGATTGGAGTGGAATGGTATCGAATGGAATGATATAGAATGTAGAGGAGTGGAATGAAGTGGAGTGGAATGCAGAGGAGTGAAGTGAATTGGAGTGGAATGAAATAGAGTGGAGTGGATTGGAATGAACTGGAATGGAGTAGAATGGATTGGAGTGCAACATAATGAAGTGGACTAGAAGGAGTGGAGTGGAATGAAATGGAGTTTAATGGAATGGAAAGTAATGGAACGGAGTAGAGTGAAGTGGAAAGCAGTGGAATAGAGTGGAGTTGAGTGGAGTGGAATACAGTGGAATGGAATGCAGTTTAAAGGAATGGAGTGGAGTGGAGTGGAAAGGAATGGAATGGAGTATAGTGGAATGTCATGGAAGGGAATGGAGGGTGGTTTGGGGGGATTGTAATGGAATGGAATGAAGAGGAGTGGAATGGATTGGAATTGAATGGAGTGGAATGGAGGGAAATGGAGTAGAATGGCATAGAATGAAGTAGAGTAGAGTGGAATAGAGTGGATTGGAATGGAATGGAGTGGAATGGACAGGAGTGCAGGGCTGAGGAAAGTAATGGAATGGAGTGGAATATTTTGGAATGGAATGCAATGACATGGAATGGATTGGAATGGAATGCATTGGCATGCAATGGAGGGGAATGGAGTGGAAAGGACTTTAATAGAATGGAATGGAAAGAAATGGAATGGAGTGGAGTGGAGTGTCATGGAGTGGAATGCATTGGAATGGACATGAGTGGAATGAAATGGAATGGAGTGGAGTGGAATGGATTGGAATCAGTAGAGTGGAGTGCAGTGGAATTCAATGTTATGAAGTGAAGTGGAGTGTACTGGAGTGGAGTGGAATGGAGTCGAATGGAGTGGAGTGGAATGGAGTGGAATGCAATAAAATGGAATGGAATGGAGGGATGAAGAGTGGAATGGGGTGGAATGGATTAGAATGGAGTGGAGTGGAATGGAATGGAATGCAGAGGATTGGAGTGGAATGGAGTGGAATTGAATGGAGTGGAATGAAGTGGAATGGAATGGAGAAGATTGGAATGGAGTGTAATGGAATGTAATTTAATGGAATAGAATGGTGTGGAGTGGAATGGAATATAATGGAATTTAGTGGTGTGGAGTGCAATGGTATGGAGTGGAACGCAATGGAAAGGAAAGGAGTGGAGTGGAGTGGAATGGAGTGCAGTGGAGTGAAAAGGAGTAGAATGCAATGCAATGGAATGGAGTGAGTTGGAATGGAGTGGAGTTTTGTGGAATGGAGAGGAATGAAATGGAGTGTAACTGAATGTAGTGGAGTGGACTGGGGTGCAATGGAATGGAGAGGAGTGGACTGGATTGGAATGGAACGGAATGGAGGGGAGTGGAATGTAATGGAGTGGAGTGGAGTGGAGTGGAATGGCATGGAATGGAGTGGAGTGGAATGGAGTGGAGTGGAATTGAGCGAAATGGAAAAGAGCGGAATTAAATGGAATGGAGAGGAGTGGAGTAGAGTCGACTGGAATGGAGTGGAGTGGAATGGATTGGAATGAACTGGAGTGCAGTGCAGTGGAGTGTAATGGAATAGATTGGGGTGTAGTGGAGTTGACAGGAATGGAATGGAATGGAGAGGAATGGAATGGAGTGGAATGGAGTGAAAAGCAATGGAATGGAATGGAGTAGAATGGAATGGAAGAGAATGGAGTGGAAAGGAGTGCAATGCGATGGAATGGAGATGAGTGGAGTGGAATGGAATGGAAAGGAGGGAGTATAATGGTTTGGAATAGAATGCAGTGGAATGGAGTGAAGTGGAGATGAGTGTTGTGGGGTGGAGTGCAATGGAATGGAATGGAAAGTAGTGGAGTGGAATGGAATGGAGTGGAATGGAATGGAATTTAGAGGAGTGGTGAGGAGTGGAGTGGAATAGAATGGAGTAGAATAACATGCAATGTAATTTAAAGGAATCGAGCTGAGTGGCATGGAGTGGAGTGGAGTTGAATGGAGAGAAGTGGAATGGAATGGAATGGAATGGAGTGGAGTGGAATGGAATGGATTGGAATTGAATGGTGTGGAAAGGAATGGAATGGAATGGAGTAGAGTGGAATGGAATGGAGTGGAGAGGAGTGTAATGGAATGGAATGAAATGGAAAGGAGTGGAGTGGAGTGGAAGGGAGTGGAGTAGAATGGAGTGTATTTGAGTGGAATTTTATGGAATGGAGTGGAGTGCAAGGAGTGGAGTGGAGTGGAATAGACTGGAATGGAATGGATTGTATTTAAATGGAATGGTGTGGAGTGGAGTAGAGTGGAATGGAATGGAGTGGACTGTATTGCATTAGAATGGAATGTAGTGCAGTGCATTGGAATGGAATGGAGAGAAGAGGAATGGACAGGAATGGAATGGAATGGACTGGAATGGAATGCAGTGAAATGGAGTGGAGTGGAATGGAATGGAATGGAATGGAATGGAATGGAATAGAGTAGAGTGGAATAGAATGGAGTGGGGTGTACTGGAATGGATTGCAATGGAGTGGAGTGGAGGGAGTGGAATGGAATAGCATAGAGTGGATTAGAATGAAGTGGAACGCAACGGGGAGGAATGTAGTGCAGTGGATTGCAGTAGTGTACAGTGGAATGGAATGTCTTGGAATGAAGTGGAGTGGAATGCAATGGAGTAGAGTTGACTGGAATGGAGGGGAAATGAATGGAATGGAGTGCAATGCAGTGGAGTGGAATGGAAAGGAAGGGAATGGAATGGAATGGAATGGAATGGAATGGAGTGGAGTGGAGTGGAGTGGAGTGGAGTGGAGTGGAATGGAGTGGAGAGTAATGGAATGGCATGTGATGGAATCGAGTGGACTGGAGTGGAATTTAGTTGAATGGAGTGGAATGGAGTGGAGTGGAATGGAAGTGAATGCAGTGGAGTGGAGTGGAATGTAGTGGAGTGCAGTGGAATGGAGTTGAATGGAGTGGAATTGAAAGGAATGGATTGGAGTGGAATGGAGTGGAGTGAAAAGGAGAGGATTGGAGTGCAGTGGAATGGAATGGAATGGAGAGGGGTGGAGTGTAGTGGAGAGGAAAGAAGTGGAATGGAATGGAATGGATTGTAGTGGAACATAGTGTAGTGGAGTGGAATGGAAAGGAATGTAAATTAGGAGTGGAATGGAATGCATTGGAGTGGAGTAGAGTGGAGTGGAGAGGAATGGAATGGAGTAGAGTGGAATGGCTTGGATTGGAATAGATTGGAGTGGAGTTGAGTGTAATGGAATGTAATGCAGTGAAGTGGAATGGAGTGGAATGGAATGGAGAGAAATGGATGGGAGTGGATTGGAATGGAGTGGAATGGAATGGAGTGGATTGGAATAGAGAATAATGGACTGGAATGGAGTGGAATGGAAAGGAATGGAATGGCGTGCTCTGCAGTGGAATAGAAGAGAATGGAGTAGAATGGAACAGAATGGAGTGAAATGAAATGGAATGGATTGGAATGGAATGGAATGGCAAGGATTCGGTTGGAATGGAGTGGAATGGAGTGGAGAGGAGTGGAAAGGAGTGTAATGGAATAGATTGGAAAGGAATGGAATGGAACGGAGTGGAGTGGAGCTCAATGGAGAGGAACAGACTGGAATGGAGTCGATTGGATTGCAGTGGAATGGTGTTGAGTGGAATGCATTGGAATTGAGTGGAGTGGAGTGTAGCTGAATGGAATATTATGGAGTGGAGTGGAGTGGACTGGAATGGAGTGGAATAGAGTGGAATGGAATTTAATGGTGTGGAGTGGAATGGAGTGGAATGGAACAAAATGGAATGAAATGGAGTGGAGTGGATTAAAAAGGGGTGGAATATTTTGGAATGGAGGGGAGTGGAGTGGATTGTGGTGGACTGGATTGGAAGGGACAGGGTGGAGTGGAATGGAATGGAGCGAAGTGGAGTGGAATGGAGTGGAGTGCAGTGGAACGGAGTTGCTTGAGTGGAATGTAGTGGAATGGATTCTAGTGGAGTAGAGTAGAGTGGAATGGAATGGAGTGGAGTGGAAGGAATGGAGGGAAATGGAATGGAATGAAATGGAAAGGAGAGAGGTGGAGTGGAAAGGAGTGGAGTGCAGTGGAATGGAATGTAATGGAAAAGGGGGAAGTGGAGTGGAATGGAGTGCAGTGGACTGGAATGGATTAAAATAGAATGCAATGGAATGGAGTGGAGGGGTGTGGAGTTGAGTGGTGTGGAATGGAGTAGAATGGAATGGAGTAGTGTGGAGTGGAGGGTAGTGGAATGGAATGGAATTGAGTGGAGTGGAATAGAGTGGAGTGGAGTGGAATGATGTGGAATGTAAAGGATTGGAATTAAATGGAATGGAGTGGAGTGGAGTGGAAGGGAATGTAGTAGAAAGGAATGGAATGGAATGGAGAGTTCAGTTGAATGGAATAGGATGGAGTGGGGTGGAGTTGAGTGCTCAGGAACGTAGTGGAACGGAATGCAATAGAGTGGAGAGGAGTGGCATGGAATAGAATGGAGTGGAAAGAAATGCAATGTCAAGGAATGGAGTGGAGTGCACTTGCAAGGAGTGCAGTGGATTGGAATGGAGTGGAGTGGAATGGAATGGAGTAGAGTGGAGTGGAATGCAGTGGAGTGGAGTGGAATGGAGTTGAATGGAATGGACTGGAGGTGAGTGGAATTGAGTGGAGTGGAATGGACAAGAGTGGAATGGAATGGAGTGGAGTGGAAAGGAATCGAGGGGAGTGGAGTGGATTGGAATGGAGTGGAGTGGAATGGACTGTAGTGGATGGGAAAGGAGAGGAATGGAATGGATTGGAATGGAACGGAGTGGCATGGAGTGGAGTGGATTGGAGTGGAATGGAATTGGTGCAGTGAAGTGGAATCTAAAGGAATGGAAGGGAGTGTTATGGAATGGAGCGGGAAGGAATGGAGGGGAACGGAGTGGAATGGAGTGGGGAAGGATTGGGATATAGTGAAATGGACTGGAATGGAGTGTAATGGAATGGAACGTAATGGAATGAAATGTAGTTTAGAGGATTGGAGTGGGGTGGAATGGAGTAGAGTGTAATGGAAAGGAATGGAATAGAAAGGAGTTCAGTAGAGTGGAATGGAGAGCAATGGAATGGAGTGGAGTGGAATGCATTGGAGTGGAATGCATTGGAGTGGAATGGTATGAACTGGAATAGAGTAGAGTGGAATGGAGTAGAGTGGAGTGGAAAGGAGTGTAATGGAATGGAGTTGAATTAAATGTAATGGATTAGACTGTAGTGGAATGGAGTGGAGTGGAAGAGAATGGAATGGAGTGATATGGAATGGAGTGGAGTGGAATTGATTGTAGTGGAGTGGAGTCTAGTAGAGTAGAGAGGACTGGAATGGAGTGGAGTGGAAAGAATGGAAGGGAATGGAATGGAATGGAGTGGAGAGGAGTGGAATGGATTGGAGTGAAGAGGAATGAAGTGGAGTGGAATGGAATGGAATGGAAAGGAGGGAGGTGGAGTGGAATGGTATGCAGTGGAGTGGAATGGAGTAGAATGGAATGCAATGGAATGGAGTGGATTGGAATGGAGTTGAATGGTGTGGAATGGCGAGGAATGGAATGGACTGGAATAAAATGGAGTGGAGTGGAGTGGAGTGGAATGGAATGGAATTGAGTCGAGTGTAATGGAGTGGAGTGGAGTTGAATGGAGTGGAATGGAATGGAGTGGAATTAAACGGAATGGATTGGAAAGGAGTGGAGTGGAATATTGTGGATTGGAGTGGAATGGAGTGGAAAGGAATGGATTGGAAAGGTATGGAGTGTATTTAAATAGAATGGAGTGTGAAGAAGTGGAGAGTAGTGGACTGGAATGGAGTGGATAGTGGAATACAATGGAAAGGCGTGGAGTTGAGGGGAATACAGTGCATTGGAATGGAGTGGAATGGACTGGAGTGGAATGGAATGGAATTTCATGAAATGGACTGGACTGGAATTGAATAGAGTGGAGTGGAGTGGAAAGGATTTGAAAGTAATGGAATGGAATCTAACTGAGTGGAGTTAAGTGGAATAGAAAGGAGTGGAGTGGAATAGAGTTTAATCGAATGGAATGGACTGGAATGCGCTCTAGTGGAGTGGAATGGAGAAGTCTAGTGGAGTGGAATGGAGTCTAGTAGAGTGGAATGGAGAATAGTGGAGTGAAATGGAGTCTACTGGAGTGGAAAGCAATGTAGAAGAGTGCAGTGGAGTGGAATGGAATGAAATGGAATGGAGTGGACTGGAGTACAGAGGAGTGGAATGGAGTGGAATGGACATGAGTGGTATTAAAAGGAATCTAGAGGAGTGGAGTGAAGTGGAATGGAATGGAGTGCAGTGGAATGGATGGGAATGGAGTGGCGTGGAGTGCAGTGGAATGGGATTAAATGGAATGGAGTGGAATGGAGTGGAGTGGAATGAAGTGGAATGGATTGGAATGGAGTGGAGTGCAGTGGAATGGAAAAGAATGGAATGGAGTACAGTAGAGGGGAATGGAGTGGAGTCGAAAGGAGTGGAGTGGAGTGGAATGGAATGCATCTGAGTGGAATGGAGTGGAGTGGACTGGAGTGTAGAGTAGTGGAATTGAGTGGAGTAGATTGGAATGGATTGGAATGGAATGGAGAAGAGGGCAGTGGAATGAAATGGAATGGAGACGAATGCAGTGTAGTTGACCAGAATGGAGTTGAAAGGAGTGGAATTGAGTGGAATGGGATCGAGGCGAATGGAGTGGAATGGAATGGAATGAAGTGGACTGGGTTGGAGTGGAGTTGAATGGAATGGAGTTGAAAGGAGTGTAATGGAATGGAGTGGATTGTAGTGGAGCGGAATGGAATGGAACAGATTGGAGTGGAATGGAGTGGATTATATTGGAATTGAGTGGAATGCAATGGAGTGGAATTAATGGAATGGAGTGGAGTGGAGTGGAGTGGAATGGAATGGAATGGAATAGAATGCAATGGAGTACAGTGGAATGGAATGTAGTGTGGTGGAGACGAGTGGAGTGGAGAGGAGTGGAAATAAGTGGAGTGGATCGGAAAGGAATGGAGTGTAGTGCAGTAAAATGGAATGGAAAGGAAAGGAATGCAATGGAATGGAATGTAGTGGAATGGAATGGAGTGGAGAGAAATGGAGTGCAATAGAATGGAGTGGAGTAGAGTAGAGCCGAATGGAATCGAATAGATTGGATTGGATTGTAATGGAATGGAATGGAGTGGAATGGAGTTGAGTGGAGTGGAGTGGAGTGGAGTGCAGTGGAATAGAATGGAATGGAATGGAGTGGAATGGAATGGAAAGTAGTGGAGTGGAATGGAAAATAGCTCAGTGGAAAGGAGTGGTGTGGAGTTTAATGGAGTGGAGCGGACTCGAATGGAGGAGAAAGGAAAGGATAGGAATGAAATGGAGTGAAATGAAGTGGAGTGGAATGGAGTAGAGTGGAATGGAAAGGAATGGAGTGGAATGGAATGGAGTAAAGTTTACTGGAATGAAGTGGAATGAATTGGAATGGAGTGGAGTGGAGTGGAAAGGAATGGATTTTAGTGGAGTGGAGTGGAATAGAGTAGAGTGGAATGGAATGGAATGGAAAGGATTGGATCGGAATGGAAATGAATGGAAAGGAGAGGAGTGTAACGGATTGGAGTGGAATGCAGTGGGGTGGAGTGGAATGGAATGGAATGGATTGAAGTGGAATGGAGTGCAATGGAATGTAGTGGAAAGGAGTGGAGTGGATGGAGTGGAGTGCAGTGGAATGTAATGGAATGGAAAGGATTTAAGTGAAATGGAATGTAGTGTAGTGGAGTGGAGTGGAATGGAGTACAATATAATGGAAAGGAGTGGAGTAGATTGGCATAGAGCAGAGTGGAGTTGAATGGAGAGAAGTGGAATGTAACATAATGGAAAGAAATGGACTGGAGTTGAATGGAGTGGATTGGAATGCAATGGAGTGGAATGGAGTGGAAAGGAGTGGAGTGAAATGGAGTGGAAAGGAATTCAACGGAATGGAGTCGAGTGGAATGGAGTGGAGTGGAGTGGAATGGAGTGTAATGGAATATTGAGGAATTAAATGGAATTGAGTGGTGTGGAGGGCAGTTTAGTGGAATGGAATGGAGTGGAGTGGAATGCATTGGAATGGAATGGAGATGGGTGCAGAGGAATGGAATGGAAAGGAGTGGAGTGGAGTGGACTGAAATGGAGTGGAATGGAGTCGAGTGAAAGAGATTTGACAGGAATGGAATGTAAAGGAACGGAGTAGAGTGAAATGGAATTGAGTGGAAGAAATTGGAAGGGAGTGGAGTGGAGTAGAATGTAATGGAATGCAATTGAGCGGAGCAGAGTGTAATAGAGTTGAAAAGAATGGAATGGAATGGATTGGGGTAGAATGGATTGGAGTGGAATGTAGTAGAGTGGAATGGAACGAAATGCAGTGAAATGGAAACGAATGGAATGGAATGGAATGGAGTGGAGTGGTGTGGAGGGGAGTGGAATGCAGTGGAGTGGAGTGGAGTGGAATGGAGTGGAGTGAAACGGAATGGAGTGGAATGGAGTGGAGTGGAGTGGAATGGAGTAGAGGGAAATGGAATGAAATGTAAGGGATTGGAGTGGGGATGAATGGAGTGGAGTGGAGTGGAATACGGGTGAATGGAATGGAAAGGAATGGAGTGGAATGGCAAGGAATGGAGTGGAGTAGTATGTAAAGAAGTTGAGTGTAGTGGAGTGAAGTGAAGTGGAATGGAGTATAGAAGACGGGAATGGAGTGGAGTGGAATGCAATGGAGTGGAATCGATGGGAATGGAATAGTGTAGTGGAATTGAGTGGAATGAAAATGAGTAGAGTGGAATGGAGTGGAATGGAATAGAATAGAATTGAATGGAGTGGAGTGGAGTCGAGTGGAATGAAATGGATTGGAATGGAGTAGAGCTGATTGGAATGGAATGGAACAGAGTGGAGTGGACTGGAATGGAGTAGAGTGCAATGGAATGGAATGGAGTTTAGTGGAAAGGAATGGACTGGAGCATAGTGGAGTGGGATGGAGTGCAGTGGAATACACTGAATGGAGTGAAATGGAATGAAATGGAGGGGACTGGAATGGAGTGGAATGTAATGGAGTGGAATAGAGTGGAGTGGAGTAGATGGAGTGGAGTGAAGTGGAATGGATTGGAATGGAATGCACTTACGCGGAATGCAATGGAGGGGAGTTGATTGTAATATAATGGAGAGGAGTGGAGTGACATGGAGTTGAGTGGACTGGAATGGAGTGAAGTGGAATGGAATGGAATGCATTGGAATGGAGTGTAATGGAATGGAATGGAATGGATTGGATTGGAGTGGAGTGGAATGGAGTGTAGTGGATTGGAAAGAATTGGAATGGAATGGAATGAAGTGGAATGGATTGGAATCTAATGGAGTGGAGTGCAGTGGAAAGGAATGGTACGGAGGAGAGTGGAGTGGAGTGGACTGGAATAAAGTGGAATGGACTGCAATGTAGTTGAATGGAGTGGAGTGCAATGGAGTGGAATACAATGTAGTGGAGTGAAATGGAGTAGAGTGAAGTGGAATGGAGTCGGATGGATTAAAAAGGAGTGGATTGAAGTGGAGTGGAGTGCATCGGAATGGAATGGAGTGGAATGGAGTGGAGAGGAATGGAATGTAATGGAATGGAGTTAAGAGGAGTGGAATGGAGTGGGGAGGAATGGAAAGTAATGGAATGGAGTTAAGAGGAGGGGAATGGAGTAGAGTGGAGAGGAATGGAGTGGAGTGGAAGGAATGGAGTGGGATGGAAGGGAGTAGAATGGAATGGAATATAAAGCAATGTAGTGGAGTGGAGTGGAATGGAGTGGCGTAAAATGCAAAGGAATGGAAAGGATTGGAGTCGAATGGAAAGTCATGGCATGGAGAGGAATAGAGTTGAATGGAAAGGAATGAATTGGAAAGGATTGTATTGGAATGGAAAGGAGCTGAACGGAGTAGAGTGGAAAGAAATGGATAGAAGTGGAATGGAAGGGAATGGAATGGAATGCAGTGGAACGGAATGGAATGCAATGGAATGGAAAGGCATGGAATGGAATGGAACGGAATGGACAGGAATGGAATGGAAAGGAGTTGACTGGAGTGGAATGGAGTGGAGTGGCGTGGAGTGGAATGGAGTGTAGAGGAGTGGAATGGAGTGAAATTGAGTGGGGTTGAATTCAGTGGATTGGAATGCAATGGAATGGAATGCAATGGAGAAGAGTGGAAACGAATGGAGTGGAATGGAGTGGAGTGGAATCGAGTGCAGTGGAGTTGAATGGAATGGAGTGTAGTGGAATGGACTGGAATGGAATGAAATGGAGTGCAGGGGAATGAAATGGAAATAAGTGGAGTGGAGTGGAGTGGACTGGAATTGAGTAGAATGGAGTGGAATGGAGTGGAATGGAGTGGAGTGGAGTGGAATGGAATGGAGTGGACTGGAGTGGAATCGAGTTGAATGTATTGAATAGAAGTGGAGTGAAGTGGAAAGGAGTGGAATGGAATGGAATTGAAAGCAATTGAGTAGAATGGAGACCAATGTACTGGAATGGATTGGAATGGAGTGGAGAGGAGTGGAATGGTTGGGAATCGAACAGAGTGGACTGCAGTTGAAAGGAATGGAGTGGAGTGGACTGGAGTGGACTGAAATGGAGTGTAATTGACTGGAGTGACGTGGAATGAAGTGTAATGGAATGCAGTTGAAAGGAATGGAATGGAATGCAATGGCGTAGAGTGAAGTGGAAAGTAATGAAAGAAATTGGAATGGAGTGGAGTGGAGTGGAATCTAATGGAATGCAAGGTAGCTGAGTGCAGTGGAATTGAGTTAAATGGAATGCAATGGAATGGAGTGGAGTGGAATGGAGTGGAGTGGAGTGGAATAGAGAGAAGCGAAATGGAATGGAATGGAACGGATTGGAGTGGAGAAGAATGGAGTGGAATTGAGTGGAATAGAGTTGAATGGAAAGAAATAGAATGGAGTGGATTGGCAAGGAATGGAGTGGAGTAGAATAGAAATAAGTTCACTGGAGTGGAGTGGAGTGGAGTGGAATGTAGTAGAGTGGATTGGAATAGAGTAGAGAGGAATGGAATGGCGTGAAATGGAAAGGAATGGAATTGAGTGGGGTGGAACCGAGTGGAGTGAAATGTAGTAGAGTGGAATGGAATGGAATGAAGTGGAATGGAATGGAATAGAATGGAATTGAGCGAAGAGGAGTTGAATGGAGTGGAATGGATTGGAATGGAGTAGAGTGGAGTAGAATGGAATGGAACGGAGTGGAGTGGAGTGGAATGGAGAAGATTGGAATGGAATGGAATGTAGTGGAGTGGAAAGGAATGGAATGGAACGGAGGGGAGTGGAGTGGAATGGAGTGGAGTGGAATACAATGGAGTGGAGTGACAATGAATGGAATGGAGTGGAATCGAGTGGAGTGGAGTGGATGTAGTGGAGTGCAGTGAAATGGAATGGAATGGAATGCACTTAAATGGAATGGAGTGGAGTGGATTGGATTTATTGGAGTGGAGTAGAGTGGCATGGAGTGGAGTGGACTGGAATGCAGTGAAGTGGAATGGAATGAAGTGGAATGGAATGGAATGCAATGGAATGGAGTGGAATGGAATGGAATCGAATGGAACGGGCTGGATTGGAGTGGAATGGAATGTAGTGGAGAGGAAAGAATTGGAATGGAATGGAATGGAGTGTAGTGGAATGGATTGGAAACGAATGCAATAGAGTGGAGTGGAATGGAATGGTATGGAGAATAGTGGATTGGAGTGGACTGTAATGGAATGGAATGGAATGGAATAGAATGAAATGAAGTGGAGGGGAGTAGGGTGGGATGGTGTTGACTTCAGTAGAATGGAATGGAGAGGAGTGAAGTGGAGTTGAGTGAACTGGAGTTGAGTGGAGTGGAATGGAATGGAATGGAGTGGAGTTTAATGGTGTGGAGCGGAGTGGGATGTAGTGGATGGGAGTGGAATGGAATGGAGTGGATTGGAGTGGTTTGGAATTGAAAGGAGTGGAAAGGAGTGGGGTGGAATGCAATGGAGTGGATTGGAATGGACTGGATTGGATTGCAGTTGAGTACAGCGGATTGGAATGGAATGTAGGGTATCAGAGTGCAGTGGAACGTAGTGTAGTGGAATGGTGTGGAATGCAGTGGAATGGAATGGAGTGGAATGGAATGCAATGGAAGGGAATGAATTGGAGTGTAGTGGCTAGGAGAGGAGTGGAACGTAGTTTACTGGAGTGGAGTGGAATGGAATGGAGTGTAGTGGAGTGGACTGGAGTGGAATGTAGTGGAATGGAATGGAGTGGGATGGAATGGAAAGGAAAGAAGAGGAGTGGAGTAGAGTGGAGTTAAGTGGATTGGAGTTGACGGGAGTGGAATGGAATCGTGTGGAGTGGAGTGGAGGGGAATGGAATGGAATGGAGTTCAGTGGAATGTAGTGGAATGCAGTGGCATGGAGTGGAATGGAGTGGTATGTAATGCAGTGGAATGGAATGGAATGGAATGGAATGGAATGGAATGGAGTGGAATGGAATGGAATGGAATGGAATGAAGTGTAGTGGAATGCAGTGAAATGGAGTTGAGTGGAGTGGAATGAAATGGAATGGAGTGGAGTGGAGTTTAGTGGAATGGAATGGAGTGGAGTTGAATGGAGTGGCGTGGAGTGGAATGGAGTGGAATGTAATGGACTAGAATTACAAGGAATGGAGTGGAGTGGAAGGAAGTGGAGTGGAGTGGAATCGAGTAAAAAGGTGTGGAATGGAATGGAGAGGATTGGAGTTCAATTGGGTGGAATGGAATGGAGTGGGATGGAATGGGTTGGAGTGGAGTGGAGTAGAGTGGAATGGAGTGGAATGGAATGGAGTGGAGTGGAATCGCTTGGAATGGAATTGAAAGGAGTAGAGTGGAGTTTACTGGAATGGAGTGGAATGGAGTGGAATCAAGTGGATTGCAGAGAAGTGGAATGGAGTGGAATGGAATGTAACGGAGAAGAGTGGACTGGAATGGAGTGGAGTGGAGTTGAATGATCTGGAATGGAATGGTGTGGAATGGAATGGAATGGAATGGAATGGAATGAAGTGGAGTGGCGTGGTGTGGAGTGGAATGGAGTGGATGGGAGGGGAATGGAATGGAATGAAATTGAGTGCAGTGGAGTGAAGTGGAACGGAATGGAATGGAGTGGAGTGGAATGGAGTAGAATGGAATGCAGTGGAATTAAAGGAATGCAGTGGAGGGGAGTGGAGTGAATTCGAATGGAATGGGGTGGTGTGGAAAGGATTAGAATGGAGTGGGTGGAATGGAGTGGAGTAGAATGGAGTACAATGAAGTGGAGTGGAATGGAGTGGAATGAAGTGTAGTGGAATGGAGAAGAGTTCAAAGGAATGGAGTGTAGTGGAGAGGAGTGGAGTGGAGAGGAGTGGAAATGAGTGGAGTGGATTGAAATGGATTGGAGTGGAATGACGTGGATTGCAATTGAATGGAAAGGAGTGGAATATGACGGAATGCAATGTAGTGCTATGGAATGGAGTGGATTGGAATGGAGTGAAAAGGAATGGAGTGGAGTGGAGCAGAATGAAGTGGTATGGAGTTGAGTGGAATGGCGTGGTATGGAAAGGAGTGGAATGGAGTTTAGTGGAATGGACTGGAGTTCAGTGGAATTGAATTGAATGGAATGGAATGGAGGGAAGTGCAATGGAAAGGAATGGAGTAGAATACAAAGGAGTTGAGTGCATTGGAGTGGAGTGGAGTGGAATGGAATGGAGTACAATTGAGGGGAGAGGAGTGGAATGGAGTGGAGTGGGGTGGAATGGAGTGGAATGGACTGGAATGGAGTGGAATGGAATGGAATGGAGGGAAATGAAATGGAATCGAATGTAATGGAAAGGGATGGAGTCGATTGGCTGGGAATGGACTACAATTTATTGAAATGGAATGAAATGTAGTGGAATGGAATGGTATGAAATAGGGTGGAATGAAATGGAATGCCTTGAAATGGAATGGAATGGCAAGGAAAGAAGTGGAGTGGTGTGGAGAGGAATGGAGAAGAATGGATTGGAATGGAATGGAATGGAGTCCATTGGAATGGGATGGAGAGGAGTGGAGTGCAGTGGAGTGGACAGGAAAGGATTGGAATGGAGTGCTAAGGAGTGGAGTGGATTGGAGTGCAATGGAATGAATTGGTATGCAGTGGAGTGGAGTGTTGTGAAATGGAGTGCAATGGATTGGAATGGAGTGGAGTGGATTGGAATGGAATGGAATAGAGTGGAGTAGAGTAGAATGAGTTGGAGTCAAATGAAGTGGAATGGCAAGGAATGGAGAGGAATGGAGTGGTGTGTAGTGGAATGGACTGGAATGGAATACAGTGGAATGGAATACGGTTTACTGGAAAAGAGTGGAGTGTAGTGGAGTGGAATGGAATGGAGTGGAGTGGAATGGTTTGGAATAGAATTAAACGTAGTGGAGTGTATTGGAGTGTACTGGAATGGAGTGCAATGGAGTGGAATTGATTGGAATGCAATGGAGTGGAAAAGAGTGTAAAGGAATGGAATGGAGTAGATTGGAAGGGAAGGCAGTGGATTGGAATGGAATGAAATGGAGTGGAGTGGAGTGGAATGAAATTGAGTGGAGAGGAGTGGAAGGGAATGAAGTGCAATGAAATGGAATGGAGTGGAGTGGAATGGAGTGCAAAGGAATGGGGTGGAGAGGAGTGCAGTGGAATGGAATGGAATGCAGCGGAGTGGAGTAGAGTGGACTGGAATGGATTGAAATGGATTGGAATGGAATGGAATAAAATGAAGTGGTGTAGAGTGGAATGGAAAGGAGTGCAATGGAATGGAGTGGATTGGAGAGGAGGGGAATGGAATGGAATGGAGGGGAGTGGAATTGAGTGGAATGGAAATGAGTGTAATGGAGTTTAATGGAGTTCAAAGGAATGCAATGGAATGGTATGGAGTGGAGTGGAATGGAATTGAGTGTAAGGGAGTTTAATGGAGTTCAAAGTAATGCAATGGACTGGTATGGAGCGGAGTGGAATGGAATGGAGTGGAGTGGAATACAATGAAATGGAGAGGAATGGAGTAGAGTGGAGTGGAATGGAATAGAGTGGAGTGGAATGGAATGGAATGGAATGGAGTGGAATGGAGTGGAGTGGAGTGGAAAGGAGTGGAATGGATTGGAATGGAATGGAGTGGAGTGGAATGGAATGGAATGGAGTGGAGTGGAATGGAGTGGAGTGGAATGGAGTGGAGAGGTGTGCAATGGAGTGGAATGGATTGGAATGTAATGGAGTAAAGCGGAATGGAATGGAATGGAGCAGAGTGGAGTGCATGGAGTGGAGTGTAGTGGAATGAAATGGAAAGGAATTTCGTGGATTTGAATGGAATGGAATGAAATTGAGTGGATTGCAGTGAATGCAGTGCAGTGTAGTGGAATGGAATGGAATGGAATGGAGTGGAATGGAATGGAATGGAATGGAGTGGATTGGAAAGGAATGTAGTGCAGTGTAGTAGAATGGAGAGGAATGGAACGGTATGGCCTGGAATGGAGGGCAGTTGAATGGAATGGAGTTGAATGGAATGGAATGGAATGGAATGGAATGGATTGGAGTGGAGTTGAGTGGAGTGCAATGGAATGGAATGGACTGGATTGGAGTGGATTGGAGTGGAGTTGAGTGGAATGGAATGGAGTGGAGTGGACTGAAATTTAGTGGAGAGGAGTGACATTGAATGGAGTGGAATGACATCGAATGGCATGGAATCAAGTGGAGTGGAGTGGAATGGAGTGGAATGGACTCAAAAGGAGTGAAATGGAATGGAGTGGAACAGAATTGAATGGAATGCAGTGGAGTGGAGTGGAATGCAGTGGAGTGGAAAGGAGTTGAGTGAAGTTCAGTCGAAAGGATATGAGTGGAGTGCAATGGAGTGGAATGCAATGAAATGGAATGGAATGGAGTGAAGTGGACTGGAAGAGAGTGGAGTGTAGTGGAATGGAATGGAATGGAATGGAACGTAGAAGAGGGGTCTAGAATGGAATCGAGCATAATTGAGTATAACGGAGTGGAATGGAATAGAAAGGAATGCAATGGGATGAAAGGGAATGGAGTGGAGTGGAATGGAATGGCAAGGAATGGAGCGGAGTGGAGAGGAATGGATTCGAGTGCAGTGGAGTGCAGTGGAATGGAAAAGAGTGGAGTGGAATGGAATGGACTGGAATGGAGTGGAGTGGAGTGGAGTGGAACAGAGTGGAGTGGAGTGGAGTGGAATGCAAAGGAATTGAATGGAATGGAATGGAGTGGAGTGGAATGGAGTGGAGTGGATTAGAAAGGAGTGAAATCGAAAGGAATCGAGTGGAATGGAATGGAGTGCAGTGGAACATAGTGGAGACTAATGGATAGAAATGGAGTGGAGTGAAATGGAGTGTAATGGAATGGAGAGGATAGGAGTGCAATGGAGTTTAGTGGAGTGAAGACGAATTTAGCAGAATGCCATGGGATGGAATGGAATGGAATGGAATGGAATAGAAAGGAATAAAACGGAGTAGAAGGGAGATAAATGTAATGGAGTGGAATGGAATGGATTGGAGTGCAATGGTGTGGAGTGGAGTGGAATTTAGTGGAGTGGCATGGAATGGATTGGAATATAATGGGGTGGTGTAGAATGGTGTAGGGTGCAATGGAGTGGATTGGAATGGAATGGCAAGGAATGGAGTGGAACACATTGGGATTTAGTGGAGTGGAATAGAATGCAATAAAATGGAGTGGAGTGGAACTAATGGAGTGGTGTGGAGTGAAGTTAAAGGGAAAATAATGGAATGGAGTGGAGACTAATGGAGTAGAGTGGAATGGAATGGAAAGGAGTGGAATAGAAAGCAATGGAATGCATTGGAATGGAATGGAATGGAACAGAGTGGAATGGAGTGGAGTGGAGTGGAACGGAGTGGAGTGGATCGGAGTGGAGTGTAATGGAATGGAGTGGAATTGAATGGAATGGAGTGGAATTGAATGGAATGGAATGGAATGGAGTGGAGTGGAATGCAGTGGAGTTGATGGGAATGGAATGGAATGGAAAGGAATGGATTGAATTGTAATGTAGTGGAGTGGAATATACTGGATTGAAGTCCATTGCAGTGGAATAGAACGGGAAGTTGTGATATGCAGTGAAATGGAGTGGAATGAAATGGATTGGAATGGAATGTATTGAAGTTCAATGGAGTAGAGTGTACTGAAAATGAGAGGAATGGAATGGGGTGGAAAGGAATGGAGAGAAGTGGAGTGGAGTGGAGTGGAGAAGAATGGAATGTTATAGATTGGAACGGAGTTCAATGAAATGTAGAGGAGGTGAATGGAGTGTAATAGAATGGAATGGAGTGGAGTGGAATGGAGTGGAACAGAATGTAGTGGAAAGGAGGGGAATGGAGTTGAAAAGAGATGAGTAAAATGGAATGGAGTACAACGGACTGGATTCTAGTAACACGGAATGGAATGGAGTGTATTGGAGTGGAACGGACTGGAATGAAGTGGAATGAAATGTAAAAGTTTGGAATGGAATAGAAAGGAATGGAATGGAGTGGAGTGGAGTGGATTTGAATGGAGTGAAGGGGAGTGGAAAGGAGTAGAATTGAATGGAATGGAGTGGAATGGAGTGGAAATGAATGGAGTGGTGTCGAATTGAATAGAATGGAATGGAGTAAATTGGAATGCAATAGAGTGGGGTGGAGTGAGGTGGAGTGTATTGGAGAGGAATGATGTGGAAAGGAGTGGAGTGGAGTGGAATGGAATTGAGTGGGGTGGAGTGAGGTGGAGTGTATTGGAGGGGAATGATGTGGAAAGGAGTGGAGTGGAGTGGAATGGAATTGAGTGGGGTGGAGTGGAATCGAATGGAATTCAGAGGAATGGAATGGAATGGAGTGGAATGTAATGGACTGGAGTGGAATGGAGTACAATGGAATAGACTGGAGTGGGGCAGAGTGGAATGGAATGGAAGAAGGGGAGTGGAATTGGGTGGATAGGAATGGAATGGAATGGAGTGGACTGGAGTGCAGTGAAGTGAACTGTAGTTGAAAAGAATGGATTGGAGTGGAGTGGAATGGAATTGAGTGTAGTGGAATGGAATGAAATGGAGTGGAATGGAATGAAGTGGAGAGGAATGGAGTATAGGGGAATGGAATGGAATGGACTTGAGTGGAGAGGATTGGAGTGCAATGGATTGGAATGGATTTCAGTGTAGTGGAATGGAATGGAATTGAATGGAGAGGAGTAGAGTGGTTGGAGTGGATTGGAGTTGAATGGAATGGAATGGAATAGAATGGAATGGAGTGGAGTGGAAGGGAATGGAGTGGAATGGAGTGGAGTGGAGTGGAAGGAGGGTAGTGCAGTGTAATTGAATGGATCCAAATGGAGTGCAGTGCATTGGAACGGGATGGAGTGTAATGGAAAGTAGTAGAGTGGAGTGGAGTGGAGCGGAATGGAGTGGAGTGGAGTGGAATGGATAGGAGTGTAATGGTATGCAGTACAATGGAATGGAATGGAGTGGAGTGGAGTGTAGTGGAAAGGAGTGGAGAGGAATGTATTTGAATGGAGTGGAGTGGACCGGAATGGAGTGGAGTGAAGTGGTATGCATTGCAGTGGAATGGAATGGAATGGAATAGAGTTTAGTGGACTGGACTTTAACGGAGTGGAATGGAGTGGTCTGGAATTGAGGGGAATAGAATGGAATGGAATGGAGAAGAGTGGAATGGAATGGAGTGGAGTGGAGTGTAGTTGAGTGGCGTGGAGTGGAATGGAGTAGAGCAGAGCTCAGTGGAATGGAATGAAGTGGAATGAAATTAAAAGGAATGTAATGGAGTGGTGTGGAATGGAGTGGAATGGAATGGAGTGGTGTGGAGCGGATTGGAATGGAATGGAATGGAATGGAGTGTGGTGGAATTGAGTTGAATGGAATGGAGAGGAATGCAGTGGAGTGGAGTAGAGTGAAGTGGAGTGGATTGCAATGGATTGCAATGGAATGTAAAGGAGTAGAGTGGAATGGATGGAGTGTAGTGGAATGGAAAGGAATGAAATGGACATGAGTTGAGTGGAGTGGAGTGGAATGGAATGGAGGGCAATGGACTGGAAAGGAGTGGAGTGGAATGGAATGGAGTGGAATGGAATGGAATGGAGTGGAGTGGAATGGAATGGAATGGAATGGAGTGGAGTGGAATGGAATGGAATGGAGTGGAGTGGAATGGAATGGAGTGGAGTGGAATGGAATGGAATGGAATGGAGTGGAGTGGAGTGGAATGCAGTGGAGTTGAATGGAATGGAATTGAATGGGATTGATTGGATTTGAATGGAGTGGAGTGGAAAGGAATGGATTTGAGTGGAAAGGAATGGAGTTGAATGGAATTGAATGCTATGGAGAGGGATGGATAGGAGTGGAGTGGATTTTAGTAGAGAAGAATGGAATGTAAATATGTGGAATGGAATGATCTAGAATGGAATGGAACGGAATGGAATGCAGTGGAGTGGAATGGAGACGAATGCAGTGGATTGGAGTGAAGTGGAATGGAATGGAATGGAATGGTAAGGAATGGAATGGACTGGAATGGAAAGGAATGGAATGGACTGGAATGGAAAGGAATGGAATGGACTGGAATTGAAAGGAATGGAATTGAATGGAAAGGAATAGTATGGATTGGAATACAGTGGAATGGAATGGAGTGGAATTGAGTGGAGTGGAGTGGAATGGAATGGAATGTAGTGGAGTGGAAAGGAATGGCATGGAATTGTGTGGAGTGAAATGGAGTGGATTGGAGTTTAGGGGAATGGAATGGTTAGGAGTGGAATGGAGTGGAGTAGAATGGAGTGGAGTGGAGTGCATTGCAGTGGTATAGAATGGAGGGAAGTGGAATGGAGTGTAGTGGAGTGGAATGAAATGGAATGGAATGGAATTGATTGGAGTGGATTGGAGTGGAGGGGATTGGAATGCAGAGGAATGTAATGGGGCGGAATGGAATGGAGTGGACTGGATAGGAGTGGAGTGGAATGGAGTGGAATGGAATGGAATTGAATGGAATGGAACAGAGTGGAGTAGGAAGGAGTGGAGAGGAGTGGAAAGGAATGTAATGGAGTGGAGTGGAATGGAGGGGATTGGAATGGAGTGGAATTTAGTGGAATGCAGTGGATTGAAGTGTAATGGAATGGAATTGAATGGATTGGAATGGAGTGGGGTGGATTGGAGTGTAGTGGAATGGAGTGGAGTGGATGAGAAAGGAGTGGAATGCAATGGAATACAGTGGAATGGAATGGAGTGCAGTGGAATGGAGTGAAGAGTAATGGAATGGAATGGAGTAGAGTGGACTGAATTGGAATGGAATGGAGTGGAATAGAGTGGAATGGAGTGGAGTGGAGTGAAGTGCAATTGAGTGGAATTGCATGTAATAGATTGGAATGGAATGGAATGGAATGCAATGGAATGGAATGGAAAAAAATGGAGTGGAATGGATAGGAATGAAATGGAGGGGAATGAAAAGGATTGGAGTGGAATGGAGTGGAGTGGAGTAGAATTTAGTGGAGTGGCACGGAATGGATTGGAATATGATGGACTGGAGTGGAATGGAGTGAAGTGGAAAGCATTGGAGTTGAAAGGAATGGCATGCAATGGAGGGGAATGCAAGGGAATGGAGTGGAGTGTAATGCAGTGGAGTGGAATAGAATGGAATAAAATGGAGTGTCATTGTGTGGAATGTAGTGGAGTGGAGTGGAATGGAGTTAAATGGAAAAGAATAGATTGGAGTGGAGGGGAATGGAGTGGATTGTAATGGAGTAGAGTGGAATGGGATGGATTGGAGTGGAATGGAATAGAATGGAATGGAATGGAGTAGGGTGGAGTGGAGTGGAATGGAGTGGATTGGAATGAAATGGCGTTGAGTGGAGATTAATGGAATGTTATAGATTGCAGTGGAATGCAGTGGAGTGGAACATAGTGGAGTGAAGTTCATTGAATTGGAATGAAATGGAATGGAGTGGAGTGGAGTGGAGTGAATTAGAGTGGAATGAAATGGATTGGAATGGAATGGAAAGGAGTGGAATGGAGTAGATTGGAGTGGAATGCAAGGAAATGGAATGGGGTGGAATGGAATGGAGTGGAGTGGAGAGGAATGGTGTGGAGGATAATGGAATGGAGTAGAGTGGAATGAAGTGGAATAGAATGGAGTGGAGTTGAGTGCAGTGTATAGAATGGAATGGAGTGGAGTGGAATGCATTAAAATGGAATGGAGTGGAACGGAGGGGAATGAAGTTGAATGGAGTGAAGTGGAATGAAGTGGAGTGGAAAGGATGGAGTTGGGTGCAGTGGAATGTAATGGAATGGAATGGAGTGGAATGGAGTGGAGTGGAACGGAATGTAGTAGAGTGGAGAGGAGTGGAACGGAGTGGATTGGAATGGAATGGATTGGAGTGGAATGGAATACAATGGAATGGAGAGGAGTAGATTTTCATGGACTGGAGTGAAGTGGAATAGAGTGGAGTGGAATGAAATGGAATGGAAAGAAGTGGAGTGGAGAGGAATGGAGTAGAGTGGAGGGGAATGGAGTTGAATGGAAAGGAATAGAATGGAGTGGAATGAAATGGAATGCAATGGAAAGGAATGGAATGTAATGGAGTGAAGTGGAGGGCAATGGAATGCAGTGGAGTGGAATGGAATGCAGTGGAGTGGAACGGAATGGAAGAGAATGGAATGGACTGGAGCGGAGTGCAGTGGAAAGGAGAGGAAATGAATGGAATGGAAAGAAATGGAATGGAATGGAATGGAGTTGAATGTGAAGGAGTGGAGTGGAATGGAGTGCAATTGAATGGAATGGAGTGGAGTGCAGTGTAATGGAATGGAATTAAGCGGAGTTGAGCGGATTGTACTGGAATGAAGTGAAATGGAGTGGAATGGGGTGGAATGGAGTACAGATTATTCAAGTGGAATGGAATGGAATGGAAGGGAATGGAGTAGAGTGGAATGGAATTGAGTGGGGGTAAGAGAGTGGACTGGTGTTGAGTGGAAAGGAGTAGAGTGGAGTGGAATGGAAAGGAGTGAAGTGAAGTGGAATGGAATGGAATTGAGTGGAGTTGAATGCAATGGAATGGAGTGGAATAGAATGGAGTGGGGAGGAATGGAGTGCAAATGAATCAAATGGAGTGAAGAGGAATGGAATGGAATGGAGTGCAGTGGATTGGAGTGGAGAGGAATTGAGTAGAGTGGAATGGAATGGAATGAAGTGGAATGCAATGGAATGGAAATGAATTAAGTGGAGTGGATTGGAATGGAGTGAAATGGATTGGAATGCAGTAGAGTGGAGGGAAATGGAATGGAATGGAATAGAGCGGAGTGGAGTGGAATGGAGAGGAGTGGTATACTGAGGAATGGGATGAAACGTAGTGGAGTGGAATGGAGGGTAATGAAATGGGGTGGAGTAGAGTGAAGTGCAGTGGATGGAGTGGAATGCAGTGGAATGGAACATATTGGAGTGGAAAAGAATGGAGTCAAATGGAATGGAATGTACCGGAGTGGAAGAGAGTGGAGTGGAGCGGAGTGGAGTGGATTGGAATGGAGTTGAATGGGATAGAATGGATTGGAAAGGAGTAGACAGGAAGGGAACGGAATGGAATGGAATGCAGTAGTGGAATGAAATGGAGTGGAGTGGAAAGTATTGGAGTGGAGTAGAATGGAATGGAATGGAATGGAGTGGAATTGAGTGGAGTGGAGTGGAATATAGTTGACAGGAATGGATTGGAATGGAGTCGAGTGGAATAGTGGAATAGAGTAGAATGGAATGGAATGGGATGAAGAGGAATGGAATGGAATGGAGTGGAATGTTTTGGAGTGGAATGGACAGGAGTGGAGTGCAGTGGAGTGGAACTGAATGGAGTGTATCAGTGTGGAGTGGAATGAAATGGAATGGAATGGAATAAGATGGAATGGAATGGAGTGGACTGGAGTGGAATGCAGAGGAAGAGAATTGAGTGAAACGGAAAGGAGTGGGGTGGAGTGGAGTGGAATGGAATGGAATAGTGTGTAATGAAGTAGAATGGAAATGAGTGGTTGGAGTGCAGTGTAATGGAATGAAATGGAGTGGAGTGCAATGGAGTGGAATGGAATGGAGTGGAATGGAGGGGAATGTAGTGGAATGGAGGCGAATGGTGTGGAATGGAGTGGACTGGAGAGGAATGGAGTGGAATGGAGGGGAATGGATTTGAATGGAAAGGAATGGAGTGGAAGGAATTGGAATGGAATGTGGTGGAATGTAATGGAATGGATTTGAAAGGAATGGAATGGAATGGCATGGAATGGAGAAGAGTGGAGCGGAGTGGAATGAAGTGGAATGGAATGAAGTGGAGTGCAGTGGAAAGGAATGGAATGGAGTGGAGCAGACTGTACTGGAAAGGTGTGGAATAGTGTGGAATGGAGTGGAGTGGATTAGAGTGGAATGGGTTGGAATGGATTGGAATGGAGTGGAGTGGAGTGGAGTGGAATGGAAAGGAGTGGAGTGGAATGGAATGCAGTGGAGTGGAATGAAGTGGAGTGGACCGGAAGGGAATGGATTGGAGTGGAATGGAATGCAGTGGATATGATTGGAATGGAGTGGAATGGAATGGAGTGGAATGGAATGCGTTGGAGTGTAGTGGAGTAGAGTGGGGTGGAGTGGAATGGAATGGAGTGGAGTGGAATATTTTGGAATGGAAAGGAATGCATTGCAGTGTAGTGGAGTGGACTGGAATGGAGTGGAATAGAGTGGACAAGAGTGGAATGCAGTGTACTGGACAAGAGTGGAATGGAATGGAGTGATGTGTAATGAAATTGAGTGGAGTGGAGTGGAATGGAAACGAGTCGAATGGAATGGAAATGAGCAGAATGGAAAGGAATGGAGAGTAATGGGTTGAAATGGAATGGAGTGGAGTGGAGTGCAGTGGAATGGAATGGAATGGAGTGGAGTGGAGTTGATTGGTTTGGAATGGAATGAAATGGAGTGGAATGGAACATAACTGAATGGAAAGGAGTAGAGTGGAATGGAACAAAATGGAGTGGAATGCAGAGCATTGGAATGGAGTTGAGTGGTGTGGAGTGGAATGGAATGGAATGGATTGTGGTGGAATGGAGTGCAATGGAATGGAGTGTAATTGAGTTGAGAATAGTGAAGTGGAATGGAATGGAGTCGTATGGAGTGGAGTGCAATGCAAAGGAGTGGAGTGGAGTGGAGTGGAGAAGAATCGAGTAGAGTGGAATGGAATGGAATGGAGTATAATGGAACGGAATGGAATGGAATGAAGTGGAGCGGAGTTTAATGGAGTGTAATGTATTGGAATGTAGTGTCGTGGAGTGGAATGGAATGGAATGGATTTAGAGGAGTGCATCGAGTGGAGAATAGTGGTACTGAATGTTATGGAATGGAGTGGAGAGGAATGGAATGGAGTGGAGAGGAATGGAATGGAGTGGAGAGGAATGGAATGGAGTGGAATGGAGTGGAGTGGAGTGGATTGAGTGCTTTGCAGTGGAAAGGAATGGAATAGAATGGAGTGGAGTGGAATGGAATGTAGAGGAGTGGAGTGCAATGGAGTGGAATGGAATGGATTGGCCTGGAATGGAGTGCAGTGGAATGCAATGTAGTAGAAGGGAATGGAATGCAATGGAATGGAGTGGAGTGGAATGGAGTGGAGTGGAGTAGAGTGGAATGGAGAGGATTGGACTGGAATGAAGTGAAATGGAATGGATTGAAATGGATTGGAATGGCATCGAATGTCATGGAATAGAGTGGAGTGAAGTGGAATGGAGCAGAGTGGAGTGGAATCAAAAGGAGTGAAATGGAATGGAATGGAAAGGAATGGAATGCAGTGGAGTGGAGTGGAATGGAGTGGAGTGGAATGGAGTGGAGTGGAGTTGAATTGAAAGGAATGGAGTGTTGGGCAATGGGGTGGAATGGAATGGAATGGAATGGAGTGGAGTGGAGTGGAGTGTAATTGGCTGTAGTGGAGTGCAATGGAATAGAATGGAATGCAGTGGAAGGGAATGAAATGAATTGGAATGGAATATCATGGAATAGAGTCTAGTGTAGTGTAGTGTAGTGGAGTGGAGTCGAATGGAGTGGAGTGGAGTGGATTGGAGTGGAATGGAATGGAAAGAGTGGATGGAATGGAATGGAATGCAATGGAGTGGAATGCACTGGAGTGTGTTAGAAATAAGTGGAATGGAAAGGAATAGAGTGGAATGCAATGGAGTGCAGTGGAGTGGAGTGGAGAGTAATGGAATGGAATGGACTGGAGTGGAATGGAGTACAGTGGAATTGAGTGTAATGGAGTCGAAAGGAGTGGAATGGAGTGAAGTGCAATTGAGTGAATGGCATGGAATGGATTAGAATGGAATGGAATGGAAAGAAATGCAATGAAATGGAGTGCAAAGGGGTATAATGGAGTGGATTGATGTGGAATGGAATGGAGTGGAATGGAATGGATTGGAGTGGAATGGAATGGAGTGGAGTTGAATTTAGTGGCGTGTCATGGAATAGATTGTAATGTAATGAAGTGGATTGGAATGGAGTGAATTGGAATCGAGTAGAGTGGAATGGAATGGCATGCATTGGAGTGGAATGCAAGGGAATGGACTCGAGTGGAAAGGAGTGAAGTGGAAAGGAATGGAATAAATTGGATTGGAGTGGAGAGGAATGTGGTGGTGTGGAGCAGAATCGAGTTAAAAGGAAAAGAATAGAATGGAGTGGAGTGGAATGGAGTGGAGTGGAATATAGTGGAGTGAAGTGCATTGGGGTGGAATGGAACGGAATGGCGTGGAGTGCAGTGGATTGAAGAGGAGTGGAATGTAATGGATTGGAATCTAAAGGATTGATGTGGAATGGAGTAAATTGGAGTGGAAAGGAGGGGAATGGAATGAGGTGGAACGGAATGGAATGGAGTGCAGTGGAGTGGAGTGGAGAGAAATTGAATGGAATCTAGTGGAATCGAGTGGAATGGAATGCAGTGGAGTTGAGTGGACTATAATGGAATGGAAAGGAGTGGAGTTGAGTGGACTGTAATAGAATGAAATGAAGTTGAGTGGAATGGAGTGAAATGGAATGGAGAGGAATGGAGGGGAAAGGAGTTGAATGGAGTTGAGTAAAGTGGATGGAACGGAGTGGAGTGGATGCAGTGGAGTGCACTGAAATGAAATGGAATGGTGTGGAGTGGAAAAGAATGGAGTGCAGTGGAAAGGAATGTAGGTCAGTGGAGTTATGTGGTATGGATTGGAGAGAACTCGAATGGAGTGGAGTGGAATGGAATGGAGTGGAGTGGAATGGAATTGAATGAAATGGAGTGGAGTGGAGTGTAATGGCGTGGAGTGAATTGGAATGGAGTGGAGTTAAATGGAATGGAATGGAATGGAATGGAATGAAATGGAGTGCAGTGGAATGGAGTGTAGTGGAGTAGAATGAAGTTGAATGTAATGGAACATAGTGGAGTAGAGTGGATTGGACTGGAATGGAGTGGAATGGAATTGAATGTAATGGAGTGGAAAGGCATCGAATGGCATGGAATGGAGTGGAGTGAAATGGAATGGAGTGGAGTGGAGTCAAAAGGAGTGAAATGGAATGGAATGGAATGGATTGCAGTGGAGTGGAGTGGAATGGAGTGGAGTGGAATGTAGTGGAGTGGAGTTGAATTGAAAGAAATGCAGTGGAGGGCAATGGAGTGCAATGTAATGGAATGGAATGAATGGAGTGGAGTGGAGTGGAATAGAGTGGAGTGCAGTGGAATGGAATGGAAAGGAATGGAATGGGGTGGAGTGGAATGGAGTAGAATGGAATGGAGGGGAATTGAATGTAGTGGCTTGCAGTGGAATAGAATGGAATGCAATGGAATGAAATGGTGTGAAGTGAAATGGAATATCATGGAATTGAGTCCAGTTTTGTGTAGTGGAGTGTAGTGGAGTGGAATGGAGTGCAGTGGAGTGGATTGGAGTGCAACGGAATGGAATGGAATGGAATGGAATGGAGTTTTATTGAGTGGAGTGGATTACAAAACAGAGGAATGGAAAGCAATAGAGTGGAATGGAATGGAGTGCAGTGGAGTGAAGGGGAGAGTAATGGAATGGAACGTAGTGGAGTGGAAAGGAGTGGAGGGGAATGGAGTTTAATTGAATGGAAAGGAGTGGAGTGGACTGAATTGCAATTGAGTGGAATGTGATGGAATGGATTAGAAAGGAATGGAATGGAATTGAATGGAATTAAATGGAGTGGAATGGAATATAATGGAGTGCAGTGGAGTGGAATGGAATGTAGCAGAATGGAATGGATTCGACAGGAATGGAGTGGAGGGGTTATGTATTTAATGGAATGTCATGGAATTGATTGGAATGTAATAGAGTGGATTGGAATGGAGTTGAATGGAATGGAGTGGAGTGGAATGGAATGGCATTCAATGGAGTTTAATGCAAGGGAATGGAGTCGAGTGGAAAGGATTGGTGTGGAATAGAATGGAATAAAATGGAGTGGAGTGGAGTGTAATGTAGTGGAATGGAGTGGAATGGAGTTAAAAGGAAAAGAATGGAATGCAGTGGAATGGAATGGAGTGGAGTGGAACATAGTGGAGTGAAGTGCATTGGAGTGGAATGGAAACTAATGGCGTGGAGTTGAGTGGAGAGAAGTGGAGAGGAATGAAATGGATTGGAATCGAATAAATTGGAGTGGAATGGTTTAGAGTGGAGTGGTAAGTAGGGGGATGGAATGAGATGGAACGGAATGGAATGGAGTGGAGTGGAGAGGAGAGGAATGGAATGGATTCTAGCGGAATGGAGTGGAATGGAATGGAATGGAGTGGAGTTGAGAGGACTGCAGTAGAATGAAATGGAGTGGAGTAGAATGGAGTGAAATGGAATGGAGAGGAATGGTGGGGAATGGAGTTTAATGGAGTTGAGTGAAGTGGAATGGATTGGAGTGGAGAGGATTAAGTGGAGTGCAGTGTAGTTGAATGGAATAGAATGGAGTGGAGTGGAATGGAATGTAGTGGAGTGGAGTGAAGTGTAATGGAGTGGAGTGGAGTGGACTCAAATGGAGTGGAGTTGAATGGAATGGAGTGGAGTGGAATGGAATTGAATTCAACGGAGTGGAGTGGAGTGGAATGGAGTGGAGTGAAATTAAATGGAATTAAATGGAATGGAATGGAATGAATTGGATTTGAGTGGAATGGAGTGTAGTGGGGTGGAATGAAGTTGAATGGAATGGAATGAAGTGGAGTGGAGTGGAATGGAATACAATGAAATGTAGAGGAGTGCCTGGAGTGGAAAGGGGTGGAATTGAATGTTATGGAATGGAGTGTAGTGGAATGGAATGGAACGGAGTGGAGTGGAGTGGAGTGGAAGATTGCATTGCAGTGGAAAGGAATGAAATGTAATGGAGTGGAGTGGAACGGAATTTAGTGGAGTGGAGTGGAACGGAGTGTAATGGAATGCAGGGCAGTGGAATGCAATGAAGTAGAACGGAATGGAATTGAATGGAATGGAGTGAAATGGAGTGGGATGGACTGGAGTGGAGTGGGGTATAATGAAGTGATATTGACAGGAATGGAGTGGAGTGGAGTGGGATGGAATGGAATGGAGTGATACGGCATCGAATGGCATGGAATAGAGTGGAGTGAAGTGGAATAGATTGGAGTGGAGTGGAGTCAAAAGGAGTGAAAAGGAATGGAATGGATTGGAATGGAAAGAATGCAGTGGAGTGGAGTGGAATGGAGTGGAGTGGAGTTGAACTGAAAGGAATGGAATGGTGTGCAATGGAGTGGAATGGAATGGAATGGAATGGAAGGGAATGGAAGGGAATGGAGTGAAACTGAAAGTAGTGGAGTGCAATGGAATAGAATGGAATGAAGTGGAATGGAATATCAAGGACTTGAGTCGAGTGTAGTGGAGTTGAGTGTAGGGGAGTGGAATGGAATTGAATGGAATGGAATTGAATGGAATGGAATGGACTGGACTGGAGTGGAGTGCAATGGAGTGGAGTGGAATTCAATGGAATAGAACAGAGTGGACTGGAGTGGATTGCAGTGGAATGGAGAGGAATGAAATGGAATGGAGTGGAAAGGAATGGAATGGAATGGAATGGAATGGACAGGAATGGAATGGAATGGAGTGGAATGGAAAGGAGTGGATTGGAATGGAGTGCAATGGAATGGAAAGGAGTGGAGTGCAGTGGATTGGAACGCAATGAAGAGGTGTGGAGGGGTTTGGACTGGAATGGAGTGGAATGGAGAGGAATGCAGATTAACGGAGTGGAGTGGACTCGACTGGAATGGAATGGAATGGAATGGAGTAGAGTGGAATGGAATTGAGTGTGGTGGATTGCAGTGGACTGGGGTGGAGTGGAAAGAAGTAGCGTAGAGTGGATTGGAAAGGAATGGAGTGGACAGAAATGGAATGGAATGGAGTATTATTGAATGCAATGAAATGGAGTGGAGTGGAAAGAAGTAGCGTAGAGTGGATTGGAAAGGAATGGAGTGGACAGAAATGGAATGGAATGGAGTATTATTGAATGCAATGAAATGGAGTGGAATGGAATGGATTTGGTTGAAATTGCGGGCAATGGAATGGAGTAGAATGGAGTGGAGCAGAATGGAATGGAATGGAGGGAGTCGAATCGATTGGAATGGAATGGAGCGGAATGCCGTTAAGTGGACTGTTGAGCAGTGGAATGGATTGGAATGTAATGGAGTGGAGTGGATGAAATTGAGTGGAGTGGAATGGAATGGATTGGAGTGGAGTGGAATGTAGTGGAGGGGAATGGAATAGAGAGGAATGGAACAGAATGAAGTGGAATGGAATGAAATAAAAAGGATTGCAGTAGAGTAGAATGCAATGGAATGGATTGGAATGGAGTGGAGTGGAGTTAAATGGTATCGACTGGAATGGAGCAGAGTGGAGTGGAATGAAGTGGAGTGAAATGGAGTTGAGTTGAGCGGAATGGAATGGAATGCAGAGGAGTAGAAAGTTGTGGAACGGAAAGGGGTGAAATTGAGTGGAGTGCAGTGGGTGGAGAGGAGTGCAGTGGAATGGAATGGAATGATATGGAGTGGAGTGGAATGGAATGGAGTTTAGTGGAAAAGAATGTAGTGGAGTAAAAGGGAGTGGAGTGGAATGGAGTGGAGTGGAGTGGAATGGAGTTGAATGGAATGGAATAGAATGGAGTGGAATGGAATGGAATGGTATGGAGTGCATTGGGGTTGAATGGAGTGGAGTGTAGTGGAATGGAGTGGAGTGGAGAAGAATGGAATGGTACAGAATGGAATGAAGTGGATTGGAGTGGAGTGGATCAGAATGTTTTGACAAAGAGTGGAATATAGTTGAATGGAATGGAATGGAATCAATGTATTGGAGTGGAATGGATTGTAATGGAATGGAGTAAAGTGGAATAGAATGGAGTGAAGTTGAATGGAATAAAATGGAATGGAATGGAGTGTACTTAAGAGGAATGGAGTGGAGTGAAATGGACTGGAGTGGAGTGTATTGGAGTGGAACGGAATGGAGTGGAGTGGAGTGGGGTGGAATGAAATGGAATGGAATGGAATAAGATGCAGTGGAATGGAGTGGACTGGAGTGGAATGCAAAGGAACAGAATGGAGTGGAATGGATTGGATTGGACTGGAGTGGAGAGGAATGGAATGGAGTACAGTGGAATGGAGCGGATTGGAAAGAGTGGATTGGAGTGCAGTGTAATGGAATGGAATAGAGTGGAGTGCAATGGAGTGGAATGGAATGGAGTGGAGTGAAGGGAACAGAGTGGAATGGATTGGAAAGGAGTGGAATGGAGTGGAATTGACTAGAAAGGAGTGGAATGGAATGGAGTGGAATGCAGTGTAGTGGAACGGAATAGAGTGGAGTGGAATGGAGTGGAATGGAATGGAGTGGAATGGAGGGAACAGAGTGGAATGGATTGGAAAGGAGTGGAATGGAGTGGAATTGACAAGAAAGGAGTGGAATGGAATGGAGTGGAATGCATTGGAAAGGAATGGGTTGGAATGAAAAGGAATTGATAGGAATTTAATGGTATAGCATGGAATGGAGTAGAGTGGAGAGGAGTGGATTGGAATGGATAGGAATTGAATGGAGTGGAGTGCAGTGGAATGTAATGGAATAGAGTGGAGTGGAGTCGACGGGAATGGAGTGGAATGGAGTGGGATAGAGTGGAGTGGAGTCGACGGGAATGGAGTGGAATGGAGTGGGATAGAGTGGAGTGGACTCGAGTGGAATGAAATGCAATCATATGGAATGGAGTGTAATGGAGTGGAATGGACTGGAATGGATTTGAAAGGAGTGGAGTGGAGTGGAATGGAATGGAATGGAGTGGAGTGGAGTGGAATGCAGTTGAAAGGAATGAAGTGGAGTGGAGTGGAATGGAATGGACTGGAGTGGAGAGGAATGGAGTGGATTGTAGAGGAATGGAGTGTAATGAAATGGAGTGGAATGGAATGGGGTGAAGTGGAGTGGAGAAGAGTTGAGTGGAGTAAAATGGAATGGAGTGGAGTGGAATGCTTTGGAATGGAATGGAATGGATTGCAGTGGAGTGGAGTGGACTGGATTGGAGTGGAACAGAGAGGAATCGAGAGCAATGCCGTGGAGTTGAATGGAGTGGAATGGAATGGAATGGAATGGTGTGGGTTAGAGTGGACTGAACTGGATTGGAGTGGAATGAAATTGAGTGGAGTCGAGTGGAATTGAATGTAGTGAAGTGGAGTGAAATGGAATGGAGTGGAATGGAATTAAAGGGAGTAGAAATGAAAGGAGTGGAGTGGAATGGAGTGCAATGGAATGTAGTGGACTGGAGTGCAGTGGAATGGAACGGAATGGAGTGGAGTGGAGTTGAGTGAACTGCAATGGTCTGAAATGGAGTGGAATGAAATGGAATAGAATGTAATGGAGTAGAGTGGAATGGAATGGAGTGGAGTGGAATGGAGTGTAATAGAATGGATTATAATGCAGTGGAGCAGAATGGAATGGAATGAAGTGCAGTGGAATGGAGTGGAATGTAAATGAGTGGAGTGGAGTGGAGAGGAGTGAAGTGGAATGGAATGGAATGGTATGGAGTGGAGTAGAGAGGATTGGAGTGGAGTGGAATAGAACGGAATGGAGTGGAGTGGAATGGAAAGGAGAGAAATGAAGTAGAGTGGAATGGAATGGAATGGAGCGGAATGGAATGGAATGCAATGCAATGGAGTGAAGTGGAGTGGAGTGGAGTGAAATGGATTGGAATGTAGTGGAGTGGAGTAGAATGTAATGTAATGGATGGGAGTGGAGGGCATGGAGTGGAGTGGAGTGGAATGGAAGGGAATGAAATGGAATAAAATGCAGTGGAGTGGAGTGTAATGGAGTGGAGTGATTTGTAGTTGAGTGCAGTTGAATTGAAAGAAATGGAGTGGAGTGCAACAAAGTTGAATGGAATGTAATGGAATGAAATGCAGTGGAGGGGAGTGGAATAGAGTGGAGTGGAGTGGAATGGAATGGAATGTGGTGAAGTGGATTGGAATCCAATGGAATGGAGTGGAATTGATTGTACTGTAGTGGAATGGAATCCAAGGGAATGGAGTGGAATTGAGTGTAGTGGAGTGTAAAGGAAAGAATGGAATAGAGTGGAATGGAATGGAATGGAGTGCAGTGGAATGGAATGGAATGCAATGGAGTGGAAAGGAGAGGAATGGAGTTGAATGGAGTTGAGTTAAATGGAATGGAGTTCAATGGACAGGAATGTAGTGGAATCGAATGGAATGGAGTGGACTGGAGTGGAATGGACTGTAATGAAGTGGAAAGCAATGATATGGAGTGGAATGAAAAGGAAAGGTTTGGAATGGAATGGAAAGGATTGGAGTGGAGTGGAATGGAGGGGAATGTACTGCAATAGAATGGAGTGGAGTGGAATGGAACAGAGTGGAGTGGAATGGTTTGGAATTGAACGGATTAGATTGCAGTAGAGTGGAATGGAACGGAGTGGAGTAGAGTGGAGTGGATGGAATGCTGTGAAATGGAGTGGAATTGAGTGGAGTGGAATGGAGTGGAATTTAATGGAATGGAATGGAGTAGACAGCAATGGAATGGAGTAGAGTGGAATGGAGTGTAATGGAATGAAGTGGAGTGGAGTGTAAAATAAAGGAATTTCGTGGAGTGGACTTGACCTGAATGGAATGGAGCGGAATGAAGGGGAATGGAGTTGAATGGAATAGAGTGAAGAAGAATGGAATGTAAAGCAGTGGAGTGGAGTGGAAAGGATTGAAATGGAGTGGAATGGAATGGAAAGGAGCTGAATGAAATGGAGTGGTATAAATGGAATGGAATTGCCTGGCAAGGCATGAAATGGATTGGATTGGAATGGATTGGACTAGAGTGGATTGGAATAATGTGGAAGGGAATGGAGTAGACTGGAATGGAATGAAGTGGAGTACAGTGGAGTGAAGTTGAGTGGACAGGAATAGAGTGGAGTGGAGTGGAATGGAATGCAGTGGAGAGCAATGGATTGAAATAGAATGGAGTGCAGTACAATGGAATGGAATGGAATGGAATGGAATTGAGTGGAATGGAGTGGATTGGAATGGAGTGGCATTGTGTGGAATGGAATGGAATGGAGTGGATTGGAGTGGAATGGAATGGAGAGGAATGGAGTATAGTGAAGTGGATTGGAAAGGATTGGAAATGAATGAAACGGAGTGGAGTGGAATAGAATGTCATGGAATGGAGTGGAGTGTGGTGGAGTGCAGGAGAATTAAGTGGAATGGAAGGCAGTGAAATGGAATGTAGTGGAATGGAACGGAATGCAGTGGAATGCAATGGAATGGAGTGTAGTGGAGTCGAGTGGATTGGAGTGAAATGGAAAGGAGTGAAAGGAAACATAATGGAAAGAATGGAGTGGAGTGGAATGGAGTGTAGTAGAGTGGATTTGAGAGGAGTGGAGTGGAGTGAATTTGAGTGGAGAGGATTGGAGTGTAATGGAATGGATTTGAATGGAATGGAATGGAATGGAATTCAGTGGAATACAAAGGAGTGGAGAGGAGTACAGTGGAATGAATTGGAATGGATGGAGTGGAATGGAATGGAATGGAGTGCAGTGCAGTGAAATGGAATGGAGTGGAAAGGACTGGAAAATATTGGATATGAATGGAATTTAATAGAATGGAATAAAATGGAGTGGAATGCAATAGAATGCAGTGGAGTGGAGTGGAATGGAGTGGAATAAAGTGGAATGGAGTGGAGTGGAATTGAGTGCAGTAGAGTGGAATTTAGTGGAGTGGAATGGAATGGATTGGAATAGAACGGAGTGGAGTGGAATGGAGAGGAGTGGAACGGAGTGGAGTGGATTGCAATGACTTGGAATGGAGTGGAATACAATGGAATGGAGTGGAGTGGAATGGAGTGGATTTGAGTAGAATGGAATGGAACGGAGTGGGGTGTAGTGTAATGTAGTGGAGTGGAGTGGAATCGTGTTGAATGGAATGTTATGTAAAGGAGTGGAGTGGAATGGAATAGAGCGCAATGGAATGTAATGGAGTGGAGTCGAATAGAGTGGATTGTTGTGGGATGGAGTGGAGAGAGGGGAATGGAATGGAATGGAACGGAATACAGTAGAAAGGAGTGGATTGGAATGGAATGGAGTGGAATGCATTGGAGTGGAATGGGATGGAGTGGAGTTGAGTGGATTGGAAAGAAATAAATTGGAATGGAATGGACTGGAGTCAAATGGATTATAGTGGAGTGGAATGGATAGGAAGGGAAAGGGGTGGAAAGGAACGGAGTGGAGTGTAGTGGAGTGGAGTACAGGGAAATGCAATGGAGTGGACTGGAATGGAGTGGAAAGGAATGGAGTGGAGTAGAGTAGAGTGTAATAAAATGGAATGGTGTGGAATGGAATGGAGTGGAATGGAACGGAGTGGAATGGAACAAAGTTGAATGGAGCTGAATGGAGTAGAATGGAGTGGTGTGGAGTGGAATGTACTGCAATGGAAGGGAATGGAATGGAATGGCATGGATTGGAGTGGAATGCAACGGACCGGTGTTGAGTGGAATGGAATGGAATGGAATGGAGGGGAATGAAATGGAATGAATTGGAATGGAATGGAATGTCATTAAATGGAGTGGAGAGGAGTGGAATGGTTTGGAGTGGACTGGAGTGGAACGGAGTGAAATGGAGTGGAATGGAATGGAGTGTAGTGGAATGGGTTGGAATGGAATTGAGTGGAGTGCAGTACAATGGAATGGAATGGAGTTGAGTGGAGTGGATTTGAATGAAGTGAAATGTAGGGGAATGGATTGGAATGGAGTGGAGTGGATTGGACTGGAATGGAATGGAGTGGAGTGGATTGGAATGGATTGGAATGGAATGGAATGGAATGGAGCGGAGTGGAGTGGAATGCAGTAGAGTGGAATTGATTGGAGTGGACTGGAATGGATTGTAGTGGAGTGGAAAGGAGTGGAATTGAATGGAGCGCAATGGAATGGAGTGGAGTGAAGTGGAGTAGAGTTGAGTGGTATGGAATGGAGTGCAGTGGCGTGCAATTGAGTGGAATGGAATGAAGTGGAGTACAAAGGTTTGGAATTTAATGGAGTGTAGAGGAGTGCAGTGGGATGACATGGAATTTATTGGAGTGGAGCTGAGTGGACTGGAATGGAGTGGAATGGAGTGGAAAGGAGACGAATGTAGTGGATTGGAATAGAGTGGAAAGTAACGCAATGGAATGTAGTATGGTGAACAGGAATAGAGTGGATTGCAGTGGAGTTGTGTGGAAAGCAATGGAGTGGAGTTGAATGGAATTGAGTGTGGGGTAGTATTTTGGAATGGAATTGAGTGGAGTGAAATTGAGTGCAGTTAAATGGAGTGGAGTGCAGTGGAGTGAAATGCAACGGTTGGATTGGAGTGGAATTTAGTGGAATGGAATGGAATGGAATGGAATTGAACGGAATGGAATGGAGTGGTGTGCAGTGGAGTGCAGTGGAGTGGAGTGTAGTGGAATGGAATAGAATAGAGTGGAGTGGGATGGAATTAAGAGGAGTGAAATGGAAAGAAATAGAGTGGAGAGGAATGGAGTGGAGAGGAATGGAGTAGGGTGTAATGGAATGGAATGGAGTGGAATGGAATGGAATGGAATGGAATGTAGCTGAGTGCAGTGGAATGGAGTGGAATGGATTGGAATGGAGTGCAGTGGAGTGGAATGGAATAGAATTGAATGGAATGGATTGGAGTGGAGTATTTGGAGTGGAGTGCAGTGGAATGGAATGGCATGGAATGGAATAGAATGGAGTCGCTTGCAATGGAATGGAGAGGAATGGAGTGGAATGGAGTGGAGTGAAGTGGATGGAGTGAAGTGCAGTGGCATGGAATGGAATGGAATGGAATGGAGTGGAGTGCAATGGAATGGGATGGAGGGGAATGGAAAGTAGTGGATTGAAGTTGAGAGGTGTGGAATGCAGTGGAGTGGATTGGAATGCAGAGGAGTGGAATGGTATGCAGAAGAATGCAGTGGAATGTAATGGAATGGATTGGAGTGTAGTGGAATGGAGTGGAGTGGAGTGGAGTGAAGTGGAATGGAGTAGAGTGGACTGGAATGGAGTAGAGAGGAATGGAGTGGAATGGAATGGAATGCAATGGAATGGAATGAAATGGAGTGGAGTGGAGCGTAGTGAAATGAAGTGGACTGCAGTGGAGTGGACTGGAATGAAGTGGAGTGGACTGGAATGAAGTGGAGTGGAATGAAATGGAAAGGAGTGGCATGGCGTGGAATGGAATGGAATGGAGAGGATTGGAGAGGTATGGAGTGGACTGGAGTAGAAAGGAGTGGATTGTAGTGGACTGCAATGGAATGCAGTGGAGTGGATGGGAATGAAGTGGAGGGGAATGGAGTGGAGTGGAATGGAGTCGACTGGAGTTGAATGGAAAGGAATGGAGTGGAGTGCAGTGGAGGGGAACGGAATGCAATGGAATGGAATGGAATGGAGTAGAGTGGAATGGAATGGAGTGGAATGGAGTAGACTGGAGTGGATGGAGTGGAGTGCAGTGGAATTCAATGGAATGGAATGCAGTGGAGTGGAATTTAATGTAGTGGAGTGGAATGGAATGGTATGGAATGGAATGGAGTGGAGTGGAATGGAATTGACTGGAATGGAGTGGAGAGGATTGGAGTGGAATCCAATTTAGTTGAGTGGAATGGAGTGCAATAAAATGGAATGGATTGGAGTTGAACGGAATGGAAAAGTTGAAGCGGAGTTGATTTGAGTGGAATGGAATGGAATGGAGTGAAGTAGAGTACAGTGGAGTGGAGAGGATTAGAATCTCATGGAATGGATTGGAGTTTAATGGAATGGACTGGAGTGGTGTGCAATGGAACGGAATGGAGTGGAAATGAATGGAAAGGAATGGTGTTAAATGCAATGAAGTGGAGCAGAATGGAGTGGAATGCAGTGGAATACAATGCAGTGGAGTGGAGTGGAGTGGAGTGGAATGGAATGGAATGGAGTGTAGTGGAATGGAGTGTAATGGAATGAAGAGGAATGGAATGAAGAGGAATGGAGTGGAGAGGGGTAGATTGGAGTCTAGTGGATTGCAGTGGAATGGAATGGTATGGAATGGAGTGGAGTGGAACGGAATGGATTGGAGTGGAATGGAATAGAAAGGAATGTAGTTGAGTGCAGTGGAGTGGAGTGGACTGGAATGGAGTGGAGTGGAGTGGAAAGAAATGGATTGCAATGGAACTGATTGGAGTGGAATTGAGTGGAGTGGAGTGGAATGGAGAGGAAAGGAATGTGGTGGTCTGGAATGGAGTGGAGTGGAGCTGAGAGAAGTGCAGTGGAGAGGAATGGAATGGAGTGGATTGGAATGGATTGGAATGGAATGGATTGTAATGGATTAGATTGTAGTGGAAAGCAGGGGAGTAGAATGGAGTAGATTGGAGTGGAATGGAATGGAATGGAGTGGATTGGAATGGAATGGAATGGAGTAGAGTGGAATGGGATGAAATTGAATATACGGGAATGGGGTGGAGTGGAGTGGATGGAGTGGAGTGCAAAGGAGTGGAGTGGAATGGAATGGAGTGGAGTGGAATGGAACACAGTGGAGTGGAATGGAATGGAGTGGAGTGGAATGGAACACAGTGGAGTGAAATGGAATGGAGTGGAGTGGAATGGAATGTAGTGCAGTGGGTTGCGGTGGACTGGAATGGAGTGGAGTGGAGTGGAATGGAATGGAGTGGAGTGGAAAGGAATGTTATGCAATGGAGTGGGGTTGAGTGGAATGGATAGGATTGGAATACAATGGAATGCAAAAAATGGAGTGGAGTGGAATGGAATGGAATGGACTGGAGTGGAGTGGAGTGGAATGGAGTGAAGTGGAGTGGATTGGAGTGGAACGGAATGGAATTGAATGGAATGGTATGGAATGGAGTGGAGTGGATTGGAGTGGAGTGGATTAGAAAGGAGAGGAATGAAATGGATTTGAGTGGACTGGAATGGAGTGGAGTGGAGTGGAGTGGAGAAGAATGGAATGGAATGGAATGTAGCACAGTTGAGTGGAATGGAATGGATTGTAATGGAGTGGAGTGCAGTGCAGTGGAATGGAATGGAATGGAATAGAGTGGAGTGGAATGGAGTACAGAGGAAAGGAATGGAAAGGAATGGATGGGAGGGGAATGGAGTGGAGAGGAATGGTGTGTAATGGAGTGGAGTGGAATTGATTGGAGAGGAATAAAGTAGAGCGGAATCGAATAGAATGGAGTGGAATGGACTGGGTAGGAATGGAATGGAATGGAGTGGAACGAAATGGAATGGAATGGAATGGAGTGGAGTGGGGTGCTGTGAAATGAAGTGGAATGGATAGGATTGGAGTTCAGTGGTGTGGAATGCAACGGAATGGATATAATAAGAGGGGAGTGGATGTAGTGGAGTGTAGTGGAATGAAATGGAATGTAATGGAATGGACTGGACTGGAATGGAATGGAGTGAAATCGAGTGGTGTGCCATGGACTGAGTGGAGTGCAGTGGAATGGAATGGAATGGAATCGAGGGGAGTGGAATGGAATGTATTGGAGAGGGGTGGAATGGAGTGGAATGTAATGATGTGGACTGGAATGGAGTGGAATGGAATGGAATGGAATGGAGTGGAGTGGAGTGGAATCAAGTGGAGTGTAGTTTAGTGGACAGGAATGGAGTGGATTGGACTGAAATTTAGTGTAGTGGAATGGAATGGAATGGAGAGGAATGGCATCGAATGGCATGGAATCAAATGGAATGAAATGGAATGGAGTGGAGTGGAGTTCAAAGGACTGAAATGGAATGGAATGTAGTGGAATGCAGTGGAGTGGAGTGGAATGGAGTGTAGTAGAATGGAGTGGAGTGGAGTTGAATTGAAAGGAATTGAGTGGAGTACAATGGAGTGGAAGCGAATGTAATGGAATAGAATGGAGTGAAGTGGAGTGAAATGTAGTGGAGTGGAGTGGAATGGAATGGAAAGGAATGGTATGGAAAGGAATGGAATGTAGTAAAGGATACTAGAAAGGAGTCGAGTGGAATTGAGTATAATGGAGTGAAATGGAATTGAATGGAATGCAATGGAATGGAATTGAATGGAATGCAATGGAATGGAATAGAATGGAGGGGAGTGGAATGCAATGGCATGGAATGGAGTGGAGTGGAGTGGCGTGGAGTGTAATGGAGTATAGTGGAATGGAATGGAATGGAAAGGAGTGGAATGGCATGGAATGGAATGGAACGGAGTGGAGGGAACGGAGTGGAGGGCAGTGGAGTGGAATAGAGTGGAGTGGAATGCATTGGAATGGAATGGAAAGGAATTGAATGGAATGGAACGGAATGGAATGGAGTTGAGTGGAAAGGAGTGGAGTGGATTAGAAAGGAGTGGAATGGAAAGGAATCGAGTGGAATGGAATGGAATGCAGTAAAGTGGAGTGGAGAGGAGTGGACAGAAATGGAGTCTAGTTAAAAGCAGTGCAATGGAATGGAGTGGAATATAATGGAGTGGAATGGAATGGTGTGGAGCGGAATAGCGTGGAGTGGAATGGAATGGCATGGAATGGAGTGGAGTACAATGGAATGGGGTGGAGTAGAATGGAGTGGAGAGTAAAAGAATGCAACAAAATGGAGTGGAGAGGAGTGGAATTGGGTGGAGTGAAATGGAGTAGAGTGTAATGGAATGGAATGGAGAGGAATGGAAAGGAATGGAATGCACTGGAATGGAATGGAGTGGAGTGGAGTGGAGGAGAATGGAGTGTTGTGGGGTGGTATGGGGTGGAGTGAAAGGGAACGGAATGGAATGGATTGGAGTGGAATGGAGAGTCGTGGAATATAGAGGATTGAAGTCCATTGCTTAGGAATGGAATGGAAAGGCGTGGAGTGGAGCGAAGTAGAGTGGAATGAAATAGATTGGAATGGAATGTATTGGAGTTGAATGGAGTAGAGTGGGGTTGAAATTGAGGGGAATGGAAAGGGGTGGAATGGAATGGATTGGAATGCACTGGAGGGGAGTGTAGGAAAATGGAATGGAGTTGAATGGAATGCAGTGGAATTGAGTGCAGTGTAATAGAATGGAGTGGAGTGGAGTGAAATGGACTGGAATGGAATGGAGTGGAATGGAGAGGAATGGAGTTGAATAGAGATGAGTGAAGTGGAATGGAGTATAATGGACTGGAATATAGTGGAGTGGAATGGAATGGAATGGAGTGTGTTGGAGTGGAAGGGACTGGAACGAAGTTGTATGGAATGGAATGCTGTGAAATGAAAAGGAAAGGTATGGAATGGAAAGGAGTGGAATGTAATGGAGTGAAGTGGACTTAAGTGGAGTGGAGTGGAGTGGAATGGAGTGGAATGGAATGGAAAGGAATGGAGTGGAGTGCTCTAGAGTGGAGTGGAGCGCATTGCAGAGGAATGGAATGGAGTGGAGTGGAATGGAATGGTACAGAATGGAATGGAGTTGAGTGGAGTGGAGAGTAGTGGAATGGATTTGTGTGGTCTAGAATGGAGTGGAGTGGAATGGAATAGAGTGGAATGGAATGTACTGCAATGGAATGGAGTGGAGTGGAAGGGACTGGAGAGGAATCGAATGGAAATGAGTGCGGTGGATTGGATTTGAATGGAGTGGAGTGGATAGGAGTGGAGATGAACGGAATGGAATGCAATGGAGTGGAGTGGGTAGGTGTGTAGAGGATTTGAGAAGAGAAAAATGGAATGGAATGGAGTGGAATGGATTGAAATGGAACGGAATGGAATGGAGTGTAGTAGATTGGAGATGAGTGCAGTGTAACGGATTGGATTGCAGTGGAATGGAATGGAATGGAATGGAATGGATTGAGGTGGAGTGTAATGAAATGGAAAGGAAAGGAGTGGAATTGAGTAGAGCGGAGTGGAGTGGAGTGGAATGGCACGGAAGACAGTGGAATGAAATGGAATGTAAGGCAGTGGACTGTAATGGAATCTTGTGGAATGGAATTGAACAGCGTGGAATAGAGTGGAGAGAAGTGGAGTGGAGTGGAATTTAGAGGAATAGAATGGAAGGGATAGGAGTCTATTGGAGAGGAATAGAATGGAATGGAGTGGAGTGAAATGTAGTAGAGTGCAGTAGAATGGAATTGAAAGGAATGGAGTAGAAAGGAGTGGAAGGGAATGGAATGGAAAGGAAGTGAATGGAATGAAATAGTATGCAGTGGAGTGGAATGGAGTGGATTGGAATGGAATGGAATGGAATGCAGTGGACTGGAGTAGAATGGAGAGGAATGGAGTGGAATGGAATGGATTGGAATGCAATGGAATGGAAAGGAGTGTAACGCAATGGATTGGAGCGGCATGGAGTGCAATTTAATCGAATGCAGTGGAGTGCAGTGGAATGGAGAGGAATGAAGTGGAGTGGAGTGGATTGGACAGGAAAGGAGTGGAATGGAAAGGAATGGAGTGGAGGGGAGTTGAGTGGAATAGAATGGAATGGAAGGGAGTAGAGTGGAATGGAATGGAATGGAGTAGAGTGGAATGGAATGGAGTGTGATGCAGTGAAGTGGACTGATGTGGAGTGGGAAAAATTGGAACAGAGTGGAATGGAATTGCGTGGAGTGAACTTGAATGGAATGGAATGGAGTGGAATTGCAATGGAATGGATACAATGGAATGCAGTGGGTTGGAATGGAGTGTAATGGAATGGAGTGGAGTGGAATGGAGTAGAATTGAATGGAATTGTGGGGAGTGGAATGGAATGGAGACGAATGAAATGGAATGGAGTGGAGTGGATTGGAGAGCAGTGGAATGGACTAGAATGGAATGGAGAGGAGTGGAGTAGAATGGAGTGCAGTGAAGCAGGACGAAATGTGGAATGGAGTGGAGTGGAATGGAATGGAATGGAAAGAAATGGAGTGGAGTGGAATGGAGTGTATTAGAGTGAAATGGAGTTGAATGTAATAGAATAGAATGGAGTGCAATGGAGTGGAATGGAAAGGATTAGAATGGAATCGAGGGGCATGGAGTGGAGTGGAATAGAATGGAATAGAATGGAGTGCAATGGAATGGAATGGAAAGGATTGTAATGGAGTCGAGTGGAGTGGAGTGGAGTGGAATGTAATGGAATAGAATGGAGTGGACTCGAGTGGAGAGGAGTGAAATGGAGAGGAATGGAAAGCAATAGAGTGGAATGGAATGGAATGGAGTGGAATGCAATGCAATGGAACAGAGTGGAATGGAAAGGAGCAGAGTGGAATGGAGTGCAATGGGAGGGAATGGAGTTGAGGGCAGTGGAATGGATTAGATTGGAGTGGATTGGAGTGGATTGCACTGGTATGCAGTTGAATGCAGTGGAATGTAGAGGAATGGAGAGTAGTGGAGTTGAGTGGAATTGAATGGAATGGAATGTAGTAGAGTGGAATGGAACTGAGTGGGGTTGAGTGAAGTCGACTGGTGTGGAGTGGAAAGGAGTAGAGTGGAATGGAATGGAATGGAATGGAGTGGAAATGAATGCAACGCAATGGAGTGGAAAGGAATGGAGGACAATGGAGTGGAGAAGAGTGGAGTGAGGTGAAGCAGAATGGAATGGAATGGAGGGAGTGGAATGGATTACAATGGAATGGAATGGAATGGAGTGGAGTGGAATGGAGAGCATTGGACTGGATTGGAATGAAATGGATTGGAGTGGATTGGAATGTTGTGGAGTGGAATGGAATGGAAAGGAGTGGAGTGGAATGGAGTGGAAAAATATGGAGTAGAGTGGAATGGAATGGAATGAAGTGGAATGGAATGGAACGGAATGGAATAGAATGGAATGGAATGGAGTGGAGTGGAGTGTAATGGAGTGGAGTGGAGTGGAATGTAGGTGAACGGAAGGGAATAGAATGGAGTGGATTGGAATGGAGTCGAATGGGAAGAAATGGAATTGAGTGGAGTGTAGGGGAGTGGAATGGAGTGTAGTGGAGTCGAAAGGAGTGGAGCAGAGTAGAATAGAATGGAATGGAGTGGAATGGAAGGCAATGGAATGGAGTGGAATGGATTGGAGTGGAGTGAAATGGATTGTAATGGAATGGAGTAAAGTGGATTGGAATGAAAAGAAGTGGAGTGGAATGGAATGGAATGGAATGTAGTGGAGTAGAGGTGAGTGGAATGCAGTGGAGTGGAATGGACTGGAGTGGAGTGCAGTAGAGTGGAACGGAATGGAGTGAAATGGAGTGAAGTGGAGTGGAATGAAAGGAATGAAGTTCAATGGGATGGAGAGGAAGAGAGTGGACTGGACTTGAATTCAAAGGAATAGAATGGAGAGGAATTGAATGGAGTGGAGTGGAGTGGAATGGAATGGAGGAGAGTGGAATGGAGTGGAATGGAATGGAGTAGAGTGGAATGGAATGGAAAGAAGTGAAATGGAAAGGAATGGAATGGAATGGAATGGGGTGGAGTGGAGTGGAATGGAGTGAAATGGAATTGATGGAGTTGAGTGGAGAGGAATGAAATGGAATGGAATGGAATGGAACGGAGTGGAATGGAGTGGAGTGGAACATAGTGGAGTGAAGTGCATTTTAGTGGAATGGAATTGAATGAGGTGGAGTGGATTGGATTGAAGTGGAGTGTAATTAAATGGTTTGGAATGGAATGGATTGGAGTGGAATGGAGTAGAGTGAAGTGGAATGGAGGAGAATGGAATAGGACAAAATAGAATGGAGTGGAGTGAAGTGGAGGGGAATGGAATGGAGTAGAGTGGAATAGAGTGGAAGGGAATGGAGTGGAGTTGACTGGAGTGTAAAAGAATGTAGTGGAGTGGAGTGCAATGGAGTGAAATGGAATGCAGTGGAATGGAGGTGAATGGAGGTGAATGGAGTTTAGTGAAGTGCAATGTCTTGGAGTGGAGTGGATAGAGTGCAGTGCAGTGGAGTGGAGTGGAATGAAATGGAACGGAGTGGAGTGGAATGGAATAGAGTGGATTGGACTGGAGTGGAATGGAATAGAGTGGATTGGACTGGAGTGGAATGGATTGGAGAAGACTCCAATGGAGTGGAGTGGAATGGAATGGATTGGACTGGAATGGAACGGAATGGAATGGAAAGAAATGGAATGGAGAGGAGTGGAGTGGAGTGGAACGGAGTGGACTGGAATGGAATGGAATAGAACATAGTGGACTGTTTTGGAATGCAGATGAAAGGAGAGGAATGGAATGCAAAGGAGGGGAATGAAATGAAATGGAATGGAGTGGAATGGAAAGGAGTGGAGTAAAATTGATTTCAATTGAACGGAATGGAGTGGAGTGCAGTGGAATGGAATGGAATGGAGAGGAGTGGAGTCTATTGGACTGAAAAGGAGTAGAATAGAGTTTAATGGAAAGGAGAGGAGTGGAATGGAGTGCAATAGAATGGAACGGAGTGGAGTGAAGTGGAATGGAATGGAATGGAATGGAGTGGAATGAAGTGCAATAGAATGGAACGGAGTGGAGTGAAGTGGAATGGAATGGAATGGAATGGAGTGTAGTGGAGTGGATTGGCCTGGAATGGAGTGGAATTGAGTGGAATGGAGAGGAGTGGAGTGGAGTCAAGTAGAATGCAATGGAATGGAGTAGAGTGGAAAGGAAATGTGTGCGGTGGAGTGGAGTGGACTGGTGTGGAGTGGAAAGGATTAGAGTGGAGTGGAATGGAATGGAGTGGAGTGGAATGGAATTTAGTGGAGTGTAAGGGAGTGGAGTGTAATAGAGTGGAGTGGAGTGGAGTGGAATGGAGTTGAAAGGAATGGATTAGAATGGAGTGGAATGGAATGGAAGGGAATGGAAAGGAATGCAATTGAATGGAGTGTATTGGATTGGAATGGAGCGGAGTGGAGTGGAATGGAGTGGAGTGGAGTAGAATGGAATGGAATAGAATCGAATGGAGTGGAGTGGAGTGGAATGGACGGGAGTGGAGTGGAATATAGTTGAATGGAATGGAATGAATGCATTGCAGTGGAATGGATTGTACTGGAATGAGTAGAGTGTAATGGAAATGTATGATGTGGAAGGGAATGGAATGGAATGGAATGGAATAGAATAAAGTAGAGTGGAATGGAATGGAGTGGAGTGGAAAGGACTAGAGTGGAGTGCAGTGGATTGGAAAAGAATGGAGTGGAGTGGAGTGGAGAGGAATGAAATGGAATGGAATGAAAAGGGATGGAGTGGAATGGAGTGAACTGGAATGGAATGCAGATGAATAGAATGAAGTGGAATGGAACTGATCAGAGGGGAGTGGAGTAGTCTCAAATGCAATGGAACAGAGTGGAATGGAATGGAGTGGATTGCAGTGCAGTGCAATGATATGGGAAGGAGTGGATTTCAAAGGAGGGGAATGGAATGGTGTGGAGAGGGGTGGAATAGAGAAGAATGGAGTATAGTATAGTGGAATGGAGTGGAATGGACTGGAATGGGGTGGAATGGTGTGGAATGGAGTGGAGTGAAATGAAGTGGAAAGGATTGTAATGGAGTGGAGTGGAGTGGAATGAAATAGAAAGGAGCGGAGTGGAGTGAAATGCAGTGGGGTGGAATGGATTGTAGAGGAATGAGTAGAGTGGAATGCAATGGTATGAAGTGGAATGGAATGGAAAGGAATGGAATGAAATGCAATCAAATCGAATAAAGTAGAGTGGAGTGGAATGGAGTGGAGTGGAAAGGACTGGAGTGAAGTTTAGTGGAGTGGAAAAGAATGGAGTGGAGTAGAGTGGAATGAATTGGAATCGAGTGGAATGGGATGGAGTGGAACGCAGTGGACTGGACTGGAATGCAAAGAAATAGAATGGATTTGAATTGAACGGAGTGGAGTGGAGTGGAGTGTTGTGTAATGGAATGGAGGACAATGGAATGGTGTGGAATGGAATGGAGTAAAATGGAGGTGAATGGATTGAAATGGAGTGCGTGTAGTTGAATGAAGTGGAATGGAATGGAATGGAGTGGAATGGAATGGAATGGAGTGGAATCGAATGTAATGGAGTGGAATGGAGTTTAATGGAATGGGGTGGATTTAAACGGAATAGATTGGAATGGAATGGAATGGCATGGATTGGAGAGGAGTGAACCGGAATGGATTGGAATGGAATGGAGTGGAGTGCACTGGAATGGAAAGGAATAGAGTGGAGTGCAGTGGAGTGGACTGTAATGTACTGTAAGGGAGTGGAATGGGTTGGAGTGCAGTGGAATGGAAAGGAATAGAGTGGAGTGCAGTGGAGTGGACTGCAATGTACTGTAAGGGAGTGGAGTGGAGTGGAGTGGATTGGAGTAGAATAGAATGTATTGATATGGAATGGAGTGGAGTGGAGTGGAGAGGAATATCTTGGAATGGATTGGAATGGAGTGGAGTTGAGTGAAATGGAATGAAATGGAATGGAGTGAAGTAGAAGGCAGTGGAGTGGAATACAGTGGAGTCGAGTGGAATGGAATGGACAGGAGCGGAGTGGAATGGAGTGGATTGGGTTTGAATGGAGAGGAATGGAATGGGGTGGAGTGGAGTGGAGTAGAATGGAGGAGAGTGGAATGGAATGGAGTGGAGCGGAAAGGTTTGTAAAGGAATAGAATGGATTGGAGTGGAGTGGAGTGGAGTGGAATAGGGTGGAAACGAGTGGAATGCAGTGGAGTGTAATGGAGTGGAATCTAAAGGAATGGAATGGAGTAGAGTGGACTGGAGTGGAGTGGGGTGGAATGGAGTGGAATGGAGTGTAGTGGAGTGGAAGGAAATTGAGTGGAGTAGAGTGGAAGGCAATGGAGTGGAAAGGGATAGAATTCAGTGCAATGGAAAGGAGTGGAGTGGAATGGAGTGAAATGGAATGGAGTGGAGTAGAGTGCAGTGGAATGGAATTGAATACAGTGGAGTGCATTTGAATGTACTGGAATGGACTGAAATGGAGTGGAATGGAAAGGAATGGAATAGAGTGAAACGGAATAGAGTGGAGTGGAATAGAGTGCAATGGAATGGAATGGAATGACATGGAGTGGAGTACAATTTAATGGAATGGAGTGCAGTGAAATTGAGTGAAATATAGTGGAGTGGAATGGAGTGGAGAGGAACGGATTAGAGTGAAATGCAATGGAATGCAGTGGGATGGAATGGAACGTAATGCAGTGGGGTAGATTTTACTGGAATGGAGTGGAATGGATTGGAATATAGTGGAGTAGAGTGGAATGGAATGGAATGGAGCAGAGTGGAGTGGAATGGAATGAAGTTGAATGGAGTGGAGTGGAGAGGATGAAGAGCAGTGCAGTGGAATTGAATGAAATGGAATGGAATGAAGCGGAGTGGAATGGAATGTACTGGTTTGGAGTTGAATGGAGTGGAATGGAGTGGAATCGACTAGAATGGAGTGGAGTGGAATGGAATGGAATGGAGTTGAATGGCATCGAATGGCATGGAATGGAGTGGAGTGAAGTGGAATGGAGTGGAGTGGAGTCGGAAGGAGTGACATGGAATCTAATCGAAAAGAATGGAATGTAGTGGAGTGAAGTGGAAAGGAGTGGAGTGGATTGCAGTGGAGTGGAGTTGAATTGGAAGAAATGGAGGGGGTTGCAGCAGAGTGGAATAGAATGGAATGGAACGGAATGGAGTGGAGTGCAGTGGAATAGAGTGCCGTGCAGTGGATTAGAATGCGAAGAATGGAATAGGGTGTAGTGGGATGGAATGGAATGGAATGGAATGGAATGCTGAGAAATTGAGTGAAGTGGAGTGGAATGGAATAGAATGGAATGCAGTGGAATGAAATGGAATGGAGTGGAGTAGAACGGAAAAGCATGGAATGGAGTGGAGTGGAGTGGAGTGTAGTGGAGTGGAGTGGAATTGAATGGCGTGGAGTGAATTGCAGTGGAATGTTATGGAATTGAATCGAATGGAATGGAGTAGAGTGGAATGGAGTTGAGTGGATTAGAACGGAGTGGAATGGAAAGGAATCGAGTGGAATGGAATGGAGTACAGTGGAGTGGAGTGAAGACTGATGGAATGCAACGGAGAGGATTGGAATTGATTGGAATGGAATGGAGTGGAAAGCAGCAGAGTGCAGACAAGCACAATTGAGCGGAATGGCATTGAATGGAATGGAATCGAATGGAATAAAATGGAGTGGAATGGAATAGATTGGAATGGAGTGGAGTGGAATAGAATACATTGGATTGGAGTGGACTGGAATTGAATGGAGTGGCAAGGAATGGATTGGAATATAAAGGAGTGGAGTGAAATGGAGTGGAGATGAATGGAATGGCATGCAATGCAGTGGAATGCAAGTGAATGGAGTGGATTGGAATGGAGAGGAGTGTAATAGAATGGAATAAAATGGAGTGGAGTGGAGTGGAGTGGAATGTAGTAGATTAGATTGGAAAGGAGTTATATGGAAAAGAAGAGAATGGAGTGGAGTGGGATGGAATGGAGTGGATTGGAGCAGAGTGGGACGGAATGGAATGGATAGGAATGGAAAGGAATGTAATCGAATGGAAAGGAATGGAGAGGAGTGGAGTAGGATGGAGTCTAAGTGAATTCACAGAGTTGAGTAGAGAGGAATGTAATGGAATGGAATGGATTGGAGTGTAATGCAAAGGAGTGGAGTGGAATGGATTGCAAAGGATTGGAATGGAGTGGAGTGCAGTGGAATGTAATGGAAAGGAGAGGAGTGGAGTCTATTGGACTGGAAAGGAGTGGAATTGAGTTTAATGGAAAGGAGTGGAGTGGAATGGAGTGCAATAAAATGGAATGCAGTGGAGTGCAATGGAATGTAATAGAATGGAGTGGAGTGGAGAGGATTGGACTGAAATGCAGTGAAATGGAGTGGAAGGGAGAAGAGTGGAGTGGTGAGGAGTCTAGTGGAATGGAATGGAACGTCATGGAATGGAATGGAGTAGAGTGGAAAGGAATTGAGTGGGGTGGAGTAGAGTGGACTGGTGTGGAGTGGAAAGGAGTAGAGTGGAGTGGAATGGAACGCAGTGGAGTGGAATGGAACAGAGTGGAGTGGAAGGGAGTGGAGTGTAATGGAGTAGAGCAGAGTGGAATGGAGTTGAAAGGAATGGAATAGAATGGAATGGAATGGAATGGACGAGAATGGAAAGGAATGGAATGGAATGGAGGAGAGTGGAGTGGAATGGAGAGGAGTGGAGTAGAATGCAATGGAATAGAATGGAATGGAGTGGAGTGGTGTGGAATGGAGTGAACTGGAGTGGAATGCACGGGAGTGGAGTGGAATATAGTTGAATGGAATGGAATGGAATGGTGTGGAATGTATTGTAGTGGAATGAGTAGAGTGGAAAGGAATGGTATGAAGTGGAAGGAAATGGAAAGGAATGGAAAGGAAAGGAATGGATTGGAATCTAATAAAGCAGAGTGGAGTGGAAAGAAGTGGAGTGGAAAGGACTGAAGCAGAGTGCTGTGGAGTGGAAAACAATAGAGTGGAGTGGAGTGGAGAGGAATGAAATGAAATAGAAAGAAAGGGATGGAGTGGGATGGAGTGAACTGGAGTGAAATTCAGAGGAATAGACTGGAGTGAAATGGAATTGAGCAGAGTGGAGGGGAGTAGAGTTGATTGGAATGGAAAAGAGTGGAATGGAGTGGAATAGAATGGAGTGGACTGGAGTGCAGTGTAATGAAATGGAAAAGAGTGGACTGCAAAGGAGTGGAACAGAAAAGTGTGGAGAGGAGGGGAATGGAGTGGAATGGAGAATAGTATAGTGGAATGGAGTGGAATGGAATGGAATGGAGTGGGATGGTGTGGAATAGAGTGGAGTTGACTGGAGTGGAATGGAATGGAAGGGTGTGGAATGGAGTGGAGTGTAGTGTAATGGAGTGGAAAGGATTGGAATGGAGTGAAAAGGATGGGAATGGAGTGAAGGTAGTGGAATGGAATGGAACAGAGTGGAGTGGATTGAAATGAAGTGGAGAGGAATGATGAGGAGTACAGTGGAAGGGAAAGGACTGAAGTGGAATGGAGGGAAGTGGAGTGGAAAGTAGTTGAAAGTAATGGAATGGAATGGATTGGAGTGGAATGCATTGTAGTGGAATGAGTACAGTGGAATGGAATTTTATGAAGTGGAAGGGAATGGAAAGGAATGGAATGGAATGGAATGTAAAGGAATGGAATGGAATGGAATGGAATTGAATCGAATGGAGTACAGTGGAGTGGAATGGATTGCAGTGCAAAGTACTGCATTGAAGTGCACTGGAGTGGAAAATAATGGAGGGGAGTGGAGTGGAGTGAATGAAATGAAACGGAGTGAAATGGGATATAGAGGAAAGAGAGGACTGGACTGGAATGCAAAGGAATAGAATGGATTGGAATTGAATGGAGTGGAGTGGAGTGTAGTGTTGTGGAATAGAATGGAGGAGAAAGGAACGGAATGGAATGGAATGCAATGCAATGGAATGGAGTGGAGAGGAATGCAGTGGAAAGGAATGGAACATCGAATGGAATGGAAAGGAATGTGGAATGCAATCTGCAATGGAAAGTGGAATGCAATGGAATGGAATATGGAAAGGAATCTGGAATGGAATGGAATGGAATGGAATGTGGAATGGAATGTGGAATGGAAATGAATGTAATGGAATGGAAAGTAATGGAAAGTGGAATGGAATGGAAAGTAATGGAAAGTGGAATGGAATGGAATGGAATGTGGAATGGAATGGAATGGAATGTGGAATGCAATGTGGAATGCAATGGAATGGAAAGTGGAATGGAATGTAGAATCGAATGTGGAATGGAATGAGGAATAGAATGTGGAATGGAATGTGGAATGGAATGAGGAATGGAACGTGGAATGGAATGTGGAATGGAACATCGATTGGAACGTGGAATGGGACGTGGAATGGAATATGGAATGAAATGGAATGCTGAATGTAATTTGGAATGGAATGGAATGTGTAATTCAATGGAATGGAATGTGGAATGGAATGGAATGGAATGCAGAATGGAATGTGGAATGGAATGTAATGGAAAGTGGACTGGAAAAGAATGGAATGTGGAATGGAATGAAATGGAACGTGAAATGGAATGTAGAATGGAATGAAATGGAACGTCGAATGGAAAGTGGATTTAAACGGAAAGGAATATGGAATGGAAAGGAAGGAATGGAATGTGGAATGGAAAGTGGAATACAATGGAATTTTATGTGGAATGGAACGTGGAATTTGATGTGGAATGGAATGTGAGAGGAAATGGAATGTGGAATGGAATGTGGCATGGAACGCGGAGTGGAATGTGGAATGGAACGTGGAATGGAGTGGAATGTGGAATGGAATCAGGAATGGAATCTGGAATGGAATGAAATGGAATGTGGAATGGAACTTGGAATGGAAAGTTATGGATTGTGGAATGGAAAGTGGAATGGAATGGAAAGTGGAATGGAATGGAATGGTATGGAATGGAACAGAATGGAATGTGGAATGGAATATGGAATGGAATGTGGAATGGAAGGTGGAAAGCAATGTGGAACCGAACGGGGAAAGGAATGGAATTTGGAATCGAATGTGGAATGGAACGTGGAATGGAATACAATGTGGAATGGTTTGTGGAATGGAATTGTAACGGAATATGGAATGGATTGTGGAATGGAATGTGTAATGGATTATGGAATGGAATGGAAAGGAAAGTCGAATGGAACGTGGAATGGAATGAAATGGAATGTGGAATGGAACGTGAAATGGAATCTACAATGGAATGTGGAATGGAATTGAATGTGTAATGGAATGATGAATGGAATGTGAAATGGATCTTGGAAAGAAACATGGAATAGAAAGTGGAATACAATGGTATGGAACTTGAAATGGAACGTAGAATGGAACCTGGAATGCAACGTGGAATGGAATGGAAAGGAACGTGGATTTGAACGTGGAATGGAATGTGGAATGGAATGGAAACGAACGTGAAATTGAAGGTGGAATGGAAATTGGAATGCAATAGAATGCAACGTGGAAAGGAATGTAACGGAATGTGGAATGGATTGGATTGGATTGTGGACTGGAACGGAATGGAATGGAATGTATTATGGAATGGAATGGAAGTGAATGTGAACATGAAGGCAATGGAATGGAATGGAAAGTGGAATGGAATGGAATGTGGAATGGAATGGAATGGATTGTGGAATGGAATGTGGAATGGAATAGAATGGAATGTGCAATGAAATGGAATGGAAAGCGGAATGGAAAGGAATGGAATGCGGAATGGAATGGAATAGAACGGAATGTGGAATGGAATCGAATTGAAAGTGGAATGAAGTGTGGAATGGAATGGAATGGAATGGAATTCAAAGGAATGTGGAATGGAATGGAATGTGGAATGGAATGGAATGCAATGTTGAATGGAATGGAATGGAATCTGGAATGGAATGGAATTTGGAATGGATTATGGAATGGAATAGAATGGAAAGTGGAATGGAATGGAATAGAATATGGAACGGAGTGGAATTGAAAGTGGAATGGAATGGAATAGAATATGGAACGGAATGGAAAGTAATGTGGAATAGAATGGAATGGAATGGAATGTGGAATGGAATCGAATGGAATGTGGAATGAATTGTGGAATGCAATGGAAAGTTGAGTGGAATGGAATGGAATGTGGAAAGGAATATGGAATGGAATGGAATGGAAAGTGGAAATGAATCGAATGGATTGTAGAATGGAATGCAATTGAAAGTGGAATGGAATGGAATGGAATATGGAATGGAATGTGTAATGGAATGGAGTAGAACGTGGAATGGAATGCAATGGAATGAGGAATTCAATGGAAATGATCGTGGAATGGAATGTGAAAGGGAACGTGGAATGGAACTTGGAATGGAGTGCAAAGCAGCGTGGAATGGAACGCGGAATGTAATGTAGAATGGAATGGAATGGAATATGGAATGAAATGGACTGTAAAATGGAATGGAATGCAATGTGGAGTGGAATGTAATGGAATGGGCAATGGAATTTGGAATCGAATGATATGCAATGCAATGGAATGTGGAATGGACTGGAATGTAGAATGGAATGGAATGCAATATGGAATGAAATGGAATGGAATGAAATGAAATGGAATGGAATGGAATGCAAAGGAATGTGGAATGGAATGGAATGTGGAATGGAATGGAATGGAATGTGGAATGGAATGGAATGGAATCTGGAATGGAATGGAATGGAATGTGGAATGGATTGTGGAATGGAATGTGGAATGGCTTGTGGAATGGAATGGAATGTGGAGTGAAATGGAATTGAATGTGGAAAGGAATATGGAATGGAATGGAATGGAAAGTGGAATTGAATGGAACGGAACACGGAATGGAATGCAATTGAATGTGGAATGGAATGGAAGGGAATATGGAATGGAATGGAATGGAATGTGGAATGGAATGGAATAGAATATGGAACGGAATGGAGTGGAATGAGGAATTCAATAGAAAGGATCTAGGAATGGAAGGTGGAATGGAACGTGGAATGCAACGTGGAATGGAGTCGAATGGAATGTGAAATGGAACGTGGAAAGGAACATAGAATGGAATAGAATGGAATGGAGTATCGAATGGAATGGAATGGAAAGTGGAGTGCAATGGAATGGAATATGAAATAGAATTTGGAATGGAATGGTATAGAATGCAATGGAATGTGGATTGGAATGGAATGTGGAAAGGAATGGTTTGCAATTTGGAATGGAATGGAATGGACTGGAATGGAATGGAATGGAATGCAATGAAATATGGAATGAAAGGAAAGTAATGTGGAATGGATTGTGGAATGGAATGGAATGGAATGAAACGTAATTTGGAATGGATTGTTGAATAGATTGGAATGGAATATGGAACGGAATTTGAAATGGAATGGAATGGAATGGAACGGAAAGTGCACTGGAGTGGAATGGAATGTGGAATGGAATGGAATGGAATGTGGAATGGATTGGATTTGAATGTGGAATGGAACGTGGAATGGATTGGAATGGAATGTTGAATGGAAGGTGGAGTGGAATGGAATGGAATGGAACGGAATGGAATGGAATGGAATGAAATGGAATGGAACAGAATGGAATGGAATGTGGAATGGAATAGAATGGAATGTGGAATGGATTGTGGAATGGTTTGGAATGGAATGGAATGGACTGTAGAATGGATTATGAAATAGATTGGAATGGAATGTGGAATGGAATGTGAAATGGAATGGAATGGAATGGAAAGTGGAATGGAGTAAATGCAATTCAATGCGGAATGGATTGGATCGGACTGGAATGGAATGGAATGTGGAATGGAATGAAATGGAATGTGGAATGAAATGGAATGGAATACGGAATGGAATTGAATGGAATGCGGACTGGAATGGAAGGGAATATGGAGTGGAATGGAATGCAATGTGGGATGGAATGGAAGAGAATGCAATGGAATGCAATGTGTAATGGAATGGAATGGAATGTGGAAGGAAATGTGGAATGGAATGGAATGGAAAGTGGAATGGAATGTCGAATGGAGAGGAATGGAATGCGGAATGGAATGGAATTGAACGTGGAATGGAATGCAATGTAATGTGGAATGGAATGGAATGGAATGAAATGTGGAATGGAATGGAATGGAATGCAATGTGGAATGGAATGGAATGGAATGTGGAATGGAACGGAATGAATGTGGAATGCAATGGAATGGAATGGAATGGTCAATGGAAAGGAATTGAATGTGGAGTGGAATGGAATGAAATGCAATGTGGAATGGAATTTGGAATTCAATGGAAAGAATGGACTGGGATGTGGAATGGAATGGAATGTGGAATGAAATGGAATGTGGAATGGAATGTAATGGAATGTGGAATGGAATGTGGAATGGAATGGAATGGAAGGCAATGTGGAATGGAAAGGAATGGAATGTAATGTGGAATGGAATGAAATGGAATGTGGAATGGAATGCAATGTGGAATGGAGTGGAATGGAATGCAATGTGGAATGGAATGTAGAATGGAATTCAATGGAATATGGAGTGGAATGGAAAGGAGTGTGGAATTTAATTTGGAATGGATTGGAATAGAAAGCAATGGAATGGAATGGAATGCAGTGGAATGTGGAATGAAATGGAATCTGGAATGGAATGGAATGGAACGTGGGATGAAATGGAATGGAATGTGGAATGGTATGTGGAATGGAATGGAATGTGCAGTGGAATTGAATGGAATGTGGAAGGGAACATGGAATGGAATGAAATGGAATGCAATGGAAAGTGGAATGAAATTGAATGGAATGTGGAATGGAATGTTAAATGGAATGTGGAATGGAATGGAATGGAAAGGGTAATGGAATGGAATGGAAAGTGGAATGGAATGAAATGGAGTGTGGAAAGTAATGGAATATTATGGGGAAAGGAATGGAAAGGAATGTGGAATGAAATTGATTGGAGTGGAATGAAATTGTTTGGAATGGAATGTGGAATGGATTGTGGAATGGAATGGATTGGAACGTGGAATGAAATGGAATGGAATGCAATGTGGAATAGAGTAGAATGGAATGGAAAGGAATGTGGATTGGAATGTAATGGAATGTGGAATGGAATGGAATATGGAATGGAATTGAATGGGTTTTAATATGGAATGGAACGGAATGGAATTGAATGGAATGGAATGTGGAATGGAATGGAATGTGGAATGGAATGTGATGGAAGGCAATGTGAAATGTAATGGAATGGAATGTGGAATGCAAAGTGGAATGGAATGGAATGTGGAATGTAATGGAATGTGGAATATAATGGAATGGAATGTGGAACGGAATGGAATGTGTTATGGAATGGAATGGAATATGGAATGGAATGGAATGGAATGGAATGTGGAATGAAATGGAATGGAATTGAATGGAATGGAAAGTGGAATGGAATGGAATGTTGAATGGATTTGAATGGAATGGAATGTGAAATGGAATGGAATGGAATGTGGAATTGAATTTGGAAAGGAATGGAATGTGTAATGGAATGGGATGGAATGTGTAATGGAATGGAATGGAATGTGGAATGTAGAGGAATGGAATGTGAAATGGAATGGAATGTGGAATCGAATGTGGAATGGAATGAGGAATGGAATGGTATGGAATGTGGAATGGAATGAGAAATGTAATGGCATGGAAGGTATAATGGAATGTGTAATGGAATATATTGGAATGTGGAGTGGAATGTGGAATGGAATGGAATGGAATTGAATGTGGAATGGAATGGAAAGGAATGCGGAATTAAATTGAAGGGAATTTAATGGAATGTGGAATGTAATGGGATGCAATTTGGAATGGAAAGTGGAATGTGGAATGGAATAGAATGGAATAAAATGTGGAATGGAATGTGGAATGGACTGTTAATGGGATCGAATGGAATGTGGTATGGAATGAGAAATGGAATGGAATGGAATGTGGAATGGAATGCGGAATGCATTCTGGAATGGAATGGAATGTTGAATGGATAGTGGAATGCAAAAGAATGGAAGGTGGAATGGAATAGAGTGGAATGTGAAATGGAATGGAAAGGATAGTGGAATGGAATAGAATAGAATGTGGAATGGAATGAAATAGTATATGGAATGGAATGGATTGTGGAGTGGAATGGAACGGAATTGAATTGAATGGAAAATGGAAAGGAATTTAATGCAATGGAATGTGGAATGGAATGTGGAATGGAATGTGTTATGGAATGTGGAATGGAAAGGAATGGAATGTGGAATGGAATGTGGAATGGAATGGAATGGAACAGAAAGTTGAATGTTAAGTGGAATGGAATGGAATGGAAGATGGAATGGAACGTTGAATGGTACGTGGAATGGAACGTGGAATTGTACCTGGAATGGAATGGAATGGAATGTGGAATGGTAGGGAATGGAATGTGGAATGGAATGTAATGAAATGTGGAATCGAATGGAATGGAATGTGGAATGCAATGGAATGGAATTGAATGGAATGTGTAATGGAAGGCAATGGAATGTGGAATGGAATGGAATTTAATATGGAATGGAATGTAGAATGGAATGGAATGGAATGTGGAATGAAATGTACAAATGAAAGGAATGGAATGTGGAATGCAATGTACAAATGAAAGGAATGGAATGTGGAATGCAATGTGGAACGGAATGTGGAATGGAATGGAATGGAATGTGGAATGTAATGGATTGGAATAGAATGGAATGTGGAATGGAATGTGGAAGGGAAAGTGGAATGGAATGTGGAACGGAATGTGGAATGGAATGGAATAGAATGTGGAGTGGAATGTGGTATGCAACCTGGAGTAGAATGGAAAGTGGAATGCAATGGAATGGATTGTGGAAAGGAATAGAATGAAATGGAATGGAACGTGGAATTGAAAGAAATGGAATCGAAGGTGGAATCGAATTTGGAATGGAATGGAATGGAATGTGGACTGGAAGTTGGAATGGAACGGAATGTGGACTTGAAGTTGGAATGGAATGGAGTGCAATTGAATGCAATGAGGAATGCAATGTCGAATGGAAAGGAAAGGAATGTGGAATGGAATGGAAGGGAACGTGGAATAGAATGTGATATGGAATGGAATGCAATGTGGTTTGGAATGTGGAATGGAATGGAATAGAATGTGGAATGGAATGTGGAATGGAATGTGGACAAGAACGTTGAATGGAATGTGGAGTGGAATGTAGAATGGAAACTGGAAAGGAATGGAATGGAACGTGGAATGGAATGGAAACGAATGTGGAATGTAATGTGGAATGGAACGTGGAATGGAATGGAATGGAACGTGGAATGGAATGGAAAGGAATGTGAAATGGAATGGAATGGAATGGCATTGGGGTTGGAATGTGGAATGGGTTGGAATGTAGAAAGGAATTCAACGGAATGGAAGGTGGAATGGAAAGGAAAGGAAACTCGAGTGGTACATGGAATGGAATGTGGAATGGACTGCGGAATGGAATGTGAAATGGAACGTGGAATGGATAGGAATGGAATGAGGAATGAAGTGTGGAATGGAATGTGGAATGGATTGCAAGGCAATGTGGAATGGAATGTGGAATTGAATGGAATGGAATGGAATGTGTAATACAATGTGAAATAGAATGGAAAGGAATCAGAAATGGAAAGGAATGGAATGGTGTGGAATGCGGAATGGAATGGAATGGAAAGTGGAATGGAAAGTGGACTGGAACATGGAATGGAATGTGGAATGGAATGTGGAATGGAATGCAATGCAATGTGGAATGGAAAGGAATGGAATGTGGAATGGAATGTGTAATGGAATGTGGAATGGAATGGAATGGTATGGAATGTGGAATGGAATGGAATGGAATAGAATGGAATGTGAAATGGAATGGAATTGAATGCAATGCTGAATGGAATGGAATGGACTATGGAATGGAATGGATTGGAATATGGAATGGAATGGAATGGAATGGAATGGAATATGGAATGGTATGGAATGGAATGTGGAATGGAATGTAGCGGAACGGAATGTAAAGGAATAGAATGGAATGTGGAATTGAATCAAATGGGAATTGGATTTGAATGGAATTGAAAGTGGAATGGAAAGGAATGGAATGGAATGGAAGGTGGAATGGAAAGTGAAATGGAATGTGGAATGAAATGCGGAATAGAACGAAATGGAACGTGGAATCGAATGGAATGGAACGTGGCATGGAATGGAATGTGGTAAGGAAAGTGGAATGGAATGGAATGGAATGAGGAATGGAACGTGGAGTGGAACGTGGAATGGAATGGAATGGAACGTGGAATAGAATGTAATGGAATGTGGTAAGGGACGTGGAATGGAATGGAACGGGACGTGGAATGTAATGGAATGGAACTGGGAAGGGAAAGTGGAATGGAACGTCCACTGAAAAATGGAATGAAATGTGGAATGGAATGGAATGCAACGTGGAATGGAATGTGGAATCTAATGGAATGGAATGAGGAATGGAATGGAATGGAATGTGGTATGGAATGTGGAATGGAATGTGGAATGGAATGGAATGGAATGGAATGGAATGTGGAATGGAATGTGGAATAGAAAGTGGAATGGAATTTGGAATGGAATGTGGAATGAAATGTGGACAGGAAACGAATGGAATGTGGAATGGAAACGAATAGAATGTGGAATGGAATGGAATGCAATGTGGAATAGAAGGTGGAGTGGAATTTAATGGAACCTGGAATGGAATGCAATGGAATGGTATGGAAAGTAGAATGGAATGGACTGGATCGTTGAATGGAACGTGGAATGGAAACTGTAATGGAATGTGTAATGGAATGGAATGGAATGTGGAATGAAAAGGAATGGTATGTGGAATGTGGAAGGAAATGTGGAATGTAATGGAATGGAATGTGGAATGGAATGGAATGGAATGTGGTATGGAATGTGGAATCGGATGGAATGGACAGAGGATTGAATCTGGAATGGAATGGAATGGAATGTGGAATGGAATGGAATGGAATGTGGAAAGGAATGTGGAATGGAATGTGGAATGGAATGTGGAGTGGAATGGAATGGAATCTAATGGAATGGAATGTGGAATGGAATGGAATGGAACATGAAATGGAACATGGACCGGAACGTGGAATTCAATGGGGAATGGAATGTAATGGAATTTGGAATGGAATGCAAAGGATCGTCGAGTGGAAAGCGTAATGGAATGTGGAATGGAATTGAATGGATTGTGTAATGGAATGGATTGGAATGTGGAACAGAATCGAATGGAATTGAATGTGTAAGAGAATGGACTAGAATGGAATGGAATTTGGAATGGAATTTAATGGAATGTGGATTGGATTAGAATGGATTGTTTAATGGAATGGAATGGAATGTGGAATGGAATAGAATGCAATGTGGAATCGAATCTGGAATGGAATGGAATGGAATGCCGAATGGAATGTGGAATGGAGTGCAATGGAATGTGGAATTAAATTTAATGGAATGGAAGTTTGAATGGAATGTGGAATGGAATGGAACGGAATGTGTAATGGAACGGAATGGAATTGAATGTGGCATGGAATGGAATGGAATCTGGAATGGAATGGAGCGTGGAATTGAGTGAGATGGAGTGGAATGGAATTTGAAATGGAAAGCGAAATGGAAAGAAATGGAAAGTGGAATGGAATGGAACGGAACGCGGATAGGAATGTAAAGTAATGTGGAATCACACGAGGAATGTAACCTGGAATGGAATAGGATAGAATGTGGAATGGCATGGAATGGAAAGAGGACTGGAATGGAATGGAAAGGAATGAAATGGAATGTGGAATGGAAGGTGGAATGGAACGTGGAATGGAATGGAATGGAAAGTGGAATGGAACGTGGAAAGGAACGTGGAATGGAAGGTGGAATGGAAGATGGAATGGAATGGAATGGAAAGTGGAATGGAATGTGAAATGGAATATGGAATGAAACGGAATGGAACGTGGTAAGGAATTTAATCAAATGTGGAATGGAATGGGGAACGGAATGGATTGGAATGTGGAATGGAATGTGGAATGGAATGGAATGGAATGTGGAAGGCAATTAGGAATGGAAAGTATAATGTAATGTGGAATTGAAAGGAATGGTATGTGGAATGGAATGTGGAATGAAAGGGAATGGAATGAAGAAGGGAATGTGGAATGGAATGTGGAATGCAATGGAATAGAATGTGGAGTGGAATGTGCAATGGAATGGAAAGGAATGTGGAAGGGAATGTGGAAGGGAATGTGGAAGGCAATGTGGAATGGAATGTGGAATGGAATGTGGAATGAAATGTGGAATGGAATGCAATGGAATGTGGTATGCAATGGAATGGAATGGGAATAGAATAGAATGGAATGTGGAATGGAATGTGGAACAGAATGTGGAATGGAATGGAATGGAATGTGAATTCTAAAATGGAATGGAATGGAATGGAATGTGGAATGGAATGTGAAATGGTATAGAATGGAATGTGGACTGGAGTGTGGAATAGAATGTGGAATGGAATGTGGAATGGAATGTGGAGTGGCATGTGGAATTGAAGGGAATGGAATGTGGAATGGAAAGTGGAATGGATCGTGGAATGGAATGGAATGGAATGTGGAATGGAAGGTGGAATGGAATGTGGAATGGATCCTGAAATGGAAAGGAATGGAATGTGGAATGGAACGTCTGATGGAATGAAACGGAATGTGGAAAGGAAGGTGAAATGGAATGTGGAACGGATCGTGGAATGTAATGGAATGGAATGTGTAACGGAAAGTGGAATATAATGGAATGGAACGTGGAATGGAACGTGGAATGGAATGTGGAATGGAACGTGGAATGGAACGTAGAATGGAAAGTGGAATAGAATGTGCAATGGAATGTGGAACAGAACGTGGAGTGGAATAGAATGGAAAGTGGATTGAAAGGTAGAATGGAAGGGAAAGGAACGTGGAATGGAATGTGGAATGCAATGGAGAACGGAACTTGGAATAGAATGGAAAGGAACGTGGAATCGAATGTGGAATGGAATGTGGAATGGAACGTGTATTGGAATGGAATGGAATGTGGAATGCAATGTGGAATGTAATGGAATGGAATGTGGAAGGGAATGTGGAATGGAATGTGCAATGGAATGGAATGGCATGGAATGGAATAGAATGTGGAATGGAATGAGGAATGGTATGTTGGAGTGGCATGCTAGAATTGAAGGGAATGGAAAGTGGAATGGAAAGTGGAATGGAATTTGGAAAGGAATGTGATATGTAACGGAATGAAATGTGGAATTGAATGTGGAATGGAATGTGGAATGGATCATGGAGTGGAATGTAATCGAACGTGGAATGGAACATGAAATGGAATGTGGAATGGACCGTGGAATGGAATGGAATGGAATGTGGAATGGAACCTGCAATGGAATGGAATAGAATGTGGAAAGGAAGGTTTAATGGAATGTGGAATGGATCGTGGAATGGATCGTGGAATAGAATGGAATGGAATATGTAACAGAACGTGGTATGGAATGCAGTGGAACGTGAAATGGAACGTGGAATGGAAAGTGGAATGGAATGTATAATATAATGTGGAATGGAAGGTGGAATAGAATGGAATAGAATCTGGAAAGGAATGTGGAATGGAAATTGGAATATAACGGAACGGATTGTGGAATGGAATGTGCAATGGAAAATAGAATGGAATGTATTGGAATGTGGAATGGAATCTGAAATGGAATGTGAAATGGAATGTGGAATGGAACGTTATGGAATGTGGAATGGGATGTGGAATGGAATGTGGAATGGAAATTGTAGTGGAATGGAATGCAATGTGGAATGGAATGTGAAATGGAATGGAATGGAACGTGGAATGGAACTTGGAATGAAACGTGGAATGGAACGTGGAATGGAATGTGGGATGGAAGGTGGAATGGAATGTGGAATGGAATGTGGAAAGAAATGGAATGGAACGTGGAATGGAACATGGAATGGAATGCAATGGAACATGGAGTGGAATGTGGAATGGATTGTGGAATAGAAAGTGGAATGTAATGGAATGGAACGTGGATTGGAATGTGGAATAGAATGTGGAATAGAAAGTGGAATGGAATGTGTAATGGAAAGTGCAATGGAAAGGAATGGAATCTGGAAAGTAATGGATTGGAATGTGGAATGGAATGGAATGGAATTTTGACTGGAATGGTATGGAATTGAATGGAATGTGGAATGGAAGTTTTAATGGAAAGTGGAATGGAATGGAATGGAACGTCAAATTGAACGTTTAATGAAACGTGGCATGGAAGGTGGAATGAAACGTGGAATGGAATGGAATAGAACGTGGAAAGGAAACTGGAGTGGAATGTGGAGTGGGATGGAATGGAATGTGTAAAGGAATGTAATCGAATGTGGAATGGATTGTGGAAGGCAATGGATTGTAATGTAGAATGGAATGTGAAATGGAGTGGAATGGAATGTGGAAGGGAATGTGGAAAGGAATGTGGAATGTAATGTGGAATATAATGGAATAGAATGTGCAATGGAATGGAATGAAATGTGGAAGGGAATGTGTAATGGAATGTGGAATGGAATGGAATGGAATGTGGAATGGGATGTGGAATCGAATGGAATGGAATGTGGACGGGAATGTGGAATGGAATGGAATGGAATGTGGAATGGAATGTGGAATGGAACGTGGAATGGAATGGAATGGAATGAGGAAGGGAATTTGCAATGGAATGTGGAATGCAATGTGGAGTGGAATGGAATGTAATTTGGAATGGAATGTAGAATGGAATGGAATGGAATGGAAATGTAATTTAGAATGGGAAGGAAGGTGAAATGGAAAGCGGAATGGAATGAGGAATGGAACGTGGAATGGATGGTGGAATGCAATGGAATGGATAGTGGAATGGAACGTGGCATTGAATGTGGAATGGATGGTGGAATATAACGTGGAACGAATTGGAATGAAATGTGTAATGAAATGTGGATTGGAATGGAATAGAATGTAGAATTGAATGGAATGGAAGGTGGAATGGATTCTGGAATATAATTTAATTGAAAGTGGAAAGAACGTGGAATGGAAAGTGGAATGGAACAAGGAATGGAACGTACAATGGGATGTGCAATGGAAAGTGGAATGGAAGGTGGAATGGAATGCAATGAAACGTGGAATTGAAAGTGGAATGGAATGGAATGGAACGTGGAATGGAAAGTGGAATGGAACGTGGAATGGAACGTGGAAAGGAATGTGGAATGGAACCTGGAATGTAATGTGGAATGGAATGTGGAAGGGAATGTGGATTGGAATCGAATGGAATGGAATGGAATGTGGAATGGAACGTGCAATGGATGGTGGAATTGAAAGAGGAAAGGATCATGAAATGGAACATGAAATGCAATGTGGAATGGAAAGTGGAATGGAATATGAAATGTAACGTGAAACTGAATGGAATGGAAGGTTGAATGGAATGTGGAATGGAATGAAATGGAATGAGGAATGAAATGTGGAATGGAATGTGGAATGCAATGCGGAATGTATTGGAATGGAATGTGGAAAGGAATCTGGAAAGGAAAGTGGAATGCAATGGAATTTGGAATGGAACGCATAATGGAATGGAATGGAATGGAATGTGGAATGGAAGGTGGAGTTAAAAATGGAATGGGACGAGAAATTGAATGTGGTATGGAATGGGCAATAGAATGTGGAATGGAACGTGGAATGGAATGGAATGGAAAGTGGAATGGATCTTGGAAAGAATGGAATGGAAAGTGATTTAGAATGTGGAATGGAATGTGGATGGGAACGTGGAATGGAATGGAATGGAATATAGAATGGAATGGAATGCAATATGGAAGGCAATGTGGAATGGAATGTGGAATGGAACGTGGAAAGGAATAGAGTAGAAGGTGGAATGGAATGTGGAATGCAATAGAATGGAATGTAGAAAGGAATGATGAATGGAATGGAATGTAAAGTGGAATAGATTTGAATGGAATGTGGAATGGAATGAGGAATGGAATGAAATACAAGGTGCAATGGAATTGAATGGAATGTGGGAGAGAATGTGTAATGGAATGTGGAATTGAACGTGGAATTGAATGGAATGGAATGTGGAATGGAATGTGGAATGGAAAGGAATGAAATGTGGACGGGAATGTGTAATGGAATGGAATGGAATGTGTAATGGAAAGTGAAATGGAATGGAACGGAATGTGGAATGGAATGAGGAAGGGAAAGTGGAATGGAATGCGGAATGCAATGTGGAATGGAACGGAATGTAATTTGGAATGGAATGTGGAATGGAATGGAATGGATTGGAATGGAATGTCTAATGGAATGTGGAATGGAATGGAATGGAATGTGGAATGCAATGTGGAATAGAATGTGGAATTGAATGGAATGGAATTTTGAATGGAATGTGGAATGGAATGGAATGGAATATGGACGGAAATGTGGAATGGAATGTGGAATGCAATGTGGAGTGGTATGTGGAATAGAAAGTGGAATGGAATGTGGAATGGAACGTGTAGTGGCATGTGGAAAAGAACTGAATGGAATGTGGAATGAAATGTGGAATGGAACGTGTTATGGAACAGAATGGAAAGTGGAATGGAAAGTGAAAGGGAATGTCGAATGGATCGATGAATGGAATGGAATGGAATGTGGAATGGAACGAGGAATGGAATGGAATGGAAAATGGAATGGTTTATGAAATGGAACATGGAATGAAATGTTGAATGAAACGTGGAATGGAATGTGTAATGGAATGTGTAATGGAACGTGGATTGGAATGGATTTTAAAGTGGAATGGAAGGTGGAATGGAATGTAAAGGAACGTGAAATGGAATGTGCAGGGGAAAGTGGAATGGAATGGAATGGAATGTGGAATGAAATCAGGAATGGAATGTGAAATGGAATGTGGAATGGAATGTGAAATGGAATGTGGAATGGAATGGAACGGAATGTGGAATGGAAAGGGAAATGCAATGTGGAATGGAATGGAATGCAATGTGGAATGGAATGTGAAATAGAATGTGGAATGGAATGTGGAATGGAATGTAATGGAATGTGGAATGGAATGTGGATTGGAAAGTGGAATGGAAAGTGGAATGGAATGCAACGAAATGCGGAAAGGAATGTTGAAGGTAGTGGAATGTAATGTTGAATGGAACTTGGAATGAAACATGGAATGGAACGTCGAATGGAAAGTGGAATGGAACATGGAATGGAAAGTGCAATGGAATGTGTAATGGAACATGGAATGGAATGGAATAGAATGGAATGGAACGCGGAGTGGAATGTGGAATGGATCGTAGAATGGAAATTGGAATGGAATGGGATGTAACGTGGATTGTAATGTGGAACGAAACGTGGAAAAGAAAGTGGAATTCAATGTGGAATGGAAAGAGTAATGGAAAGTATTGGAATGTGGAATGCAATGGAAAGGAATGTGGAAAGGAATGGAATGGAATGTGGAATGGAAAGAAATGGAATGTGGAATGAAACAGAATGGAATGTGGCATGGAATGTGGAATAGAAAGTGGAATGGAATGTGGAATGGAATGTGGAATGCAAAGGAATGGAAAGTGGAATGGAATGGAATCGAATGTGGAATGCAATGAAATGGAATGTGGAATGCAATGAGAAACGAAAGTTCCATGGAATGTGGAATGTAATGGAATGGAATGTGGAGTAGAAGGTGGAATGCAATGGAATGGAATGCGGTATGGAATGCAAACCAATGGTAAGGAATATGGAATGGAATGGAAAGGAAGGTAGAATGGAATACAGAATGGAATGTGGAATGGAACGTGGAACGGAAGGTGGAATGGAATGAAATGGATAGTGGAATGGAACGTGGCATGGAATGTGGAATGGAAGGTGGAAAGGAATGTTTAACGGAATGGAATGAAATGTGTAATGAAATTTAGATTGGAATGGAATGGAAAGTGGAATTGAATGGAATGGAACGTGGAATGGAATCTGGAATAGAATTTAATGGAAAGTGGAATGGAACGTGGAATGGAATGGAATGGAATGGAATGTGGAAAGGAATGGAATGAAAGGCGGAATGGAATGTGGATTGGAATGGAATGGAATGTGGAATGGAATGCAATGGACAGCGGAATGGAATGTGGAATGGAATGTGGAATGGAATGGAATCGAAAGGAATGGAATGTGGAATGGCATATGAATTGGAATGCAATTGAATGTGGAATGGAATGTGGAATGAAATGCAATGGAATGACAATGGAATGTGGAATGCAATGTGGAATGCAATGGAATGGAATCTGGAACGGAATATGGAATGGAATGGAATGGAAGGTGGAATGGACTGTGGAATGGAATGTGGAGTGGAACGGAATGGAATGTGGAATGGAAAGTGTAATGGAATGTGGAATGGTAATTGGAATATAATGGAATGGAATGTAGAATGGAAAGTGGAATGGAACGTGGAATGGAATGTGGAATGGAATAAGGAATGGAACGTGCAATGGGATGTGCAAAGGAATGTGGAATGGAAAGGAATGGAACATGAAATTGAACGTGGAATGGAATGGAACGCAACGTGGAATGGAACGTGGAATGGTACGTGGAATGGAACGTGGAAAGGAATGTGGAATGGAACCTGGAATGTAAGGTGGAATGGAATGTGGAAGGAAATGTGGACTGGAATCGAATGGAATGGAATGGAATGTGGAATGGAACATGCAATGGATGGTGGATATGAAAGTGGAAAGGATCATGGAATGCAACATGAAATGCAAAGTGGAATGGAAAGTGGAATGGAATATGAAATGTAACGTGAAATTTAATGGAATGGAATGTTGAATGGAAAGTGGAATGCAATGAAATGGAATGAGGAATGGAATGTGGAATGCAATGTGGAATGTATTGGAAAGGAAAGTGGAATGGAATCTGGAAAGGAAAGTGGAATGGAATGGAATGTGGAATAGAACGTGGAATGGAATGGAAGGGAATGGAATGTGGAATGGAACGTAGAGTTGAAAATGGAATGGGACGAGAAATTGAATGTGGAATGGAATGGGCAAAGGAATGTGGAATGGAACATGGAATGGAATGGAATGGAAAGTGGAATGGAACTTGGAAAGAATGGAATGGAAAGTTGTTTAGAATGTGGAGTGGAATGTGGAATGGAATGTGGAATGGAACGTGGAATGGAATGGAATGGAATGTAGAATGGACTGGAATGCAACTTGAAAGTCAATGTGGAATGGAATGTGGAATGGAGCGTGGAATGTAAAGTGGAAAGGAATAGAACAGAAAGCGGAATGGAATGTGGAATGGAATGGAATGGAATGTGGAATGGTATGTAGAATGGAATGATGAATGGAATGGAATGGAAAGTGGAATGGAATTGAATGGAATGTGGAATGGAATGGAATGGAATGTGGAATGGAATGGAATGCAATGTGAAATGGAATGTGGAATGGAATGGCATGGAATGTGGAATGGAATGCAATGGAATGTGGAATGGAATGTGGAATGGAATTGAATGGAATGGAATGGAATTGAATGTGGAAGGAAATGTGGAATTGAATGGAATGGAAAGTGGAATGGAATGGGGATTGGAATAGAAAGGAATATGCAATGGAATTTGGTAAGGAATGGAATACAATGGAATGTAATGGAATGGAATGTGGAAAGGAATGGAATGGAAAGTGGAATGCAAAGTGGAATTGAATGGAATGGAAAGTGGAATGGAATTTGGATTGGAATGGAATGGAATATGCAATGGAATTTGGAATAGAATGGAAGGGAATGGAATTTGGAATGGAATGGAATTGAATGGAAAGGAAAGTGGAATGGAATGGAACGTGGAATGGAATGGAATGCAATGTAGAATGGAATGGAATGGAATGTGGAATGGAATGCAATGGAATGTGGAATGGAATGTGGAATGGAATGGAATCGAAAGGAATGGAATGTGGAATGGCATATGAATTGGAATGCAATTCAATGTGGAATGGAAAGTGGAATGAAATGCAATGGAATGACAATGGAATGAGGAATGCAATGTGGAATGGAATGGAATGGAATCTGGAACGGAATATGGAATGGAATGGAATGGAAGGTGGAATGGACTGTGGAATGGAATGTGGAGTGGAACGGAATGGAATGTGGAATGGAAAGTGTAATGGAATGTGGAATGGTAATTGGAATATAATGGAATGGAATGTAGAATGGAAAGTGGAATGGAATGTGGAATGGAATGTGGAATGGAATAAGGAATAGAACGTGCAATGGGATGTGCAAAGGAATGTGGAATGGAAAGTGGAATAGAATGGAATGGAACATGAAATTGAACGTGGAATGGAATGGAACGCAACGTGGAATGGAACGTGGAATGGAACGTGGAATGGAACGTGGAAAGGAATGTGGAATGGAACCTGGAATTTAAGGTGGAATGGAATGTGGAAGGAAATGTGGACTGGAATCGAATGGAATGGAATGGAATGTGGAATGGAACATGCAATGGATGGTGGATATGAAAGTGGAAAGGATCATGGAATGCAACATGAAATGCAACGTGGAATGGAAAGTGAAATGGAATATGAAATGTAACGTGAAATTGAATGGAATGGAATGTTGAATGGAAAGTGGAATGGAATGAAATGGAATGAGGAATGGAATGTGGAATGCAATGTGGAATGTATTGGAAAGGAACGTGGAATGGAATCTGGAAAGGAAAGTGGAATGGAATGGAATGTGGACTAGAACGTGGAATGGAATGGAATGGAATGGAATGGAATGGAATGTGGAATGGAACGTAGAGTTGAAAATGGAATGGGACGAGAAATTGAATGTGGAATGGAAAGGGCAATGGAATGTGGAATGGAACGTGGAATGGAATGGAATGGAAAGTGGAATGGAACTTGGAAAGAATGGAATGGAAAGTTGTTTAGAATGTGGAGTGGAATGTGGAATGGAATGTGGAATGGAACGTGGAATGGAATAGAATGGAATGGAAAGTTGTTTAGAATGTGGAGTGGAATGTGGAATGGAATGTGGAATGGAACGTGGAATGGAATAGAATGGAATGGAATGTAGAATGGACTGGAATGCAACTTGAAAGTCAATGTGGAATGGAATGTGGAATGGAGCGTGGAATGTAACGTGGAAAGGAATAGAACAGAAAGCGGAATGGAATGTGGAATGGAATGGAATGGAATGTGGAATGGTATGTAGAATGGAATGATGAATGGAATGGAATGGAAAGTGGAATGGAATTGAATGGAATGTGGAATGGAATGGAATGCAATGTGAAATGGAATGTGGAATGGTATGGCATGGAAGGTGGAATGAAATGCAATGGAATGTGGAATGGAATGTGGAATGGAATTGAATGGAATGGAATGGAATAGAATGTGGAAGGAAATGTGGAATTGAATGGAATGGAAAGTGGAATGGAATGTGGATTGGAATAGAAAGGAATATGCAATGGAATTTGGTAAGGAATGGAATACAATGGAATGTAATCGAATGGAATGTGGAAAGGTATGGAAAGGAAAGTGGAATGAAAAGTGGAATTGAATGGAATGGAAAGTGGAATGGAATTTGGATTGGAATGGAATGGAATATGCAATGGAATTTGGAATGGAATGGAAGGGAATGGAATTTGGAATGGAATGGAATTGAATGGAAAAGAAAGTGGAATGGAATGGAAAGTGGAATGGAATGGAATGCAATGTAGAATGGAATGGAATGGAATGGAATGTGGAATTGAATGGAATGGAATGTGTAATGGAATGTGGATTGGAATGGAATGTGGAGTGAAATGGAATGGAATGTGGAATGGAATGGAATGGAATGTGGAATCGATTGTGGAATGGATTGGAATAGAATGTGGAATGGAATGTTAAATGGAATGGAATGGAAAGTGGAATGGAATGGAATGGAACACAATGTGGAATGGATTGGAACGAAATGGAATGGAATGGAATGCGGAATGGAATGGAATGCAATGCGGAATGGAATGGAATGGAATGTGCAACGGAACGGAATGGAATGTGGAATGGAAATTGGAATGGCGTGTGGAATGGAATGTGGAATGGAACGGAATAGAATGTGGAATGGAATGTGGAATGGAATGTGGAATGGAGAGTGGAATGGACTGTAGAATGGAACGAAATGGAATGTGGAATGGAAAGTGGAATGGAGAGTGGAATGGAATGTGGAGGGGAACAGAATGGAATGTGAAATGGAATGGAAGTTAGAGTGGAATGGAATGAAATAGAAGGGTATGGAACATGGAATGGAATGAAATGGAATGTGGAATGGAAGGTGGAAAGGAACGTGGAATGGAACTTGGAATGGAACGTGGAATGGAAGGTGGAAAGTAATGGAATGGTATGTGGAATGGAATGTGGAATGGAAAGGAAAGGAACATGTAATGGAATGTGGCATGGAATGAAATGGAATGTGGTATGTAAGGCAGAATGGAAAGTGGAATGGAACAGAATGGGATGCGGAATGGAACGTGAAATGGAATGGAATGGAATGTGAAATGGAACTTGGAATGGAATGGAATGGAAAGTGGAAAGGAACATTGAATCAAATGTCACGTGGAATGGAATGTGGAATGATATGTGGATAGAAAGTGGAATGGAATGGAATGGAACATGGAATGGAATGTGAAATGGAATTTGAAATGGAATGGAAAGGAATGGGGAAGTGAATGGAATGGAATATGGAATGAAATGTGGAATGCAATGGAATGGAAAGTGGAATGGAATGTGGAAGGGAATGGAATTTGGAATGGAATGTGCAATGGAATGTAAATGAAAGTGGAATGGACTATGGAATGGAACGTGGAATGCAGCATGGAATGGAATGTGGAAAGCAATCTGGAAATGAAGGTAGAATGGAATGGAATGGAATGTGGATTGGAATGGAATGGAATGGGGAATGGAATTTGGAATGCTATTTAATGGAATATGGAATGGAATGTGGAATGCAATGGAATGGAATGTAGAATGCAATGTGGAATGGAATAGAATGGAATTTGGAATGGAATGTAATGGAATGGAATGTGGAATGTAATGAGGTGTGGAATGGAATGGAATGTGTCATGAAATGGAATGGAATGGAAAGTTGAATGGAATGGAATGTGGAATGAAATGGAATGAAAAGTGGAAGGGAATGGAATGGAATATGGAATGGAATGAGGAATGGAGTGGAATGGAATGGAATGTGGAAGGGAGTGTGGAAGGGAGTGTGGAATGGAATGTGGAGTAGAATGGAATGGAATGTGGAATGGAATACTGAATGAAATGTGGAATGCAACGGAAGAGAGTGTGGAATAGAATGGAATGTAAAGGTATGGAACATGGAATGCAATGGAATGGAATGTGGAATGGAACGTGGAAACGAACGTGGAATGGAACTTGGAATGGAACGAGGAATGGAAGGTGGAACAGAATTTAATGGTACGTGGAATGGAATGTGTAATGGAATGAAAAGGAACATGCAATGGAATGTGGGATGGAATGTAATGGAATGTGGAATGTAAGGTGGAATGGAACGTGGAATGGAACGGAGTAGAATGTGGAAAGGAATGTGGAATGGAATGTGGAATGGAACGTGAAATGGAATGGAACGGAATGTGAAATGGAACATGGAAAGGAATAGAAAGTGGAAAGGAACATTTAATCTAACGTGGAATGTTGCGTGGAATGGAACGTGGTGTGGTACATGGAATAGAAAGAGGAATGGAATTGAATGGAACGTGGAATTGAATGTGAAATAGAATGTGGAATGGAATGGAATGGAATGTAGTAGAGAATGGAATGGAATGTGGAATGGAATGGAATGGAAACTGGAATGGAATGTGTAATGGAATGTAATTGAACGTGGAATGGAACGTGGAATGGAACCTGGAATGGAATGTGGAATGGAACGTGGAAAGGAACGTAGAATGGAAGGGAATGGAAAGTGTATTGGAATGGAAAGGAATGTGGAATGGAATTTGGAGTGCAATGGAATGGAATGTGGAATGGAATGTGGAATGCAATGGTATGGAATATAGAATGCAATCTGGAAAGGAATAGAATGGAATTTGGAATGGAACGGAATGGAATGGAATGAGGAATGCAATGGAATGGAATGTGGAATGGAATGGAATGGAATGGAATTTGGAAGGGATTGGAATATGTAATGGAATGGAATGGAATGTGGAAGGGAATGGAATGGAATGAGGAATGGAATGAGGAATGGAATTTAATGGAATGTGGAAAGGAATGGAATGGAATGGAATGTGGAATGGAAAGGAATGGAATGTGGAATGGAATGAAATGGAATGGAATGGAATGTGCAATGGTATGGAATGGAATGTGGAATGAAATGTGGAGTTGAATGGAATGGAAATTGGAATCGAATGTGGATTGGAATGGAAAGGAATGTGGAATGGAATTTGTAATGGAATATGGAATGGAATTTGAAATGGAATGGAATGAAATTTGGAATGGAATGGAAAGGAATGTGGAATGGAATGGAATGCGGAATGGAATGGAATGCAATAAAGAATGGAATGGAATGGAATGTGGAATGGAATGGAATGGAATTTGGAATGGAATGGAATGCAATGTGTAATGGAATGTGTATTGGAATGGAATGTGGAGTGGAATGGAATGGAATGTGGAATGGAATGAAATGGAATGTGGAATGGATTGTGGAATGGATTGGAATGGAATGTGGACTGAAATGTTAAATGAAATGGAATGGAATTTAATGGAATTTGGAATGGAATGGAATGGAAAGTGGAATCGAATGGAATGGAATGATATGTGGAATGGATTGAAAAGGAATGGAATGGAATGGAATGCGGAAAGCAATGGAATGGAATGCGGAATGGAATGGAATAGAATCTGGAACAGAACGGAATGGAATGTGGAATGGAATGTGGAATGGAGTTTGGAATGGAATGTGGAATGGAATGGAATGGAATGTGGAATGGAATGTGCAATGCAGAGGGGAATGGAATGTGGAAGGGAACGAAATGGAGTGTGGAATGGAATGTGGAATGGAGTGTGGAATGGAATGTGCAGTGGAAAGGAATTGAATGTGGAATGGAGTGTGCAATGGAACGTGAAGTGGAAGGGAATGGAATGTGGAATGGAATATGGAATGAAATGTGGAATGGAATGGAAGGGAGTGTGGAAAGGAATGGAATGTAAAGGTATGGAACATGGAATGGAATGGAATGGAATGTGGAATGGAACGTGGAAACGAACGTGGAATGGAACTTGGAATGGAACGTGGAATGGAAGGTGGAAAGGAATGGAATGGTAGGTGGAATGGAATGTGGAATGGAATGAAAAGGAACATGTAATGGAATGTCGGATGGAATGTAATGGAATGTGGAATGTAAGGTGGAATGGAAAATGGAATGGAACAGAATACAATGTGGAAAGGAATGTGAAATGGAATGTGGAATGGAACGTCAAATGGAATGGAATGGAATGTGAAATGGAACTTGGAATGGAATGGAATGGAAAGTGGAAAGGAACACGTGGAGTGGTACGTGGAATAGAAAGTGGAATGCAATTGAATGGAACGGGGAATTGAATGTGAAAAGGAATGTGGAATGGAATGCAGTGGAATGTAGTAGAGAATGGAATGGAATGAGAAATTAAATGTGGAATGCAATGGAATGGAACGTGGAATGGAATGTGGAATGGAATGGAATGGAAACTGGAATGGAATGTGCAATGGAATGTAATTGAACATGGAATGGAATGTGGAATGGAACCTGGAATGGAACATGGAATGTAACGTGGAAAGGAATATGGAAAGGAACGTAGAATGGAATGGAATGGAATGAGTACTGGAATGGAATGGAATGTGGAATGGAATTTGGAATGCAATGGAATGGAATGTGGAATGGAATGGAATGGAATGTGGAATCGAGTTGAATGGAATCTTGAATGGAATGTGCAATGCAATGAAAGGGAATGTGGAATGGATTTTGTAATGGAATGTGGAATGAAATGGAATGGAATGTGGGATGGAATGGAATGGAATGGAATGGAATGTTAAAAGGAATGGAATGGTATGTGGAATGGAATTGAATGTAATGTGGAATTGAATGTGGAATGCTATGGAATGGAATGTGGAATTGATTGTGAAATGGAATCGAACGGAATGTCGAATGGAATGGAACGGAGTGGAATGTGGAATGGAAGGTAGAATGGAAAGGAATGGAACGTGGAATTGAATATGGAGGGGAAAGTATAATGGAAGTTGGAATGGAATGGAATGGAATGTGGAATGGAATGGAATGGAACGTGGAAAGGATCGCGGAATGGAAAATGGAATTTAAAATGCAATGGAACGTGGAATGGGATGTGGAATGGAATGTGAAATGGAAAGGAATGTGGAATGGAATAGAATGGAAAGTGAATTGGGATGGAATGGAAGGTGGAATGGAAAGGAATGGAAAATGTAATGGATAGAAATGGAATGCGGAATGCAATGGAATGGTTTGGAATGTGGAATGGAATGGAATGTGCAATGGAATGGTATGGAAAGTAGAATTGAATAGAACGCAAAGTGGAATGGAATGGAATGGAATGGAATGTGGAATGGAATGCAATGGAATAGAATGGAATGGAATGGAATGTGCATTGGAACGTGGAACAGAATGGAATGGAAGATGGAATTTAATGTGGAATGGAAAGTGGTATGGAATATGGAATGGAACGCGGAATGGAATGTGAAATGGAATGTGGAATGGAACGTGGAATGGAATGGAATTGAACGTGTAATGGAATGTGGAATGGAATGTGGAATGGAAGGTGGAATGGAAGGGGGAATGTAATGGAATGGAATGTGGAATGTAATGTGAAATGAAATGGAATGGAATGTGGAAGGGAATGTGTAATACAATGTGGAATAGGATGAAACGGAATGTGGAATGGAATGTGGATTGGAATATAATGGAATGTAGAATGGAATGGAATGGGATTTGGAATGGTATGTTGATTGGATTTCAAGGGATGCAGAATGGAAAGTGGACTGCAATGGAATGGAATGTGGAATGGAATGATATGGAATGTGGAATGGAAATGAATGGAATGGAATGCAAAGTGGAATAGAATGGAGTGGAATGGAATGTGGAATGGAAAGTGGAATAGAATGCAGTGGAATGTAATGTGGAATGGAATGTGGAGTGGAATGTGGAATGGAAAGTTATGGGATGCGGAATGGAATGGAATGGAATGCGGAATGGAATGGAATGAAATGCGGAATGGAATGTGGAATGAAATGCAATGGAATGTGGAATGGAATGTGGAATGGAATGGAATTGAATGGTATGGAATGTGTAATTTAAGGTAATGCGGAATGGAATGTGGAATGGAACGTGGAATGGAATTCAATCGAACATGGAATGGAACGTGGAATTGAACGTGGAATGGAACATGGAATGGAACGTAGAAAGAAACATGGAATGAAATGTAAAATGGAATGTAATGGAATGTGGAATGGAAGGGAATAGAATGGAATGGAATGTGGAATGCAAAGTATTGGAATGTGTAATGGAAAGGAATGGAATGTGGAATGGAATGGAAACGTAGGGAAAGTAGAATGCAATAGAATAGAATGAAATGTGGAATGGAATGTAATGGAATGTGGAAAAGAATGGAATGGAAAGTGGAATGAATTTCAATGGAATGTGGAATGAAACGTGGAATGATATTGAAAGGAACTTGGAATAGAATGTAGAATGGAAAGTGGGATGGAATGTGGAATGGAATGGAAAGGAATGTGAAATGGAATGGAATCAAAAGTGGTATGAAATGGCATGGAATATGGCATGGAATGTGGAATGGAATGTGGAATGGAATGGACTGGAATGTGGAATGAAACGTGGAATGGAATGTGGAATGCAACGTGGAGTGGAACGGAATAGAATGTGGAATGGAATGTGGAGTGGAGTGTGGAATGGAAAGTGGAATGGAAAGGAATAGAAAGTGGAATGGAATATGGAATGGAATGTGGAAAGGAACTTTAAATGGAATGGAATGCAATGTGGAATGGAATGTGGAATGGAATGTGGAAAGGATTGGAATGTGGAAAGTAATGGAATGGAAATTGGAAGTTAATGGAATATAATGGAATGTGCAATGGAAAGTGAAATGGAATGGAATGGAATGTGGAATGGAATGGAATGGAAAGTTGATTGGAACCCCGAATGGAATGTGGAATGGAAAGTGGAATGCAAAGTCGAATGGAATGGAATGGAATGTAGAAAGGAAAGTAATGGAATGTGCAATGGAAAGTGGAAGGGAAAGGAATGCAATGTGGAATGGAATGTGAAGTGCTATGTGGACAGTAATGTGGAATGGAATGCGAAATGAAATGTGAATTGGAATGGAATGCAATGTGGAATGGAATGTGGAATGGAATTGCATGGAATGTGGATTAGAATATAATGGAATGGAATATAATGTGGAATGGAATGTGGAATGGAATGTGGAATGGAACGGAATGGAATGTGGAATGGATCAGAATGGAATGTGGAATGGAATGGAATGAGGAATAGAATGGAATGGAATGGAATGTGGAATAGAGTGGGATGGAATGGAATGGAATTTGAAATGGAATGGAAAGGAATTAGGAATGGAATGGAATGGAATTCCGAACGTAATGTAATGGAATGTGGAATGCAATGTAATGTAATGGAATGTGAAATTGAACGGAATGGAATGTGGAAAGGAATGGAATGGAATGTGGAAAGAAATGGAATAGAAAGTGGAATGGAAAGTGGAATGGAAGGTGGAATGGAATGTGCAAAGGAATGGAATGGAATGGAATGTGGAACAGAATGGAATGGAATGAAAGGTGGAATGGAAGGTGGGATAGAATGGAATGGAATGTGGAATGGAATGCAATGGAATGTGTAATGGAATGGAATGGAATGGAATGGAGAATGAAATGGATTGCGGAATGGAATGTGCAATGGAATGGAATGTGGAATGGAAAGTGGAATGGAACGTGGAAGGGAATGGAAAGGAACGCGTAATGGAACGTGGAATGGAACGTGGAATGGAAAGTGGAATAGAATGTGGAATGTAATGGAATGGAATGCAAAGTGGAATGGAATGTAATAGAATGTGGAATGGAATCGAATGGATTGTGGAATGGAGTGGAATGGAATGCAGTGTGGAATAAAATGGAATGCTCTACAATGTGGAATGGAATGGAATTGAATGTGGAATGGAAAGCAATGCAATGTAGAATGGAATGGAATGGAATGTCATAGAATGTGGAATGGAATGGAATGGAATTTCATAGAATGTGGAATGGAATGGAATGGAATGGAATGGAATGTTGAATGGAATGGATTAGAATCTCGAATGCAATGGAATGGAATGGAATTCAATTTGCTATGGAATAGAATGCAACGTTGAATGGAATGCAATGGAATGTGGATTGGAATGGAATGGAATGAAATGTGGAATGGAATGGAATGGAGTGCAATCTGGAATGGAATGGAATGGAATGCAATGTGGAAAGGAATGCAAGGTGGAATGGAATGCAATGGAATCTGGAATGGAATGGAATGGAATTCGGAATGGAACGGAATGGAATGTGGAAAAGAATGGAATGGAATGTGGAATGGAATGTGGAATAGAATGGAATGGAATGAAATGTGGAATGGAATGGAATGGAATGCAATGTGGAAAGGAATGCAATGTGGAATGGAATGCAATGGAATGTGGAATGGAATGGAATGTGGAATGGAATGGAATGGAATGCAATGATTAATGGAATGGAATGGAACATTGAATGGAACAGAATGTAGTGGAATGGAATGGAATAGAATGTGGAAAGGAATGGAATGAAATGGAATGGAATATGGAACGGAATGGATCGTGGAGTGGAATGTGAAATTTAATGCAATGGAAAGTGGAATGGAATGTGGAATGGAATTGGATGGAATGTGGAATGGAATCTGGAATGGAATGGAATGGAATGGAATATGGAAAGGAATGGAATGAAATGGAATGGAATATGGAACAGAATGGATCGTGGAGTGGAATGTGAAATGTAATGCAATGGAAAGTGGAATGGAATGTGGAATGGAATTGGATGGAATGTGGAATGGAATCTGGAATGGAATGGAATGGAATGGAATATGGAACGGAATGTAATGTAATGGAATGGAATGTGGAACGCAATGTCATGGAATGTGGAATGTAATGGAATGTGCAATGGCATGGAATACGATGTGGAATGGAATGTGGAATGGAATGGAATGGAATGTGGAATGGAATGTAATAGAATGGAATGGAATGTCGAATGGAATCGTAGGTGTGAATCAATGGAACGGTGTGGAAAGTGGAATGGACTGGAAAGGAATGGTATGGAATGGAATGTGGAATGGAATGGAATGGAATGTGGAATGGAATATGGAATGGAATAGGATGCAATGTGGAATGGAAAGTGGAATAAAATGGAACGGATTGTGGAATGGAAAGTGGAATGGAATGGAATGTGGCATGGAATGGAATGGCATGGGTAATGAAACAGAATGGAAAGTAATGTGGAATGCAATAGAATGGAATGGAATGGAATGTGGAAAGGAAAGGAATCGAAAGGAATGGAATGTGGAATGGAACGGAATGGAAGATGGAATGGAAAGAATGGAATTTGTAGTGGAATGGAAAGGAACGGAACGAGGAATGGAAGGGTATGTGTTATGGAATGGAATGGAATTGAAGGTGGAATGGAGTGGAATGGAATGTGGAATGCAATGGAGAACAGAAAGGGATGGAATGTGGAATGGAATGTTTAATGGAATGGAATGAAATGTGCAATGGAATGTCCAATGGAATGGGCTGGAATGTGGAATGGATTGTGAAATGGAACGTGGAATGGAATGGAATGGAATGTGGAATGGAATGGAAGGGAATGGGGAATGGAATGGAAAGGAATATGGAATGAAATGGAGTGCAACGTGGAATGGACTGCAAAGGAAAGTGGAATGAAAGTGAAAGGAATGGAATAGATTGTGGAATGGAAATGATTGGAATGTGGAAGGGAATGTGAAATGGAAAGTGAAATGTAACGGAATGGAATGTTCTATGTAATTTTGAATGGAATGGAATGGAATGTGGAATGGAATGGAACGGATTGTGGAATGGAATAGAATCGAATGGCATGGAATATGGAATGGAATGGAATGGAATATGGAATGGAATGGAATGGAATGGAATGAAATGTGGAATGGAATTGAACGGAATGTGGAATGGACTGTGGAATGGTTCGGAATGGAATGTGGAATGGAATGTGAAATTGAATGTGGAATGGAATGTGAAATGGAATATGGAATGGAATGTGGAATGGAATGTGAAATGGAATGTGGAATGGAATGGAATGGAATGTGGAACGGAATGGAATGGAATTGGGTATGGAATGGAAAGGAATATGGAATGGAAAGGAGTGCAATGTGGAATGGACTGGAAAGGAAAGTGGAAGGAAAGTGAAGGGAATGGAATAGATTGTGAAATGGAAATGATTGCAATGTGGAATGGTATGTGAAATGGAAAGTGAAATGTAACGGAATGGAATGTGCAATGTAATTTTGAATGGAATGGACTGTGGAATGGAATGGAACGGATTGTGGAACAGAGTAGAATCGAATGGCATGGAATATGGAATGGAATGGAATGGAATGGAATATGGAATGGAATGGAATGGAATGCAATGGGGAATGGATTGGAATGGAATTGAATGGATTGAAATATGGAATGGAATGCAAAGTGGAAAGGAAAGGAATGGAATGGAATCTGAAATGGAATGGAATGGAATGTCGAATGGAATGTGGAACGGAATGTGGAATGGAATGGAATGTGTAGTGGAACCGAATGGAATGCGGAATGGAAAGGATTGGAATGTGGAATTCAATGGAATGGAATGGAATGGAATTTGATATGGAATGGAATGGAATGTGGAATGGAATTGAACGGAATGTGGAATGGATTCTGGAATGGTTCAGAATGGAATGTGGAATGGAATGTGAAATGGAATGTGGAATGGAATGTTAAATGCAATGTGGAATGGAATGTGGAATGGAATGTGAAATGGAATGTGGAATGGAAAGTTAAATGGAATGCGGAATGGAATGTGGAATGGAATGCGGAATGGAATGCGGAATGGAATTTGGAATGGAATGTGGAATGGAATGGAATGGAATGTGGAAAGGAATGTGGAATGGAATGTGGGATGGAATGGAATGGAATGTGCAATGGAATGGAATGGAATGGGTAATGCAATGAGGAATGGAATTGAATGGAATGTGGAATGGAATGTGAAATGGAATGGAATGGAAAGTCGAATGGAATGTGGAATGGAACGGAATGGAATGTTTAATACAATGTGGAAAGGGATGTGGAAAGGAACGGAATGGATTGTGGAAAGCAATGTGAAATGGAGTATGGAAAGGAACGTGGAATGGATCGGAATGGAATGAGGAATTTAACGTGGAATGGAAAGTGGAATGGAATGGAAAGGAATGTGAAATTGAATGGAATGGAATGTGGAATGGAATGGAATGGAATGTGTAATATAATGGAATGGAATATAATGTGGAATGGAATGTGGAATGGAATGGAGGGGAATGTGGAATGGAATGGAATGGAATCTGGAATGGAAAGGAATGAAATGTGGAATGGAATGGAACGTAGAATGAAATTGAATGTAATGTGGATTTGAATGGAATGGAATGTGGACTGTAATGGAATGGAATGGAAAGGATTGCAAAATGGAATTTGGAATGGAATGTGAAACGCAATGTGAACGGAATGTGGAATGGATTGAAATGGAACGCGGAATGGAATGCAATGGAGCGTGGAGTGGAATGCAATGGAATGTGGAATGGAACATTTAATGGAAAGTGCAATGGAAGGTGGAATGGAATGGAATGGAATGTGCAATGTAATGGAATGTATTGTGGACTGGAACGTGGAATGGACTGTGGGATAGTACGTGGAATGGGATGTGGAATGGAATGTGGAATGGAATGCAATGGAATGCAGAATGGAATGGAATGGAACGTGCAATGAAATGGAAAGGAATGGAATGTGGAAGGGAATGGAATGGAATGTGGAAGGGAATGCATTGGAAAGTAGAATAGAATGTGGAATGGAATGAGGAATGGAATTTGAAAAGGAATGGAATGGAATGTGGAATGAAACAGAATGGAATGCGGATTTGAATGTTGAATGCAGTCTGGAATGGAATGTGGAAAGGAACGGAATGGAATGTGGAATGTAAGGTGGAATGTAATGGAATGCAATGGAATGGAAAGTTGAATGGAATGGAATGGATCATGCAATGCAATTGAAAGGAAAGGAATGTGGAATTGAATGGAATGGAGGGTGGTAGGGAATGCAATAGTATATGGAATGGAATGGAATGGAATGTTGCAGAGAATGTGGAATGGAATGTGGAATAGAATGCGGAATGTAATTGAATTGAGTGTACAATGCTATGATATGGAATGTGGAATATAATGTGGAATGTAATTGAATGGAGTGTGCAATGGAATGGAATGGAATGTGTAATAGAATGGAATGGAATGGAATGTGGAATAGAATGGAATGGAATTGAATGGAATGCGGAATGGAATGAAATGGAATGTGGAATGCAATGTAGCGGAATGGAATGTGAAATTGAATTGAATGGAATGTGGAATGGAATGTGGAATGGAATGGAATTTGGAATGGAATGCAATGGAATATGGAATGGAATGTAATGGAATGTGGAATGGAATGGAGAGGAATGTGTAATGGAATGGAGTGGAATGTGGAATGGAATGGAATGTAATATGGAATGGAATGGAATATAATGTGGAATAGAATGGAATGGAACAGGATTTGGCATGGAATGTAGAATGGAACGTGGAATGTAATGGAATGGAATGGAATGTGAAATGGAATGGAATGTGTAATAGAATGGAATGGAGTGGGATATGGAATGGAATGTGGAATGGAACGTGGAATGGAATGGAATGGAATGCGGAATGGAATGGAAGGAAATGTGAAACGGAATGGAAAGTGGAATTGAATGGAATGGAATGTGGATTGGAATCGAATGGAATGTGTAATGGAATGGAATGGAAATTGAAATGGAACATGGAATGGAATGTGAAATGTAACGTGGAATGGAAAGTGGAATGGAAAGTGGAATGGAGTGAAAAGGAATGTGGAATGGAAGGTTGAATGGAAAGTGTAATGGAATGTGGAATGGAATGTGAAAGGAAAGGAATGGAATGTGTAATGGAATGTGGAATGGAATGTGAAAGGAAAGGAATGGAATGTGGAATGGAATGTGGCATGGAAAGGAATGTGGAATGGAGTGAGGAATGGAATGGAAAGTAAAGTGGTTGGAATGTGGAACGGAATGTGGAATGGAATGTGGAATGGAGAGTGGAATGAAATGTGTAATGAAACGGAATGGAATGCGGAATTGAATGTGGAATGGATTGTGGAATGGAATGTGGAAAGGAACGGAATGGAATGTGGAATGGAATGTGGAATGGAGTCGAATAGATTGTGGAATGGAGTGGATTGGAATGGTATGGAATATGGAATGCGATGGAATGGAATGTGGAGAGGAACGTGGATTGGAACTAGGAATAGGATGTGGAATGGGAGGTGGAAAGAAATTGAAGGGAATGTGGAATGGAATGGAATGCAATTTGGAATGGAATTGAATGGAAAGTGGAATGGAATTGCATGGAATGTGTAATGGAATGTAATGCAATGTGGAATGGAATGTGGCATGGAACGGAAAGCAATAGAATGTGGAATGGAATGTAATGCAATGTGAAATAGAAAGTGGAATTGAAGGGAATGGAATGTGGAATGGAATGTGGAATGGAATGGATCGTGTAATGGAATGTGCAATGGAATGGAATGGAATGAGGAATGGAATGTGGAATGGAATGGAATGGAATGTGGAAAGCAATAAGATATGGAATGGAATGGAATGGAAGGAAAAGGGTAATTGAATGGAATGGAATGGATTGTGGAATGGAACTTAAAGAAATGTGGAATGGATTGTGGAATGGATTGGAATAGAATGTGGAATGGAATGTGAAATGGAATGTGGAATGGAATGTGGAATGGAATGTGGAATCGAATGAAGTGGAACACGAAATGGAATGCAATGGAATTTAATGGAACGTGGAATGTAACGTTGAATGGAATGTGGAATGGAATGGAAGGGAATATGGAATGGAATGTGGAATGAAATGGAATTTAGTGTGGAATGTAATGTGGAATGGAATGGATTGGAATGTGGAATTGAATGTGGAATGGAATGGAATGGAATGTGCAAAGGAATGTGGAATGGAATGTGGAATGGAATGAAATGGAAAGTGGAACGGAATGGAATTTACAGTGGAAAGAACGTGGATTGGAACATTTAATAGAACGTGGAATGCAACGCCGAATGGAATGGAATGGAACGTGGAATGAAACATGGAATGGAATGTGGAATGAAACATGGAAAGGAACGTGGAATGGAAGGGAATTGAATGAGGAAGAGAATGTGGAATGGAATGGAATGGAACATGCAACGGAACTTGGAATGGAATGGAATGGAACGTGGAATTCAATGGAATGAAACATGGAATGGATTGTGGAGAGGAACGTGGGGTGTAATGGGGAATGGAATGTGGAATTGAATGTGGAATGGAAAGGAATGGATGTGGAATGGAATGGAATGTGGAATGGAATGTGGAATGGAACGTGGAATGGAACGTGGAAAGGAACGTGGAATTGAACGTGCAATGGAACGTGGAATGGAACATGCAATGGAATCTGTAATGGAAAGTGGAATGGAATGAGGAATTGAGGGTAATGGAATGTGGAATGGAAAGGAATGGAACATGGAATGGAATGTGGAATGGAATGTGGAATGGAATCGAATGGAATGGAATGTGGAAGCAATGGAATGTGGAATAGAATGCAATGGAATCTGAAATGGAATGGAATGGAATGGAATGGAATGGAATGTGGAATGGAATTCGATGGAATGGAGTGGAATGTGGAATGGAAGGGAAAGGAACGGAATGTGGAATGGAAAGGAATGGAATGGAATGGAATGTGGAATGGAATGGAAAGTGGAATGGAATATGCAATGGAATGGAGTGGAATGTAATGGAATGGGGAATAAAATGGAATGGAATGTGGAATGGAATGCTGAATGGAATGGAATGGAATGTGGATTGAAATGGAATGGAATGTGGAATGGAATGGAATGGAATGCAATGGAATGTGAAATGGAACATGGAATAGAATGAAATGGAACGTGGAATGGAATGGAAACGAAGTGGAATGGAATATGGAATGGAGTGTGGAATGGAATATGGAATGGAATGGAGTGGAATGTGGATTGAAATGAAATGGAAAGTGGAATGGAATGGAATGGAATGCAATAGAATGTGAAATGGAAAGTGGAATGGAACATTGAATAGAATGAAATGGAACGTGGAATGGAATGGAATGGAAAGCGGAATGGTATGGAAAGGAATGTGGAATGGAATGTGGAATGGAAAGTGGAACGGAGTGCATTCAAAGGTGGAATGGAATTTGGAATGGAATGGAATGTGGAATGGAATAGAATGGCATGTGGAATGAAAAGTGTAATGGAATGTGGAATGAAATGTGGAATGGAGTGTGGAACAGAACATGCAATGGAATGGAATGGCACATGGCATGGAATTTGGAATGGAATGGAATGGAACGTGGAATAGAATGTAGAATTCAATTTGGAATGGAAAGGAATGTAATGTGAAATTGAATGTGCAGTGGAATGTGAAATGGTATGTGGAATGGAATATGGAACGGAATGAAATGGAACATAGAATGTAATGGAATGGATTTTAATTGAACGTGGAATGGAACATGGAATGAAATGTGGAATCTAATGGAATGAAATATGAAAAGGAATGTGGAATGGAATTGAGCGGAATGTGGAATGGAATTTAATGGAATGTGCAAAGGAATGGGGAATGGAATGTGGAATGGAATGTGGAATGGAATGGAAAGCAATGTTGAATGGATTGGAATGGAATGTGTAATGGAATGTGGAACGGAATGTGCAATTGAATGGAATGGAATGTGGAATGGAATGTGGAATGAAAGGGAATGGAAAGTGCAATGGAATGGATTGGAAAGTGGAATGGAATGTGAAATGGAATGGAATGGAATGTGGAATGGAATGTGAAATTGAATGGAATGGAATGTGGAACAGAATGTGGAAAGGAATGTGGAATGCAACGGAATGGATTGTGGAATGGAACTTGGAGTGGAACGTGGAATGGAACGTGGAATGGAATGGCATAGTAGATGGAATGGAATACAATGGAACATGGAATGTAATGGAATGAAATGTGGAATGGAATGAAATTAAACGTGGAATGGAATGTGCAATGGAAGGTGTAATGTAAAGTGGAATTGTACGTGAAATGGAATGGAATGGAATCTGGAATGGAATGGAATGGAATATAATGTGGAATGGAATTGAATGGAATGTAGAATGGAATTGAAAGTGTTGGAATGTTAAATGAAATGGAATGGAATGTGGAATTTAATGGAATGGAATTGAATATTTAATAGAATGGAATGGAATGCTGAATGGAATGGAAGGGAAAGGAATGGAATGCAATAGAATGTGGAATGGAATGGAATGTGAAATGGAATTGAATGGAATGTGTAATAGATTGTAGAATGGAAAGTGGAATGGATTGGAATGTGTAATGGAACAGAATGGAATGCGTGAAGGAATGGAAGGGAATGTGGAATCAAGCGGAATGGAATGTGTAATGGAATGGAATGGAATGCGGAATCGAGAGGAATGCAATCTGAAAAGAATGGAATGGAATGGATTGTGGAATGCAATGTGGAAAGGAAGGGATCGGAATGTGGAAATGAAGGGATCGGAACGTGGAATGGAATGTGGAATGGAATGGAATGGATTGTGGAATGGAATGTGAAAGTGAATGGAATGGAATGGAATGTGGAATGGAATGTGTACTGGGTTGCAAAGGAATGGAATGAAATGTCGAATGGAATGGAATGTCATATAATGTGGAATGGAATTTAATGGAATGTAGAATGGAATGGAATGTGTTGGAATGTGGAATGAAATGGGATGGAATGTTGAATTTAATGGGATGGAATTGAATATTTAATGGAATGTAATGGAATGCTGAATGAAATGGAATGGAATGGAGTGGAATGCTGAATGGAATGGAATGGAATGGAATGCAATGTAATGTGTAATGGAATGGAATGTGAAATGGAATGGAATGGAATGTGGAATAGATTGTGGAATGGAATGTGGAATGGAATGGAATGGGTAATGGAACGGAATGTAATGTGTAAAGGAATGGAAGGGAATCTGGAATCGAGCAGAATGGAATGTGTAATGGAATGTAATGGAATGTGGAATCGAGAGGAATGCAATGTGGAAAGAATGGAAGGGAATGGAATGGAATGTGGATTGGAATGTGGAAAGGAATGGATTGGAATGTGGAATGGAATGTGGAATGGAATGCAATGTGGAATTCAAAGGAACGGAATGTAATGTGGAATGGAATGAAATGGAATGTGGAATGGAATGTGTACTGGATTGCAATGGAATGGAATGGAAAGTGGAATGAAATGCGATGGATTGGAATGTGGAATGGAATGGAACGGAAAATGGAATTCAATGGAACACAATGGAATGTGGAATTGAACAGAATGGAATAGCATTGAAAGGAATGTGGAATGGAATGGAATGTGGATTTGTACATGGAAGAGAATGGGACGGATAGTGGAATTGAATGCTCAATAGAATGGAAAGAAAATTGAAAAGGAATGTGGAATGGAATGGAATGTGGAACTCAATGGAATTGAATGTGGAATGGAATAGAATGGATTGGAATGGAAAGTGGAATGGAATGCAATGCAATGTGGAACGGAATGGAATGGTATGTGGAATGGAATGTGGAATGGAATGTGGAATGGAAAATGGAATGGAATGTGATGGAATGTGGAGTGGAATGGAATGGAATGGAATTTGGAATGGAATTAAATGGTATGGAATGTGGAATGGAATGGAATGAAATATGGAATGGAAAGTCGAATGAAATGGAATTGAATGTGGAATGGAATGTTGAATGGAATGTGGAGTAGAAAGGAATTGAATGTGGCATGGAAGGTGGAATGGAATTTATTGGAATGTGGAATGGAATGTGGAATTGAATGGAATGAAAAGTGGAATGGAATGTGGAAAGGAATGGGCTGAAATGTGGAATGGAATGTGGAATGGAATTGAAAGGAAGTGAAAGGATTGCAATGGAGTGGGGAATGGAACTGAAAGGAATGTGGAATGGGATGCAATACGATATGGAATGGAAAGGAAAGTAATGTGGAATGAAATTGAATGGAATGTAATGGAATGTGGAATGGAATTGAATGGAATATGTAATGGAATGTGGAATGGAAAGTGGAATGGAATGGAAGAGAATGAGGAATGTAATGTGGAAAGGAATGGAATGAAATGTGGAATGGAATGGAATGTGGAATGGAATATGGAATGGAAAAGGATGCAATGTGGAAGGGAATGTGGAATGCAATGGAATGTGAAATGGAATGTGGAATGGAATGGCAGGTTGAAATGAAAGGAATGGACTGTGGAAAGGAATGGAATGGAATGGAGTGTGGAATGGAATGGATTGGAATGGAATGTCGAATGGAATGGAATGGAATGCAATGGAATGGTATGTGGAATGGAATGGAATGCAATGGAATATGGAATGGAATGGAAAGGAAAGTGGAACGGAAAGCGGAATGGAATGCAATGGAATGCAATTTGGAATGGAATGGAATGGAATGGCATGGAATGGAATGTGAAATTGAATGTAATGGAATGTGGAATGGAATATGGATTGCAATGGCATGCAATGTGGAATGGAAAGTGGAAAACAATGGGATGGAATGTGGAATGAAATGTGGAATGGAATGCAATGTGGAATTGAATGGAAAGAAATGTGGAATGGAATGTGGAATGGAATGGAAAGGAACGTGGAATGGAACCTGCAAAGGAATGGGATGGAAAGTGGATGGAATCTGGAATGGAATGAAATGGAGTGGAGTATGGAATGCAATGTACTGGAATGGAAAGGAATGTGGAACGGAATGTAATGGAATGTGGAATGGAATGCAATGTGGATTGCATGAAACAGAATGTGGAATGGAATGTGTAATGGAATGGAATGGAATGTATAATCAAAATGGAATGGAATGTGGAATGGAATGGAAGAGAATGTGAAATGGAAAGGAATGGAATGTGGAATGGAATGCTTTGGAATGTGGAATGCAATTGAACGGAATGGAATGGTTTGGAATTTGGAATGCAATTGAACGGAATCTAATGAAATGTGGAATGGAATTGAATGGAATGCGGAATGGAATGTGGAATGAAATTGAATGGAATGTGGAATGGAATGTGGAATGGAATGGAATGGGATGGAATTTGGAATATAATGTGGAATGGAATGGAACGGGATGTGAACGGAATTTAATGGAAAGTGGAATGGAATGGAGTGGAATGTGGAATGGAATGTGGAATGGAATTGAGTGGAATGGAATGGAATGTGGAATGGAATGTGGAACAAATGGAATGGAATGTGAAATGGATTGTGGAATGGAATGTGGAATGCAAAGGAATGGAAAGTGGAGTGGAATGTGGAATGCAAAGGAATGGAAAGTGGAGTGGAATGTGGAATGGAACATGGAATAGAATGTAACGTGGAATGGATTGGAATGTGGAAAGTAATGTGGAATGGAATGGAATGGAATGGAATGTGGAATTCACTGAAACGGAATGAAATGTGGAATGGAATTCAGTGGAATGGCATGGAATGGAATGCGGAAAGGAATGGAACGTGGAACGGAATGGAATCGAATATGGAATGGAAAAGAATGGAATGGCACGGAAAGTGGAATGGAATGGAATGGAATGAGATGGTATGTGGAACGGAATGGAATGGAGTGTGGAATGGAATGTAGAATGGAATGTGATGGAATGTGGAATGGAATGGAATTGAATGGAATGTGGAATGGAATTAAATGCTATGGAATGTGGAATGGAATGGAATGGCATATGGAATGGAAAGTCGAAAGTAATGGAATGGAATGTGGAATGGAATGTGGAATGGAATGTGGAGTAGAATGGAAAGGAATGTGGAATGGAAGGTTGAGGGGAATTTATTTCAATGTGGAATGGAATGGAATGGAATGTGGAATATATTGTGCAATGGAATGGAATAGAATGTGAATGGAATGGCATGGAAAGTGGAATGGAATAGAGTGGAATGTGAAATGGAATATGGAATGGAATGGAATGTAATGTGGAATGGAATGTGGAATGCAATATGGGATGGATTTGAATGTGGAATGGAATGTGAAATGGAATGGAATGGAATGTGGAATGGACTATGGAATGTTACGTAATGTAATGAGGAATGGAATATGGAATGGAATGTGGGATGGATTTGAATGCGGAATGGAAGGTGGAATGTAATGGAATGGAATCTGAATGGAATGGAATGGAATGTGGAATGGAATGTGGAATGTAATGTAATGGAATGTGGAATGGAATGTGGAATGGAATCTGAGGTGGATTTCAATATGGAATGGAAGGTGGAATGGAATGGAATGGAATGTTGAATGGAAAGTGGAATGGAATGGAATGGAATGTGGAATGCAATGTGGAAAGTAACGTGGAATGAAATGTGGAATGGAATGTGGAATGGAATGGAATTGAATGTGTAATGGAATGAGGAATGGAACATTGAATGGAATGTGGAATGAAATTGGGAATGGAAAGAAAGGAATGTGGACAGGAATGTGGAATGTAATGGCATGCAATGTGGAATGGAATGGAATGCAATGTGGAATGGAATGTGGAATGCAATGGAATGAAATGTAGAGTGGAATGTGGAAAGCAACGTGGAATAGATGGTAAATTGGAATGGAATGGAATTAAATGGAATGTGGAATGGAATTGAATTGAATGGAATGGAATGTGAAATGGAAAAGTATGGATTGGAATGTGGAATGGAATGTGGAATTGAATGGAATGGAATGTGGAATGGATTGTGGAAAGGAATGTGGAATGCAAAGGAATGGAAAGTGGAGTGGAATGTGGAATGGAAAGGAATGGAAAGTGGAGTGGAATGTGGAATGGAACATGGAATAGAATGTAACGAGGAATGGATTGGAATGTGGAAAGCAATGTGGAATGGAATGGAATGGAATGAGGAATGGAATGGCATGGAATGTGGAATTCAGTGGAACGGAATGGAATGTGGAGTGGAATTGAATGGAATGGAATCGAATGGAATGTGGAATGGAATGGAATGGAATATGGAATGGAATATGGAATGGAAGCTGATGCAACGTGGAATGGAATGTGAAATACAATGGAATGGAATGTGGAATGAAATCTGAAAGGGAATGGAATGTGGAATGGAATGGAATGGAAAGAGGAATGCAATGGAATACAATGTGGAATGGAATGTGGAATGGAATGAACTGGAATGTGGAATGGAATGGAATGGAATTTGGAATGGAATGGAATGGAATGTGGAATGGAAAAAAATGTGGAATGAAATTGATTGGAATGGAATGGAATGTGGAATGGAATTGATTAGAATGTGGAATGGAATTGATTGGAATGTGTAATGGAATGTGGAATGAAATGTGGAATGGAATGTGGAATTCAATGTGGGATGGAATGTGGAATGCAAAGGTATGGAATGTTTAATGGAATGGAATCGTATGTGGAAAGGAATGGAATGGAATGTGAAGTGCAATGGAATAGAATGTGGAATGGAATGGTAGGGAATGGAATGTGGAATGGAATGCACAATGGAAAGGAATGGAATGTGCAATGGATTTTCGAATGGAATGTGGAATGGAATGTGGAAAGCAATGGAAAGGAATCTGGAATGGAATGTTGAATAGAATGTGGAATGGACTGTGGAATGGAAAGTGAAATGGAAAGTGATATGTAATGTGGAATAGAATGGAATGGAATGAGCAATGAAAATTGGAATGGAACACGGAATGGAACGTGGAATGGAATGTTGAATGGAATGGAATGAAATGTGGAATGGAATGGAATCGAATGTGTAATGGAATGTGAAATGGAATGTGGAATGCAGTGTGAAATGGAATATGGAAAGGATTGTCGAATGGAAAGAAATGGAAGGTGGAGTGGAGTGGAAAGGAGAGTGGAATGGAATGGAATGGAATGGAACATAGAATGCAACGTGCAATGGAATGGAATGGAATGTGGGATGGAATTGAATGGAATGTGGAAAGGAATGGAATGGAATGTGGAATGGAATGTGGAATGGAATGGAATGGAATTTTGAATGGAATGTTATGAAACGTAGAATGGAAAGGAATGGAATGTGGAATGGAATGTGGAATAAAATGGAATGGAATGAGGACTGGAACGTGGAATGAAACGTAGAATGGAACGTGGAATGGAATGAGTAAAGCAATGCAATAGAATGTGGAATGGAAGTGAATGGAATGCGGAATGGAATGTGGAATGAAATTTGGAATGGAAAGTGGAATGGAATGGACGGGAAAGTGGAATGGAATGGAATGGAAAGTTGAATGGAATGGAATGGAGTGTGGAATGGAAGGGACTGGAATGTGGAATGGCATGTGGAATGGAATATGTAATGGATTGTGAAACGGAGTGGAAAGGAACGTGCAATGGAATGGAATGGAACTTGGAATGGAATAAAGGAATGTGGAATGGAATGGAATGAAATGGAATGAGAAATGGAATAGAATGGAACGTGGAATTGAATGGAACCAAATGTGGAATAGAATGGCATGGAGTGGAATGTGGAAAGGAATTGAATGGAAAGTGGAATTGAATGGAATGGAACGTGGAATGGAATGGAACGTGGATTGGAATGTGGAATGGAATGTGGAATGGAATGTGGAATGGAAGGTGAAATGTAATGTGGAATGGACTGTGGAATGTAATGAAATGGAAAGTGGAATGGAATGGAATGGAACAAGGAATAGTATGGAATGGAACGTGGAAAGGAATCTGGAATGGAACGTGGAATGGAACGTGGAATAGAATGTGGAATGGAATGGAATGGAATGTGGAATGGATTGTGGAATGGAATGGAAGGTTGATTGGATAGTGGAATGCAAGGGATTGGAATGTGGAATGGAACGGATTTTAATATGGAATGGAATTGAAAGGAATGTGGAATGGAATGGAAAGGGATCGAATGGAATGTGGAATGGAAAGGAATATTGTGTGGAATGCAATGGAATATAATATGGAATGGAATGGAATGTGGAATGGAATTGAACGGAAATGGATTGAATGGAAAGTGGAATGGAATGGAATGGAATGTGGAATGCAATGTGGAATAGAACGTGTAATGGAATAGAATGGAATGTGCAATGGAATGCGGAATGAAATTGAATGGAATGGAATGTGGAATGGAATGGAAAGGAATGGATTGTGGAATGGTATGTGGAAAGGAATGTAATGGAAGGTGGAATGGAAAGTGGAAGGGCATGTGGAATGGAATGGAATGGAATGTGGAATGGTAGGAAATGGAATGTGGAATGGAATGGAATGGAATGTTTAATTGAATTGAATGGAATGGAATGTGGAATGGAATGGAATGCAATATGGAATGGAATGTAGAATAGAAGGGAATGGAATGTGGAATGAAACGTGGAAAGGAAAGGAATGGAATGTGGAATGCAACGTGGAATGAAATGTGGAATGCAAAGTTAAAGAATGTTTAATGGAATGGAATGGAATGTGGAAGGGAATGGAATGGAATGTGAAATGGAATGGAATGGAATGTGGAATCGAAAGGAGTGGAATGGAATGGAAAGTGGAAAGGAATTTGGAATGGAAAGAGGAATGGAATGTGGAGTGGAATGGAATGGAATGAAATTGAATTTTCAATGGAACGTGGAATGGAATGTGGAATGGAATGTAATGGAATGTGGAATGGAATGTGGAATATAATGTAGAATGGAATGGAATGAAATGTGGAAGGAAATGTGGAATCTTATGAGGAATGGAATGTGGAATGGAGTGGAATGGAATGGAATGTGGAAGGGAACGTGGAACGGAATGTGGAATGGAATGGAATGGAATGTGAAAGAGAATGTGGAATGCAATCTGGAATGGAAGGTGGAACGGAATGGAAAGGAATGTGGAATAGACTGCCGAATGGAAAGGAATGGAATGTGGAATGGAAGGTGGAATGCAATGGAATTGTATTGGAATGGAATGTGGAATGGAATGGAATGGAATGTGGAAAGCAATGTGAAATGGAATGGAATGGAATGTATAATGGAATGTGGTATGCATTGGAATTGAATGTGGAATGAATTGTGGAATGAAATGGAATGGAAAGTTTAATTTAATGTGGAATGGAATGGAATGCAATGAGGAATGGAATGTGGAATGGAATGTGGACTGGAACGTGGAATGGAATGTGGAATGGAAAATGGAACAGAATGGAATGGAATGGGGAATGGAAGGTGCAATGGAATGGAATGCAATGTGGAAGAGAATAGAATGTGGAATGGAAAGTGCAACGGAATGGAATGGAATGTGGAATAGAATAGAATGTGTAATGGAATATGGAATGGAATGTTTAAATAGAATTGAATGGAATGTGCAATGGAATGTGGACTGGAATGGAATGCTATGTGGAATACAATGTGTAATGGAATGGAATGGAAAGTTGAATGGAATGTTCAATGGAACGTGGAAAAGAATGTGGAATGGAATGTAATGGAATGTGGAATGGAATGTGGAATGGAATGTGAATGGAACGTAATGGATTGTTGAATGGAATATGGAATGGAATGTGGAAAGCAACAGGGAATGGAATGAGGAATGGAAAGCGGAATGGAACGGAATGGAAAGTGGAATTTAATGTGGAATGGAATAGAGTGTGGACTGGAACGTGGAATGGAAATTGGAATGGAATGGAATGGAATGTAGAATGGAAAGTGGAGTGGAATGGAATGGAACGTGGAATGGAATGGAATGGAAAGTGGAATGGAAAGGAATGGAACGAGGAATGGAACATAGAATAGAACGTGTAAAGCAACATGGAATGAAACGTGGAATGGAATGTGGAATGGAATGTGAAATGGAATGGAATGGAATGTGGAATGGAATGGAATGGAATGTGGAATTGAATGGAATTAAGTGGAATGTGGAATGGAATGGAATGGAATGCGTAATCCAATGGAATGAAATGTGGAATTGAATGGAATGGAATGGAATTTAATGTGGAATGTAATGGAATGGAATCTAATGGAAATTGGAATTGAATGTATTTGAATGTGGAATGGAATGGAATGGAATGTGGAATGGAATGTGGAATGGAGCAGAATGCAATGTGGAATGGAATGTGGATTGGAATCTGCAAAGGAAAGTGGAATGGAAAGTAATGGAATATGGAATGGAACGTGGAACTGAATGGAATGGAACCTGCAATGGAACGTGGAATGGAACGTGGAATGTAACGAGAAATGTAATGAGGAATGGAATGTGGAATGGAAAGTGCAATGGAATGGAAAGGAATGTGGAATGGAATGTGCATTGGAATGTGGAATGGAATGTGGAATGGAGCAGAATGCAATGTGGAATGGAATGTGGAATGGAATGGGCAAAGGAAAGTGGAATGGAAAGGAATGGAATATGGAATGGAAGGTGGAACTGAATGGAATGGAATCTGCAATGGAACATGGAATGGAACGTGGAATGTAACGAGAAATGTAATGAGGAATGTAATGTGGAATGGAAAGTACAATGGAACAGAAAGGAATGTGGAATGGAATGTGCAATGGAATGTGCAATGGAACGTAACGTGGAATTGAACGTGGAATGGAATGGAATGTAACGTGGAACGGAACATGGAATGGAACGTGCAATGGAACGTGGAATGGAATGTGGAATTGAGAGGGCAATGGAATGTGGAATGTTACGTGGAATGTAATGGAATGGAAAGTATAATGGAACGTGGAATGGAAAGGAATGGAACGTGATGTTTAATCTGTAATGGAATGTGGAATGGAATCTGTAATGGAACGTGGAATGAAATGGAAGGGAATGTGGAATAGATGTGGAATGGTATGGAATGGGATGTGGAATGAAAAGTTTAATGGAATGTGAAATGGAATGGAATGGAATGTGGAAAGAAATGGAACGGAATGTGGAATGGGATGTGGACTGGAATGGAATGGAATTTGGAATGGAATGTGGAAAGGAATGGAATGGAATGTGGAATGGAATGTGGAATGGAAGGGAATTGAATGTGGAAAGGCATGTGTTGGAATGTAGAATGGAATGTGGAATGGAATGTGCAAATGAATGTGGAATGGAATGGAATGGAATATGGAATGGAATGTGGAATGGAATGTGGAATTGAAATTGGAATGAAATGGAATGGAATGTCGAATGGAACGTGGAATGGAACGGAATGGAATGTGGAATGGAAAGTGCAATGGAATGGAATGGAATGTTGAATGGAATGTGGAATGAAATGGAATGAACGTGGAATGCAACTTGGAATAGATCTTGGAATGCAACTTGCAAAGGAACGTGGAATGGAATGTAGAATGTAATGTGGAATGGAGCGTGTAATGGAAAGTGGAAAGGAATGTGGAATGGAACGTGGGATGGAATGGTATGGAAGATGGAATTGAACGTGGAATGGAACGGAATGGAACGTGGAGTGGAACGTGGAACGGAATCGAATGCAACATGGAATGGAATGTGGAATGGAAAGTGGAATGGAACATGGAATGGAATCAAAAGGAACGTGGCATAGAATGGAATGGAACGTGGAATGCAATTTGGAATGGAATGAGGAATGGGAAGTGGAATGTAATGGAATGCAACCTGGAATGGAATGTGGAATGGACTGTTGAAAGGAATAGAATGGAATGTGGAATGGAATGTTGAATGGAATGGAATTGAATGTGGACTGGATTGCGGAAAGTAACGTGGAATGGAATGTAGATTGGAATGGAATGGAATGTGGAATGGAATGTGGAATGGATTGTGTAATGGAATGGAATGGAATGTGGAATAGAATGGAATGGAAGGGAATGTTGAATGGAACGGAATGGAATGTGAAATGGAATTGAATGGAATTGAATAGAATGGAAAGTGAAATAGAATGTGGAAAGGAATGTGAAATGGAATGTTGAATGGAATGTGGAACGGAATGTAATGGAACGTAGAATGGAATGGAATGGAATGTGGAATAGAATGGAATGAAACATGGAATGGAACGTGGAATGGAACATGGAATGAAATGTGGAACGGAATGCGGAATGGAATGTAGAATGGAATGGAATGGAAGGTAGTAAGTAATGTGGAGTGGAATGGAATGGAACGTGGAATGGAATATGGAATGGAATGGGGAATGGAATGGGGAATGGAATGTGGAAAAGAATGTGGAATGGAATGTGGAATGGAAAGTGTAATGGAAAGTACTGGATTGTGGTATGGATTGTGGAATGGAATGTGGAGTGGAAAGTGGAATGGAATGGAACAGAAAGTGCAATGGAAAGTGGAATGGAATGGAATGGAAAGTGCAATGGAAAGTGGAATGGAATGGAATGGAAAGTGGAATGGAATTTGGTAAGAATGGAATGAAACGTGGATTGGAATGTGGAATGGAATGTGGAATAGAACGTTGAATGGAACGTGTAATGCAATGGAATGGAATGTGGATTGGAATGGAATGGAACTTGTAATGGAATGTGGAATGAAATGGATTGGAATGTGGAAAGGAATGGAATGGAACGTGCAATGGAATGTGGAATGGATTGTGTCATGGAATGGAATGAAATGTGGAAAAGAAAGGAATGGAAGGGAATTTTGAACGAAATGTAATGGAATGTGAAATGGAATTGAATGGGATGGAATAGAATGGAAAGGGAAACAGAATGTGGAACGGAATGTAAAATGGAATGTTGAATGGAATGTGGAACAGAATGAAATGGAACGTAGAATGGAATGGAATGGAACGTGGAATAGAATGGAATGGAATGTGGAATGGAACATGGAATGAAAAGTGGAATGGAATGTGGAATGGAATATAGAATGGAATGGAATGGAAAGGAATGTGGTAATAAAAGTCGAATGGAATGGAACGGAAAGTAGAATAGAATATGGAATGGAATGGAATGGAATGGGGAATGGAATGTGAAATGGACTGTGGAATGGAAAGTGTAATGGAAAGTATTGGATTGTGGAATGGATAGTGGAATGGAATGTGGAGTGGAAAGTGGAATGGAAAGGAATGGAATGTGAAATGAAACGTGGAATGGAATGGAATGGAACATGGAATGGAATGAGGAAAGGAACTTTGAATGGAATGTGGAATGGAATGTGGAATTGAGTGTGGAATAGAGCATGGAATAGAATGGGGAATGGAATGTGGAATACAATCGAATGGAACGTAGAATGGAAAGTGGAATAGAATTGACTGGAACGTAGAATGGAATGTGGAATGGAATGGAATGGAACGTGGAATGGAATGTCGAATGGAATGTGGAAAGAAACGTGGAATGGAACGTAGAATGGAATGGAACGGAACGTGGAATGGAACGTGGAATGGAATGTGAAATGGACAGGTATATAATGTGGAATGGAAGGTAACGGAACGTGGAATGGAATGGAATGGAATGTGTAATGGAATGGAATGAAATGTGCAATAGAATGTGGAGTGGAAAGGAACAGAATCCGGAATGGAATGCATTGGAATGTTATGGAATTTGGAATGGAATGGAAGGGAACATGGAATGGAACATGGAATGGAATGTTGAATGGAATGGAATGGAATGTGGAAAGGAGGGGAATGGAAAGTGGAATGGAAAGGAATGGAATGGAAGGTGGAATATAACGAAATGGAATGTGGAATGGAATAGAATGGAATGTAATGTGGAAGGGAATGGAATGGAATGGAATGTGGAAGGGAAAGGAATGGAATGTGCAAGGGAATGGAATGGAATGGAATGCGGAAACGTATGGAATGTAATGTGGAATGGAATGTATTGTAATGGAATGGAATGTGGAATTGAATGGAATGGGAAGTGAAATGGAATGGAATGGAATGTGGAATGGAATAGAATGGAATGGAATGGAATGGAAGATGGAATGCAATGTCGAATAGAGTGGAATGGAACGTGGAATGGAATGGAATGGTAAGAACAATGGAATGGAATGGAATGTGTAATGGAACGTCGAATGGAACGTGGAATGAAATGGCATGGAATGTGGAATGGAATGTAATGGAATGTGGAGTGGAATGGAATGGAATGTGGAAAGGAATGGAATGGAATATGGAATGGAACGTGGAATGGAATGGAATGGAAAGTGGAATGGAACGTCTAATGGAATGTGGAATGGAACGTGGAATTGAATGGAATGGAATGTTGTATGGACTCTGGAATGAAATGGAATGGAATGTGGAATGGAATGTGGAATGGAATGGAATGGAATGTGGAAGGGAATGTGGAATGCAATGGGGAATGGGATGTGGAATGAAATTGAATCTAATGTGGAAAGGAATGTGGACTGGAATGTGGAATGAAATGTAATGGAACGTGGAATGGAAAGTGGAATGAAATGGAAAGGAACGTGGAATGTAATGTGGAATGAAATGGAATGGAATGTGGATAGGAACGGAAGGGAATGTGTTATAGAATCTGGAATGGAATGGAATGGAATGGGTAATGGAATGGAATGGAATGTGGAATGGAATGGAATGGAACGTGGAATAGTATGTGGAATGGAATGGAATGTGGAATGGAATGTGGAATGGAATGGAATGGAATGGAACGTGTGTTGGAATGTGGAATGGAATGGAATGTATTGTGGAAAGGAATGTGGAATGGAAGGTGGAATGCAACGCGAAACGGTTTACAATAGAAAGTAGAATGGAATGTGGAATGGAACTTGGAATGGAATGTGGAAAGGAATGTGGAATGGAATGGAATGGAATGTGGAATGGAACGTGCAATGGAATGAAATGGAATGTGGAATTGAACGTGGAATGGAATGGAATGGAATGGAATGGAATGTGGAACGGAATATGGAATGGAATGGAATGGAACGTGGAATGGAATGGAATGTAGTGGAATGTGGAATGGAATGCAATGGAATGTGAAATATAATGGAAAAGAAAGTGGAATTGAATGGAATGCAATGGAACAGAAAGTGGAATACAAAGGAATGGAATGGAATGTGGAATGGAATGTGGAATTGAATGGTAAGGAATGTGGAATGGAATGGAATGGAACGTGGAAGTCAGTGGACTGGAAATTGGAATGGAATGTGGAATTGTGTGTGAAATGTAATGGAATGGATTGTGGAAGGGAATGTATTGGAATGCGGTAAGGAATGTGGAATGGAATTTGGAATGGAATGTGTAGTGGAATGTGCAATGGAAAGAAATGGAAAGGAAAGGAATGGAATGTGAAATGGAATGGAATGGAATGGAATGTGGAATGGAATGGAATGGAATGTGGCATGGAATGGAATAAAATGTGGAATGGAATGCAATGGAATGTGGAATAGAATGTGGAATGGAATGTGGAATGGAATGGTGAAAGCAACGTGGAATGGAATGGAATGTGGAATGGAAAGTAGAGTGGAATGGAATGGAATGTAGACTGCAACGTGGAATGGAACGTGGAATGGAATGAAATGGAAGGTGAAATGAAATGGAATGGAATGTGGAATGGAAGGTGGAATGGAATGGAATGGAAGGTGAAATGAAATGGAATGGAATGTGGAATGGAATGTGGAATGGAATGGAATGGAACGTGGAGGGGAACGTGGAATGGAATGGAATGCAATGTTGAATGGAAAGAATGTGAAATGGAATGTAATGGAATGGAATGTGGAATGGAATGTGAAATGGAATGTGGAATAGAACCTGGAATTGAATAGAGCGTGGAATGGAATGTAGAATAGAACGTGGAAAGGAATGGAATGTTTAATGCAATGTGGAATGGAATGGAATGGAATGTATCGTGCAATGGAACGTTGTATGGAAGATAGAATGGTACGTGGAATATAATGTGGAATGGAATGGAATGGAATGTGGAATGGAATGTGGAATGGAAAGGAATGGAACGTGGAAAGGAACGTGGAATGGACTGTAGAATGGAACGTGGAATGGAATGTGCAATGCAACGTGGAATGGAACGTAGAATGGAATGGACTGGAAAGTGGAATGGAATGTGGAATTGAATGTAGAATGGAACATGGAATGGGAAGTGGAATGGAAAGTGGAATGAAATGGAATGGAATGTGGAATGGAATGGAATTTAATGTGGAATGGAATGTGGACTGGAATGGAATGCAATGTGGAATGGAATGTGGAATGGAATGGAATGTGGAATCGATTCTGGAATGGAATGTGGAATGGAACGTGTAATGCAAAGGAATGTATCATGGAAAGGAAAGTGCAATGGAATGTGGACTGGAATGCAATGTAATGTGGAATGGAATTGAATGGAATGTCGATTAGAATGTGGAATGGAATGTAATGTAATGTTGAATCGAATGTGGAACAGAATCGAATGGAATGTGGAATAGAATGTGCAATGGAATGAGGAATGGAATGTGGAATGGAACAGAATGTAATGGAATGGAATGAGGAATTGAAAGGAATGTGAAGTGGAATTGAATGGAATGGAATGTGGAATGGAAAGGAATGGAATGGAATGTGGAATGGAATGTGAAATGGAATGAGGAATGGAACGTGGAATGGAATGAAATGGATCATGGAATGGAATGGAATGGAAGTGGGAATGGAATGTGAAATGGAATGTGGCATGGAATGTGGAATGGAATGAAATATAACGTGGAATGGAATGGAATGGAAAGTGGAATGGAACGGAATGGAATGTGGAATGGAACATGGAACGGAACGTGGAATGGAACGTGGAATAGAACCGAATGGAAAGTGGACTGGAATGGAATGGAAAGTTTAAAGGAATGGAGTGGAATTTGGAGTGGAACGTGGAATGGAACGGAATGGAAAGGAACGTGGAATGGAAAGTGGAATGGAACGTCAAATGGTAAGTGAAATGGAACGTGGAAAGGAATGGAATGGAACATAGAATGTTATGTGCAAAGGAATGTGGAATGTAATGGAATGGAATGTGTAATGGAATGGAAAGGATTGTGCTATGGAATGTGGAATGGAATGTGGAATGGTATGGAATGGAATGGGGAAGAGAATGTGGAATTTATTATGGTATGGAATGTGGAATGGAACGTGGAACAGAATATGGAATGGAACGTGCAATGGAATGTGAAATGAAATGTGGAAAGGAAACGAATAGAATCGGGATTGGAATTCAATGGAATGCAGAATGGAATGGAATGGAATGGTATGGAATGTGGAATGGAATGGAGTGGAATGGACCATGGAATAGAAGTGGATTGGAAAGTGGAATGGAATGTGTAATGGAATGGAATGGAATGTGGAATGCAAGGGAATAGAATGTGGAATGGAATGGAATGGAATGGAATGGAATGGAATGAGAACGTAAAATGGAAGGGAGAACAATGTGGATTGGAATGCGGAATGGAATGGAAAGGAATAGAATGGAATGTGCAATGGAATGGAATGGAATGGAATGTGGAATGGAAAGGAACGCAATGTGGAAAGGAATGGAATGGTATGGAACGTGGAATGAAAAGTAATGGAATGCACTGTAATATGGAATGGAATGAGGAATGGAATGGAATGGAATGTGGAATGGAATGAAATGGAATGGAATGTGGAATGGTATGGAATGGAATTTGGAATTGAATGTAACGGAATCAAAAGGAATGTGTAATTGAATGCAATGGGAAGTGGAATGGAATGGAACGGAATGTGGAACGGAATGCAATGGAGTGGAAAGGAAGGTGAAATGGAATGTGAAATGGAATGTGGAATGGAATGAAATGGAACGTGGAAGGGAAAGGAATGGAACGCGGAATGGAATGGAATGCATCGTGGAATGAAATGGATCGTGGAAAGAATGTGGAATGAAACGGAATGGTATGTGGAATGAAATGTGGAATCGGAAGTCGAATGGAATGGATTGGAATGTGGAATGGAATATGGAATGGAAAGTGGAATGGAACGTGGAATGGAACGTGGCATGGAACGTGGTATTGAATGGAAAGGAAAGTGGAATGGAACGTGGAATGGAATGGAATGGAATGTGGAACGGAACGTGGAATGGAATGTGGAATGGAATGTGGTTTGGAATGGAATGAAATGTGGAATGGATGGGAATGGAATGTGGAATGGAAAGTGGAATTCAATGGAATGGCATGCTGAATGGAATAAAATGGAATGGAATGTGGAATGAAATGGAACGGAACATGGAAAAGAATATGGAATGGAATGTGGAATGGAATGGAATGGAATGTGGAATGGAATGGAATGGAATGTGGAATGGAATGGAATGGAATGGGGAATGGAATGTGGAATGGAGTGTGGAATGTCCTGGAATGGACTGTGGCATGGAATGTGGAATAGAATGTAATGGAATGTGGTTTGGAATGTGGAATGGAATGTGGAATGGAAAGGAAAGTAATGTGGAATGGAATGTGGAAATGAAAGTGGAATGGAATGGAACGGAATGTGGAATAGACGGTTGAAAGGAATGGAATGGAATTTGGAATGGAATGTTTAACGGAATGTGGTAAGGAATGTAGAAACGAATGGAATGGCATGTGGAATCGAATAGAATGGCATGTGGAATGGAATGGAATGAATGTGGTATGAAATGGAATGTAAAGTGGAATAGAATGTTGAATGGAATGTGGAATGGAATGTGGAATGGAATGCAATGGATGTGGAATGGAACGGAATGGTATGTGGAATGAAATGTGGAATCGGAAGTCGAATGGAATGGATTGGAATGTGGAATGGAATATGGAATGGAAAGTGGAATGGAACGTGGAATGAAACGTGGTATGGAACGTGGAATTGAAAGGAAAGGAAAGAGGAATGGAATGTGGAATGGAATGGAATGGAATGTGGAACGGAACGTTGAATGGAATGTGGAATGGAATGTGGTTTGGAATGGAATGAAATGTGGAATGGAATGGAATGGAACAAGGAATCGGATGTGGAATGAAATGCAAAGGAATGTGGAATGGAATGTGGAATGGAAAGGAATGGAATGTGGAATGAAATTTGGAATGGAATGTGGACAGCAATGCAATGGAATCTGGAATGGAATCTGGAATGGAATGGAATCGAATGTGGAATGGAATGCGGAAAGGAATGCAGAATGCAATGTAGAATTGAGTGGAATGGATTGTGGAATGCAACGTAGAATGGAAAGGAAAGGAATGTGGAATTGAATGGAATGCAATGTGGAATGGAATGTAGAATGGATTGGAATGGAATGTGGAATGGAAAGTAGAATTGAATGGAATGGCATGCTGAGTGGAATAAAATGGAATGGAATGTGGAATGAAATGGAACGGAACATGGAAAAGAATATGGAATGGAATGTGGAATGGAATGGAATGGAATGTGGAATGGAATCGATTGGAATGTGGAATATAATGGAATGGAATGGAATGTGGAATAGATTCGATTGGAATGTGGAATAGAATGGAATGGGATTGAATGGAATGGGAATGGAAAGGAATGGAATGTGGAAAGCGATGGAATGTAAGAAATGAGGAATCGAATGGAAAGGAATGTGGAATGGAATGGAATGGAATACGGAATGGAATGGAACATAGAATGGAATGTCGAAAGGAATGTAGTGGAATGTGGAATGAAATGGAATGGAATGTGGAATAGAATGTGGAATGGAATGTGGAATGGAATGGAATTGAATGTGGAAGAAAAAGTAATGGAATGTGGAACAGAATGGAATGGAATGCAATGGAATGTGGAATGGAATGGAGTGGAATGGGGAATGCAATGCAATGGAATAAAATGTGGAATTTAATGGAATGGAATGTGGAATGAAATGGAATGTGGAATGGAATGGATCGTGGAATGGAATGTGGAATGGAATGTGGAATGGAATGTGGAATCGAATAGAATGGAATGTGGAATAGAACGGAATGGAATGTGGAATAGAATGGAAAGGAATGGAATGTGGAATGGAACAGAATATGGAATGCAATGTGGAATGGAATGTGGAATGGAATGCAATAGAAGGTGGAAGGGAATGGAATGGAATGTGGTTTGGAATGGAACGGAAAATGGAAAGGAATGGAAAGTGAAGTTGAATGTGGATAGGAATGTGAAATGGAATGTGGAATCGAATGTGGATTGGAATGTGCAATGGAGTGAAATGAAAGGTTGAAAGGAGTGGAATGGAACTTGGAATGGAATAGAATGGAAAGTGGAATGCAACATGGAATGGAACGTGGAATGGAAAGTTGAATTCAAAGTGGAATGGAATGGAACGGAATGTGGAATGGAATGTGGAAAGGAATGTGGAATGGAACGTGGAATGGAACGTGGAAATGAAAGTGGAATGGAATGGAATGGAATGTGGAATGAAATCTGCAATGGAATTTGTTATGGAATGGAATGCACTGTGGAAAGGAAAGTGGAGCGGAATGAAAAGGAATATGGAATGGAATGGAAAGGAGTGTGGAATGGAATGTGGAATGGAATGTTGAATGGAAAGGAAGGTAATGTGGGATGGAATGTGGAATGGAAAGTGCAACGGAAAGTGCAAGAGAACGGAAAGGAATGTGGAATGGAACGTGTAATGGAATGGAATGGAACGTGGAATGTAACGTTTAATGGAACGTGGAATGGAATGTGGAACGGAATGTGGAATGGAAGGGAATGGAATGTGGAATAGAATGGAATGGAATGTGGAATGGAATGTGGAATGGAATATGGAAAGGAGTGGAATGGAATGAGGAATTGAATGTGGAATGGAATGTGGAAGGGAACATGGAATGGAATGCAATGGAAAGTGTAATGGAAGGGAATGGAAAGTGGAAAGGAATGTGGAATCGAATACAATGGAATATGGTAGGGAACATGGAATGGAAAGGAATGGAATGTGGAATGAAATGGAATGGAACGTAGAAAGGAATGTGGAATGGAATGCAATGGAATGTGGAATGGAACGGAATGGAATGTGGAATGGAATGTGGAATGGAACGGAATGAAATGTAGAATGGAATGTGGAATGCAATGTGGAATGGATTGGAATGGATTGTGGAATGCAATGGAATGGAATGTTATGGAAAGTGGAATGGAATGAATGGAATATGGAATGGAACATGGAATGGAATGTGGAATGGAATGTGGAATGGAAAGTGCAATGCCACGTTCAAGGGAATGGAATGGAATGTGCAGCGGAATGTCGGATGAAATGGAATGGATAGTGGAAAGAAATGTGGAATGGAATCTGTAATGTCATTGAATGCAATGTGAAATGGAATGGAATGTAATGTGAAATGGATTGTGGAGTGGAACGTGGAATGGAATGTGGAATGGAACGTGGAATGTAATGTGGAATGGATCGTGGAATGGAACGTGGAACGAAATGGAATGGAACCAGTAATTGAATGTGCAATGGAATGGAATTGAATGCGGAATGGAATTGAATATTATGTGGAATGGAATGTGGGACAGAATGAGGAGTGTAATGGAATGGAATGTGGAATGGAATGTGGAAGGGAATTTGGAATGGAATGCAATGGAATGTGGAAGGCAATGTGGAATGGAATGGAATGGAATGTGGAATGGAATGTGGAAAGGAATAGGGAATGGTACGGAATGGAATGTGAAATGGAATGTAATGGAATGTGGAATGGAATGTGGAAAAGTATGAGGAATGGAAAGGAAAGGATTGTGGAATGGAACGTGGAATGGAGTGTGGAATGGAAAGTGACATAGAACAGAACGGAATGTCGAATGGAATGTCGAATGGAATGTGGAATCGTATGGAACGGAAAATGGAATGGAATGGATTGGAACGTGTAATAGAATGGAATGGAAAGGAATGCGGAATGGAATGTGGAATGGAATGGAATGGAATCTGGAATGGACTGGAAATGAGTGGAATGTGGAATGAAATGTTGAATGGAATGGAAAGTAAGGTGGAATGGAATGAGGAATGGAATTTTAATGGAATGGAATGCAATGAGGAATGGAATGTGGAATGGAAAGGAATGGAATATGGAATGCAATGTGGAACGGTGTGGAATAGAATGTGGAATGGAATGTGGAATGGAATGTGGAATTGTATGTGGAATGGAATGTGGAATGGAATGAAATTGCATGTGGAATGGAGTGGAATGGAGTGTGGAATGATATGGAACGGAACATGGAATTGAATGTGGACTGGAATGTGTAATGGAATGTGGAAAGGTAAGGAATGGAATGTGCAATGGAATGGAATGGAATGTGGAATAGAATGGAATGGAATGGTATGGAAAGGAAAAGGAATTGAATGGAATGTGGAACGCAAAGGAATGGAATGAAATAAGGAATTGAATGGAACGGAATGTGGAATGGAAAGTTATAGAACGTGGAATGCAATGTGGAACAGAATGGAATGGAATGTGGAATGGTATGTGGAAAGGAAAGTGGAATGGAATGGAATGTGGAATGGAATGGAAAGGAATGTGTAATAGAATGGAATGCAATGGAATGTGGAATGGAATGCGGAATGGAATGTGGAATGGAATTTAAAGGAATGTGGAATTGAATGGAATTTATTGTGGAATGGAATGTGGAATGGAATGGAATGGAATGTGAAATGGAATGGAGAATGGAATGGAATGGAATGTGGAAGGGAATGTGGAAAGGAACGGAATGGAATGTGAAATGGAATGTGGAATGGAATGTGGAAATCTAGGTGGAATGGAATGGAAAGGAATGCAATGGAATGAGGAATGGAACGGAATGGAATGTGGAATGGAATGTGGAATGGAATGCGGAAAGGAATGTGGAATGGAGTGTGGAATGGCCTGGAATGGACTGTGGCATGGAATGTGGAATAGAATGTAATGGAATGTCGTTTGGAATGTGGAATGGAATGTGGAATGGAAAGGAAAGTAATGTGGAATGGAATGTGGAAATGTAAGTGGAATGGAATGGAATGGAATGTGGAATGGACCGTTGAAAGGAGTGGAACGGAATTTGGAATGAAATGTTTAATGGAATGTGGTAAGGAATGTAGAATCGAATGGAATGGCATGTGGAATCGAATGGAATGGCATGTGGAATGGAATGGAATGGAATGAATGTGGTATGAAATGGAATGTAACGTGGAATAGAATGTTGAATGGAATGTGGAATGGAATGTGGAATGGAATGCAATGGATGTGTAATGGAACGGAATGGAATGTGGAATGGAATTTGGAATGGAATGTGGAATGGAACGGAATGGTATGTGTAATGAAATGTGGAATCGGAAGTGGAATGGAATGGATTGGAATGTGGAATGGAATATGGAATGGAAAGTGGAATGGAACGTGGAATGGAACGTGGCATGGAACGTGGAATAGAATGGAAAGGAAAGTGGAATGGAATGTGGAATGGAATGGAAAGGAATGTGGAACGGACCGTGGAATGGAATGTGGAATGGAATGTGGTTTGGAATGGAATGAACTGTGGAATGGAATGGAATGGAACAAGGAATCGGATGTGGAATGAAATGCAAAGGAATGTGGAATGGAATGTGGAATGGAAAGGAATGGAATGTGGAATGAAATTTGGAATGGAATGTGGACAGCAATGCAATGGAATCTGGAATGGAATCTGGAATGGAATGGAATCGAATGTGGAATGGAATGCGGAAAGGAATGCAGAATGGAATGTAGAATTGAGTGGAATGGAATGTGGAATGCAACGTAGAATGGAAAGGTAAGGAATGTGGAATTGAATGGAATGGAAAGTGGAATGGAATGTAGAATGGAATGGATTGGAATGTGGAATGGAAAGTGGAATTGAATGGAATGGCATGCTGAATGGAATAAAATGGAATGGAATGTGGAATGAAATGAAAGGGAACATGGAAAAGAATATGGAATGGAATGTGGAATGGAATGGAATGGAAGGTGGAATGGAATCGATTGGAATGTGGAATAGAATGGAATGGAATGTGGAATGGAATCCATTGGAATGTGGAATAGATTGGAATGGAATTGAATGGAATGGGAATGGAAAGTAATGGAATGTGGAAAGCGATGGAATGTAAGAAATGAGGAATTGAATGGAAAGGAAAGTGGTATGAAATGGAATGGAATACAGAATGGAATGGAACATAGAATGGAATGTCGAATGGAATGTAATAGAATGTGGAATGTAATGGAATTGTATGGGGAATAGAATGTGGATTGGAATGTGGAATGGAATGGAATGGAACGGAATGTTTAATGGAATGGAATGGAATGTGGAAAGAAATGGAATGGAATGGGGAACAGAATGGAATGGAATGCAATGGAATGTGGAATGGAATGGAGTGGAATGGGGAATGCAATGCAATGGAATGAAATGTGGAATTTAATGGAATGCAATGTGGAATGGAATGGAATGTGGAATGGAATGGATCGTGGAATGGAATGTGGAATGGAATGTGGAATCGAATGGAATGGAATGTGGAATAGAACGGAATGGAATGTGGAAAAGAATGGAATGGAATGGAATGTGGAATGGAATGTGGAATGGAACAGAATATGGAATGCAATGTGGAATGGAATGTGGAATGGAATGCAATGGAAGGTGGAAAGGAATGGAATGGAATGTGGATTGGAATGGAATGGAAAATGGAAAGGAATGGAAAGTGAAGTTGAATGTGGATAGGAATGTGAAATGGAATGTGGAATCAAATGTGGACTGGAATGTGCAATGGAGTGAAATGAAAGGTTGAAAGGAATGGAATGGAACTTGGAATGGAATAGAATGGAAAGTGGAATGCAACATGGAATGGAAATTGGAATGGAAAGTTGAATTCAAAGTGGAATGGAATGGAACGGAATGTGGAATGGAATGTGGAATGGAACGTGGAATGGAACGTGGAAATGAATGTGGAATGGAATGGAATGGAATGTGGAATGAAATGTGCAATGGAATTTGTTATGGAATGGAATGGACTGTGGGAAGGAAAGTGGAGCGGAATGAAAAGGAATATGGAATGGAATGGAAAGGAGTGTGGAGTGGAATATGGAATGGAAAGTGGAATGGAAAGGAAGGTAATGTGGGATGGAATGTGGAATGGAAAGTGCAACGGAAAGTGCAATAGAACGGAAAGGAACGTGGAATGGAACGTGTAATGTAATGGAATGGAACGTGGAATGTAACGTTTAATGGAAAGTGGAATGGAATGTGGAATGGAATGTGGAATGGAATGGAATGGAATGTGGTATAGAATGGAATGGAATGTGGAATGGAATGTGAAATGGAATGTGAAATGGAATGTGGAAAGGAATATGGAATGGAATGGAATGGAATGTGGAATCGAATGTGGAATGGAATGTGGAAAGAAATGGAATGGAATGGGGAACAGAATGGAATGGAATGCAATGGAATGTGGAATGGAATGGAGTGGAATGGGGAATGCAATGCAATGGAATGAAATGTGGAATTTAATGGAATGCAATGTGGAATGGAATGGAATGTGGAATGGAATGGATCGTGGAATGGAATGTGGAATGGAATGTGGAATCGAATGGAATGGAATGTGGAATAGAACGGAATGGAATGTGGAAAAGAATGGAATGGAATGGAATGTGGAATGGAATGTGGAATGGAACAGAATATGGAATGCAATGTGGAATGGAATGTGGAATGGAATGCAATGGAAGGTGGAAAGGAATGGAATGGAATGTGGATTGGAATGGAATGGAAAATGGAAAGGAATGGAAAGTGAAGTTGAATGTGGATAGGAATGTGAAATGGAATGTGGAATGGAATACAATGGAATATGGTAGGGAACATGGAATGGAAAGGAACGGAATGTGGAATGAAAGGGAATGGAACGTAGAAAAGAATGTGGAATGGAATGCAATGGAATGTGGAATGGAACGGAATGGAATGTGGAATGGAATGCGGAATGGAATGGAATGAAATGTAGAATGGAATGTGGAATGCAACGTGGAATGGATTGGAATGGATTGTGGAATGCAATGGAATGGAATGTTATGGAAAGTGGAATGGAATGAATGGAATATGGAATGGAACATGGAATGGAATGAGGAATGGAACGTGGAATGGAAAGTGGAATGCCACGTTCAAGGGAATGGAATGGAATGTGCAGCGGAATGTGGGATGAAATGGAATGGATAGTGGAAAGAAATTTGGAATGGAATCTGTAATGTCATTGAATGGAATGTGAAATGGAATGGAATGGAATGTGAAATGGATTGTGGAGTGGAACGTGGAATGGAATGTGGAATGGACCGTGGAATGGAACGTGGAACAAAATGGAATGGAACCTGTAATTGAATGTGCAATGGAATGGAATTGAATGTGGAATGGAATTGAGTATTATATAGAATGGAATGTGGGACAGAATGAGGAGTGTAATGGAATGGAATGTGGAAAGGAATAGGGAATGGTACGGAATGGAATGTGAAATGGAATGTAAGGGAATGTGGAATGGAATGTGGAAAAGTATGAGGAATGGAAAGGAAAGGATTGTGGAATGGAATGTGGAATGGAGTGTGGAATGGAAAGTGGCATAGAACAAAATGGAATCTCGAATGGAATGTGGAATGGAATGTGGAATCATATGGAACGGAAAATGGAATGGAATGGATTGGAACGTGTAATAGAATGGAATGGAAAGGAATGCGGAATGGAATGTGGAATGGAAAGGAATGGAATCTGGAATGCACTGGAAATGAGTGGAATGTGGAATGGAATGTTGAATGGAATGGAAAGTAAGGTGGAATGGAATGAGGAATGGAATTTTAATGGAATGGAATGCAATGAGGAATGGAATGTGGAATGGAATGGAATGGAATATGGAATGCAATGTGGAATGGTGTGGAATAGAATGTGGAATGGAATGTGGAATGGACCGTTGAAAGGAATGGAATGGAATTTGGAATGGAATGTTTAATGGAATGTGGTAAGGAATGTAGAATCGAATGGAATGGCATGTGGAATCGAATGGAATGAATGTGGTATGAAATGGAATGTAACGTGGAATAGAATGTTGAATGGAATGTGGAATGGAATGAGGAATGGAATGCAATGGATGTGGAAAGGAACAGACTGGAATGTGGAATGGAATCGATTGGAATGTGGAAGAGAATGGAATGGAATGTGGAATGGAATCGATTGGAATGTGGAATAGAATGGAATGGAATTGAATGAAATGGGAATGGAAAGGAATGGAATGTGGAAAGCGATGGAATGTAAGAAATGAGGAATTGAATGGAAAGGAATGTGGAATGGAATGGAATGGAATACAGAATGGAATGGAACATAGAATGGAATGTCGAATGGAATGTAATAGAATGTGGAATGAACTGGAATGGAATGTGGAATAGAATGTGGATTGGAATGTGGAAAGGAATGGAATGGAATGTGGAATGAAATGTAATGGAATATGGAATAGAATGGAATGGAATGCAATGGAATGTGGAATGGAATGGAGTGTAATGGGGAATGCAATGCAATGGAATGAAATGTGGAATTTAATGGAATGGAATGTGGAATGGAATGGAATGTGGAATGGAATGGATCGTGGAATGGAATGTGGAATGGAATGTGGAATGGAATGGAATGGAATGTGGAATAGAACGAAATGGAAAGTGGAATAGAATGGAATGGAATGGAATGTGGAATGGAATGTGGAATGGAACAGAATATGGAATGCAATGTGGAATGGAATGTGGAATGGAATGCAATGGAAGGTGGAATGGAATGGAATGGAATGTGGATTGGAATGGAATGGATAATGGAAGGGAATGCAAAGTGAAGTTGAATGTGGATAGGAATGTGAAATGGAATGTGGAATAGAATGTGGACTGGAATGTGTAATGGAGAGAAATGAAAGGTTGAAAGGAATGGAATGGAACTTGGAATGGAATAGAATGGAAAGTGGAATGCAACATGGGATGGAACGTGGAATGGAAAATTGAATTCAAAGTGGAATGGAATGGAACGGAATGTGGAATGGAATGTCTAAAGGAATGTGGAATGGAACGTGGAATGGAATGTGGAAATGAATGTGGAATGGAATGGAATGGAATGTGGAATGAAATGTGCAATGGAATTTGTTATGGAATGGAATGGACTGTGGAAAGGAAAGTGGAGCGGAATGAAAAGGAATGTGGAATGGAATGGAAAGGAGTGTGGAATGGAATGTGGAATGGAATGTGGAATGGAAAGGAAGGTAATGTGGGATGGAATGTGGAATGGAAAGTGCAACGGAAAGTGCAATAGAACGGAAAGGAATGTGGAATGCAACGTGTAATGTAATGGAATGGATCATGGAATGTAACGTTTAATGGAACGTGGACTGGAAAGTGGAATGGAATGTGGAATGGAAGGGAATGGAATGTCGTATAGAATGGAATGGAATATGGAATGGAATGTGAAATGGAATGTGGAAAGGAATATGGAAAGGAATGGAATAGAATGTGGAATCGAATGTGGAATGGAATGTGGAAGGGAACATGGAATGGAATGCAATGGAAAGTGTAATGGAAGGGAATGGAAAGTGGAAAGGAATGTGGAATGGAATACAATGGAATATGGTAGGGAACATGGAATGGAAAGGAATGGAATGTGGAATGAAAGGGAATGGAACGTAGAAAGGAATGTGGAATGGAATGCAATGGAATGTGGAATGGAATGGAATGGAATGTGGAATGGAATGTGGAATGGAACGGAACGAAATGTAGAATGGAATGTGGAATGCAATGTGGAATGGATTGGAATGGATTGTGGAATGCAATGGAATGGAATGTTATGGAAAGTGGAATGGAATGAATGGAATATGGAATGGAACATTGAATGGAATGAGGAATGGAACGTGGAATAGAAAGTGGAATGCCACGTTCAAGGGAATGGAATGGAATGTGCAGCGGAATGTGGGATGAAATGGAATGGATAGTGGAAAGAAATTTGGAATGGAATCTGTAATGTCATTGAATGGAATGTGAAATGGAATGGAATGGAATGTGAAATGGAATGGAATGGAATGTGAAATGGATTGTGGAGTGGAACGTGGAATGGAATGTGGAATGGACCGTGGAATGGAACGTGGAACAAAATGGAATGGAACCTGTAATTGAATGTGCAATGGAATGGAATTGAATGTGGAATGGAATTGAATATTATGTGGAATGGAATGTGGGACAGAATGAGGAGTGTAATGGAATGCAATGTGGAATGTAATGTGGAAGGGAATTTGGAATGGAATGCAATGGAATGTGGAAGGCAATGTGGAATGGAATGGAATGGAATGTGGAATGGAATGTGGAAAGGAATAGGGAATGGTACGGAATGGAATGTGAAATGGAATGTAATGGAATGTGGAATGGAATGTGGAAAGTATGAGGAATGGAAAGGAAAGGATTGTGGAATGGGACGTGGAATGGAGTGTGGAATGGAAAGTGGCATAGAACAGAATGGAATGTCGAATGGAATGTGGAATGGAATGTGGAATCGTATGGAACGGAAAATGGAATGGAATGGATAGGAACGTGTAATAGAATGGAATGGAAAGGAATGCAGAATGGAATGTGGAATGGAATGGAATGGAATCTGGAATGGACTGGAAAGGAGTGGAAGGTGGAATGGAATGTTGAATGGAATGGAAACTAAGGTGGAATGGAATGTGGAATGGAATTGGAATGGAATGGAATGCAATGAGGTATGGAATGTGGAATGCAATGGAATGGAATATGGAATGCAATGTGGAATGGTGTGGAATAGAATGTGGAATGGAATGTGGAATGGAATGTGGAATTGTATGTGGAATGGAATGTGGAATGGAATGAAATGGCATGTGGAATGGTGTGGAATGGAGTGTGGAATGATATGGAATGGATCGTAGAATTGAATGCGGACTGCAATGTGTAATGGAATGTGGAAAGTTAAGGAATGGAATGTGCAATGGAATGGAATGGAATGTGGAATAGAATGGAATGGAATGGTATGGAAAGGAAAAGGAATTGAATGGAATGTGGAATGCAAAGGAATGGAATGAAATAAGGCATTGAATGGAACGGAATCTGGAATGGAAAGTTATAGAACGTGGAATGCAATGTGGAACGGAATGGAATGGAATGTGGAATGGTATGTGGAAAGGAAAATGGAAAGGAATGGAATGTGGAATGGACTGGAAAGGAATTTGGTATAGAATGGAATGCAATGGAATGTGGAATGGAATGCGGAATGGAATGTGGAATGGAATTTAATGGAATGTGGAATTGAATGGAATTTAATGTGGAATGGAATGTGGAATGGAATGGAATGGAATGGAATGGAATGTGAAATGGAATGGGGAATGGAATGGAATGGAATGTGAAAGGGAATGTGGAAAGGAACGGAATGGAATGTGAAATGGAATGTGGAATGGAATGTGGAAATCTAAGTGGAATGGAATGGAGTGGAATGCAATGGAATGAGGAATGGAACGGAATGGAATGTGGAATGGAATGTGGAATGGAATTCGTAATGGAATTGATTGGAATGTGGAATAGAATGGAATGGAATTGAATGGAATGGGAATGGAAAGGAATGGAATGTGGAAAGCGATGGGATGTAAGAAATGAGGAATTGAATGGAAAGGAATGTGGAATGGAATGGAATGGAATACGGAATGGAATGGAACATAGAATGGAATGTCGAATGGAATGTAATAGAATGTGGAATGAAATGGAATGGAATGTGGAATAGAATGTGGAATGGAATGTGGAATGGAATGGAATGTGGAATGAAATGTAATGGAATGTGGAATAGAATGGAATGGAATGCAATGGAATGTGGAATGGAATGGAGTGGAATGGGGAATGCAATGCAATGGAATGAAATGTAGAATTTAATGGAATGGAATGTGCAATGGAATGGAATGTGGAATGGAATGGAATGTGGAATGGAATGGATCATGGAATGGAATGTGGAATGGAATGTGGAATCGAAAGGAATGGAATGTGGAATGGAACGGAATGGAATGTGGAATAGAATGGAATGGAATGGAATGTGGAATGGAATGTGGAATCGAAAGGAATGGAATGTGGAATGGAACGGAATGGAATGTGGAATAGAATGGAATGGAATGGAATGTGGAATGCTATGTAGAATTGAACAGAATGTGGAATGCAATGTGGAATGGAATGTGGAATGGAATGCAATGGAAGGTGGAATGGAATGGAATGGAATGTGGATTGGAATGGAATGGAAAATGGAAAGTAATGGAAAGTGAAGTTGAATGTGGATAGGAATGTGAAATGGAATGTGGAATCGAATGTGGACTGGAATGTGCAATGGAGTGAAATGAAAGGTTGAAAGGAATGGAATGGAACATGGAATGGAATAGAATGGAAAGTGGAATGCAACATGGAATGGAAATTGGAATGGAAAGTTGAATTCAAAGTGGAATGGAATGGAACGGAATGTGGAATGGAATGTGGAAAGGAATGTGGAATGGAACGTGGAATGGAACGTGGAAATGAATGTGGAATGGAATGGAATGGAATGTGGAATGAAATCTGCAATGGAATTTGTTATGGAATGGAATGGACTGTGGAAAGGAAAGTGGAGCGGAATGAAAAGGAATATGGAATGGAATGGAAAGGAGTGTGGAATGGAATGTGGAATGGAATGTTGAATGGAAAAGAAGGTAATGTGGGATGGAATGTGGAATGGAAAGTGCAACGGAAAGTGCAATAGAACGGAAAGGAATGTGGAATGGAACTTGTAATGTTATGGAATGGAGTGTGGAATGTAACGTTTAATGGAACGTGGAATGGAATGTGGAATGGAATGTGGAATGGAATGGAATGGAATGTGGTATAGAATGGAATGGAATGTGGTAAAGAATGGAATGGAATGTGGAATGGAATGTGAAATGGAATGTGAAATGGAATGTGGATTGGAATATGGAAAGGAATGGAATGGAAAATGGAATGGAATGGATTGGAATGTGTAATAGAATGGAATGGAAAGGAATGCGGAATGGAATGTGGAATGGAATGGAATGGACTCTGGAATGCACTGGAAAGGAGTGGAATGTGGAATGGAATGTTGAACGGAAGGGAAAGTAAGGTGGAATGGAATGTGGAATGGAATTGGAATGGAATGGAATTCAATGAGGAGTGGAATGTGGAATGGATAGTGGAATGGAACGTGGAACGAAATGGAATGGAACCTGTAATTGAATGTGCAATGGAATGGAATTGAATGTGGAATGGAATTGAATGTTATGTGGAATTGAATGTGAGACAGAATGAGGAGTGTAGTGGAATGGAATGTGGAATAGAACGTGAAAGGGAATTTGGAATGGAATGGAATGGAATGTGGAATGGAATGTGGAAAGGAATAGGGAATGGTACGGAATGGAATGTGAAATGGAATGTAATGGACTGTGGAATGGAATGTGGAAAAGTATGAGGAATGGAAAGGAAAGGATTGTGGAATGGAACGTGGAATGGAGTGTGGAATGGAAAGTGGCATAGAAGAGAATGGAATGTGGAATGGAATGTGGAATGGAATGTGGAATCGTATGGAACGGAAAATGGAATGGAATGGATAGGAACGTGTAATAGAATGGAATGGAAAGGAATGCAGAATGGAATGTGGAATGGAATGGAATGGAATCTGGAATGGACTGGAAAGTAGTGGAATGTGGAATGGAATGTTGAATGGAGTGAAACCTAAGTTGGAATGGAATGTGGAATGGAATTGGAATGGAATGGAATGCAATGAGGAATGGAATGTGGAATGGAATGGAATGGAATATGGAATGCAATGTGGAATGGTGTGGAATAGAATGTGGAATGGAATGTGGAATGGAATGTGGAATTGTATGTGGAATGGAATGTGGAATGGAATGAAATGGCATGTGGAATGGTGTGGAATGGAGTGTGGAATGATATGGAATGGAAAGTAGACTTGAATGTGGACTGCAATGGGTAATGGAATGTGGAAAGTTAAGGAATGGAATGTGCAATGGAATGGAATGGAATGTGGAATAGAATGGAATGGAATGGTATGGAAAGGAAAAGGAATTGAATGGAATGTGGAACGCAAAGGAATGGAATGAAATAAGGCATTGAATGGAACGGAATGTGGAATGGAATGGTATAGAACGTGGAATGCAATGTGGAACGGAATGGAATGGAATGTGGAATAGTATGTGGAAAGGAAAGTGGAAAGGAATGGAATGTGGAATGGAATGGAAAGGAATGTGGTATAGAATGGAATGCAATGGAATGTGGAATGGAATGAGGAATGGAATGTGGAATGGAATTTAATGGAATGTGGAATTGAATGGAATTTAATGTGGAATGGAATGTGGAATGGAATGAGGAATGGAATGCAATGGTTGTGGAATGGAACAGACTGGAATGTGGAATGGAATTTGGAATGGAATGTGGAATGGAACAGAATAGTATGTGGAATGAAATGTGGAATTGGAAGTCGAATGGAATGGATTGGAATGTGGAATGGAATATGGAATGGAAAGTGGAATGGAACGTGGAAAGAAACGTGGCATGGAACGTGGAATTTAATGGAAAGGAAAGTGGAATGGAATGTGGAATGGAATGGAATGGAATGTGGAACGGAAAGTGGAATGGAAAGTGGAATGGAATGTGGTTTGGAATGGAATGAAATGTGGAATGGAATGGAATGGAACAAGGAATCGGATGTGGAATGAAAGGCAAAGGAATGTGGAATGGAATGGGGAATGGAAAGGAATGGAATGTGTAATGAAATTTGGAATGGAATGAGGACAGCAATGCAATGGAATCTGGAATGGAATCTGGAATGGAATGGAATCAAATGTGGAATGGAATGCGGAAAGGAATGCAGAATGGAATGTAGAATTGAGTGGAATGGAATGTGGAATGCAACGTAGAATGGAAAGGTAAGGAATGTTGAATTGAATGGAATGGAATGTGGAATGGAATGTAGAATGGAATGGAATGGAATGTGGAATGGAAAGGGGAATTGAATGGAATGGCATGCTGAATGGAATAAAATGGAATGGAATGTGGAATGAAATGGAACGGAACATGGAAAAGAATATGGAATGGAATGTGGAATGGAATGGAATGGAATGTGGAATGGATTCGATTGGAATGTGGAATAGAATGGAATGGAATTGAATGGAATGGGAATGGAAAGGAATGGAATGTGGAAAGCGAAGGAATGTAAGAAATGAGGAATTGCATGGAAAGGAATGTGGAATGGAATGGAATGGAATACAGAATGGAATGGAACATAGAATGGAATGTCGAATGGAATGTAATAGAATGTGGAATGAAATGGAATGGAATGTGGAATAGAATGTGGATTGGAATGTGGAATGGAATGGAATGGAATGTGGAATGAAATGTAATGGAATGTGGAATAGAATGGAATGGAATGCAATGGAATGTGGAATGGAATGGAGTGGAATGGGGAATGCAATGCAATGGAATGAAATGTGGAATTTAATGTTATGGAATGTGGAATGGAATGGAATGTGGAATGGAATGGATCGTGGAATGGAATGTGGAATGGAATGTGGAATCGAATGGAATGGAATGTGGAATAGAACGGAATGGAATGTGGAATAGAATGGAATGGAATGGAATGGAATGTGGAATGGAACAGAATATGGAATGCAATGTGGAATGGAATGTGGAATGGAATGCAATGGAAGGTGGAATGGAATGGAATGGAATGTGGAATGGAATGGAATGGAAAATGGAAAGGAATGGAAAGTGAAGTTGAATGTGGATAGGAATGTGAAATGGAATGTGGAATCGAATGTGGACTGGAATGTGCAATGGAGAGAAATGAAAGGTTGAAAGGAATGGAATGGAACTTGGAATGGAATAGAATGGAAATTGTAATGCAACATGGATTGGAACATGGAATGGAAAGTTGAATTCAAAGTGGAATGGAATGGAACGGAATGTGGAATGGAATGTGGAAAGGAATGTGGAATGGAACGTGGAATGGAATGTGGAAATGAATGTGGAATGGAATGGAATGGAATGTGGAATGAAATGTGCAATGGAATTTGTTATGGAATGGAATGGACTGTGGAAAGGAAAGTGGAGCAGAATGAAAAGGAATGTGGAATGGAATGGAATGTGGAATGGAAAGGAAGGTAATGTGGGATGGAATGTGGAATGGAAAGTGCAACAGAAAGTGCAATAGAACAGAAAGGAATGTGGAATGCAACGTGTAATGTAATGGAATGGATCGTGGAATGTAACATTTAATGGAACGTGGAATGGAATGTGGAATGGAATGGAATGGAATGTGGTATAGAATGGAATGGAATGTGGAATGGAATGTGAAATGGAATGTGAAATCGAATGTGGAAAGGAATATGGAAAGGAATGCAATAGAATGTGGAATCGAATGTGGAATGGAATGTGGAAGGGAACATGGAATGGAATGCAATGGAAGGTGTAATGGAAGGGAATGGAAAGTGGAAAGGAATGTGAAATGGAATACAATGGAATATGGTAGCGAACATGGAATGGAAAGGAATGGAATGGGGAATGAAAGGGAATGGAACGTAGAAAGGAATGTGGAATGGAATGCAATGGAATGTGGAATGGAACGGAATGAAATGTAGAATGGAATGTGGAATGCAATGTGGAATGGATTGGAATGGATTGTGGAATGCAATGGAATGGAATGTTATGGAAAGTGGAATGGAATGAATGGAATATGGAATGAAACCTGGAATGGAATGAGGAATGGAAAGTGGAATGGAAAGTGGAATGCCACGTTCAAGGGAATGGAATGGAATGTGCAGCGGAATGTGAGATGAAATGGAATGGATAGTGGAAAGAAATTTGGAAGGCAATCTGTAATGTCATTGAATGGAATGTGAAATGGAATGGAATGGAATGTGGAGTGGATCGTGGAATGGAACGTGGAACAAAATGGAATGGAACCTGTAATTGAATGTGCAATGGAATGGAATTGAATGTGGAATGGAATTGAGTATTATGTAGAATGGAATGTGGGACAGAATGAGGAGTGTAATGGAATGGAATGTGGAATGGAATGTGGAAGGGAATTTGGAATGGAATGCAATGGAATGTGGAAGGCAATGTGGAATGGAATGGAATGGAATGTGGAATGGAATGTGGAAAGGAATAGGGAATGGTACGGAATGGAATGTGAAATGGAATGTAATGGAATGTGGAATGGAATGTGGAAAGTATGAGGAATGGAAAGGAAAGGATTGTGGAATGGGACGTGGAATGGAGTGTGGAATGGAAAGTGGCATAGAACATAATGGAATGTCGATTGGAATGTGGAATGGAATGTGGAATCGTATGGAACGGAAAATGGAATGGAATGGATTGGAACGTGTAATAGAATGGAATGGAAAGGAATGCAGAATGGAATGTGGAATGGAATGGAATGGAATCTGGAATGGACTGGAAAAGAGTGGAATGTGGAATGGAATGTTGAACGGAAGGGAAAGTAAGGTGGAATGGAATGTGGAATGGAATTGGAATGGAATGGAATGGAATGCGGAATGGAATGTGGAATGGAATGGAATGGAATATGGCATGCAATGTGGAATGGTGTGGAATAGAATGTGGAATGGAATGTGGAATGGAATGTGGAATTGTATGTGGAATGGAATGTGGAATGGAATGAAATGGCATGTGGAATGGAGTGGAATGGAATGTGGAATGATATGGAATGGAACGTGGAATTGAATGTGGACTGGAATGTGTAATGGAATGTGGAAAGTTAAGGAAAGGAATGTGCAATGGAATGGAATGGAATGTGGAATAGAATGGAATGGAATGGAATGGAAAGGAAAAGGAATTGAATAGAATGTGGAACGCAAGGGAATGGAATGAAATAAGGAACTGAATGAAATGGAATGTGGAATGGAATGGTATAGAACGTGGAATGCAATGTGGAACGGAATGGAATGGAATGTGGAATGGTATGTTTAAAGGAAAGTGGAATGGAATGGAATGTGGAATGGAATGGAAAGGAATGTGGAATAGAATGGAATGTAATGGAATGTGGAATGGAATGTGGAAGGTATGAGGAATGGAAAGGAAAGGATTGTGGAATGGGACGTGGAATGGATTTTGGAATGGAAAGTGGCATAGAACAGAATGGAATGTCGAATGGAATGTGGAATGGAATGTGGAATCGTATGGAACGGAAAATGGAACGCAATGGATTGGAACGTGTAATAGAATGGAATGGAAAGGAATGCGTAATGGAATGTGGAATGGAATGGAATGGAATCTGGAAAGGAGTGGAAAGGAGTGAAATGTGGAATGGAATGTTGAAGGGAATGGAAACAAAGGTGGATTGGAATGTGGAATGGAATTGGAATGGAATGGAATGCAATGAGGAATAGAATGTGGAATGGAATGGAATGGAATATGGAATGCAATGTGGAATGGTGTGGAATAGAATGTGGAATGGAATGTGGAATGGAATGTGGAATTGTATGTGGAATGGAATGAAACGGCATGTGGAATGGTGTGGAATGGAGTGTGGAATGAAAAGGAATGTATTGTAGAATTGAATGTGGACTGCAATGTGTAATGGAATGTGGAAAGTTAAGGAATGGAATGTGCAATGGAATGGAATGGAATGTGGAATAGAATGGAATGGAATGGTATGGAAAGGAAAAGGAATTGAATGCAATGTGGAAGGCAAAGGAATGGAATGAAATAAGGCATTGAATGGAACGGAATGTGGAATGGAATGGTATAGAACGTGGAATGCAATGTGGAACGGAATGGAATGGAATGTGGAATGGTATGTGGAAAGGAAAGTGGAAAGGAATGGAATGTGGAATGGAGTGGAAAGGAATGTGGTATAGAATGGAATGCAATGGAATGTGGAATGGAATGCGGAATGGAATGTGGAATGGAATTTAAAGGAATGTGGAATTGAATGGAATTTAATGTGGAATGGAATGTGGAATGGAATGGAATGGAATGTGAAATGGAATGGGGAATGGAATGTGGAATGGAATGTGAAAGGGAATGTGGAAAGGAACGGAATGGAATGTGAAATGGAATGTGGAATGGAATGTGGAAATCTAAGTGGAATGGAATGGAGTGGAATGCAATGGAATGAGGAATGGAACGGAATGGAATGTGGAATGGAATGCGTAATGGAATCGATTGGAATGTGGAATAGAATGGAATGGAATTGAATGGAATGGGAATGGAAAGGAATGGAATGTGGAAAGCGATGGGATGTAAGAAATGAGGAATTGAATGGAAAGGAATGTGGAATGGAATTGAATGGAATACGGAATGGAATGGAACATAGAATGGAATGTCGAATGGAATGTAATAGAATGTGGAATGAAATGGAATGGAATGTGGAATAGAATGTGGAATGGAATGTGGAATGGAATGGAATGGAATGTGGAATGAAATGTAATGGAATGTGGAATAGAATGGAAAGGAATGCAATGGAATGTGGAATGGAATGGAGTGGAATGGGGAATGCAATGCAATGGAATGAAATGTGAAATTTAATGGAATGGAATGTGCAATGGAATGGAATGTGGAATGGAATGGAATGTGGAATGGAATGGAGCGTGGAGTGGAATGTGGAATGGAATGTGGAATCGAATGGAATGGAATGTGGAATAGAACGGAATGGAATGTGGAATGGAATGTGGAATTGAACAGAATGTGGAATGCAATGTGGAATGGAATGTGGAATGGAATGCAATGGAAGGTGGAATGGAATGGAATGGAATGTGGATTTGAATGGAATGGAAAATGGAAAGGAATGGAAAGTGAAGTTGAATGTGGATAGGAATGTGAAATGGAATGTGGAATTGAATGTGGACTGGAATGTGCAATGGAGTGAAATGAAAGGTTGAAAGGAATGGAATGGAACTTGGAATGGAATAGAATGGAAAGTGGAATGCAACATGGAATGGAACTTGGAATGGAAAGTTGAATTCAAAGTGGAATGGAATGGAACGGAATGTGGAATGGAATGTGGAAAGGAATGTGGAATGGAACGTGGAATGGAACGTGGAAATGAATGTGGAATGGAATGGAATGGAATGTGGAATGAAATCTGCAATGGAATTTGTTATGGAATGGAATGGACTGTGGAAAGGAAAGTGGAGCGGAATGAAAAGGAATATGGAATGGAATAGAAAGGAGTGTGGAATGGAGTGTGGAATGGAGTGTTGAATGGAAAAGAAGGTAATGTGGGATGGAATGTGGAATGGAAAGTGCAACGGAAAGTGCAATAGAACGGAAAGGAATGTGGAATGGAACGTGTAATGTAATGGAATGGAGTGTGGAATGTAACGTTTAATGGAACGTGGAATGGAATGTGGAATGGAATGTGGAATGGAATGGAATGGAATGTGGTATAGAATGGAATGGAATGTGGTATAGAATGGAATGGAATGTGGAATGGAATGTGAAATGGAATGTGAAATGGAATGTGGATTGGAATATGGAAAGGAATGGAATGGAATGTGGAAACGAATGTGGAATGGAATGTGGAAGGGAACATGGAATGGAGTGGAATGGAAAGTGTAATGGAAGGGAATGGAAAGTGGAAAGGTATGTGGAATGGAATACAATGGAATATGGTAGGGAACATGGAATGGAAAGGAATGGAATGTGGAATGAAAGGGAATGGAACGTAGAAAGGAATGTGTAATGGAATGCAATGGAATGTGGAATGGAACGGAATGGAATGTGGAATGGAATGTGGAATGGAAAGGAATGAAATGTAGAATGGAATGTGGAATGCAATGTGGAATGGATTGGAATGGATTGTGGAATGAAATGGAATGGAATGTTATGGAAAGTGGAAAGGAATGAATGGAATATGGAATGGAACATGGAATGGAACGTGGAATGGAAAGTGGAATGCCACGTTCAAGGGAATGGAATGGAATGTGCAGCGGAATGTGGGATGAAATGGAATGGATAGTGGAAAGAAATGTGGAATGGAATCTGTAATGTCTTTGAATGGAATGTGAAATGGAATGGAATGGAATGTGAAATGGATTGTGGAGTGGAACGTGGAATGGAATGTGGAATGGATCGTGGAATGGAACGTGGAACGAAATGGAATGGAACCTGTAATTGAATGTGCAATGGAATGGAATTGAATGTGGAATGGAATTGAATATTATGTGGAATGGAATGTGGGACAGAATGAGGAGTGTAATGGAATGGAATGTGGAATGGAATGTGGAAGGGAATTTGGAATGGAATGCAATGGAATGTGGAAGGCAATGTGGAATGGAATGGAATGGAATGTGGAATGGAATGTGGAAAGTATGAGGAATGGAAAGGAAAGGATTGTGGAATGGGACGTGGAATGGAGTGTGGAATGGAAAGTGGCATAGAACAGAATGGAATGTCGAATGGAATGTGGAATGGAATGTGGAATCGTATGGAACGGAAAATGGAATGGAATGGATTGGAACGTGTAATAGAATGGAATGGAAAGGAATGCGGAATGGAATGTGGAATGGAATGGAATCTGGAATGGACTGGAAAGCAGTGGAATGTGGAATGGAATGCTGAACGGAAGGGAAAGTAAGGTGGAATGGAATGTGGAATGGAATTGGAATGGAATGGAATGCAATGAAGAATGGAATGTGGAATGGAATGGAATGGAATATGGCATGCAATGTGGAATGGTGTGGAATAGAATGTGGAATGGAATGTGGAATTGTATGTGGAATGGAATGTGGAATGGAATGAAATGGCTTGTGGAATGGAGTTGAATGGAATGTGGAATGATATGGAATGGAACGTGGAATTGAATGTGGACTGGAATGTGTAATGGAATGTGGAAAGTTAAGGAAAGGAATGTGCAATGGAATGGAATGGAATGTGGACTAGAATGGAATGGAATGGAATGGAAAGGAAAAGGAATTGAATAGAATGTGGAACGCAAGGGAATGGAATGAAATAAGGAATTGAATGGAATGGAATGTGAAATGGAATGGTATAGAACGTTGAATGCAATGTGGAACGGAATGGAATGGAATGTGGAATGGTATGTGGAAAGGAAAGTGGAATGGAATGGAATGTGGAATGGAATGGAAAGGAATGTGGAATAGAATGGAATGTAATGGAATGTGGAATGGAATGTGGAAGATATGAGGAATGGAATGGAAAGGATTGTGGAATGGGACGTGGAATGGAGTGTGGAATGGAAAGTGGCATAGAACAGAATGGAATGTCGAATGGAATGTGGAATGGAATGTGGAATCGTATGGAACTGAAAATGGAATGGAATGGATTGGAACGTGTAATAGAATGGAATGGAAAGGAATGCGGAATGGAATGTGGAATGGAATGGAATGGAATCTGGAATGGACTGGAAAGGAGTGGAATGTGGAATGGAATGTTGAAGGGAATGGAAACTAAGGTGGAATGGAATGTGGAATGGAATTGGAACGGAATGGAATGCAATGAGGAATGGAATGTGGAATGGAATGGAAAGGAATATGGAATGCAATGTGGAATGGTGTGGAATAGAATGTGGAATGGAATGTGGAATGGAATGTGGAATTGTATGTGGAATGGAATGTGGAATGGAATGAAATGGCATGTGGAATGGAATCAAATGGAGTGTGGAAAGATAAGGAATGGATCGTAGAATTGAATGTGGACTGCAATGTGTAATGGAATGTGGAAAGTTAAGGAATGGAATGTGCAATGGAATGGAATGGAATGTGGAATAGAATGGAATGGAATGGTATGGAAAGGAAAAGGAATTGAATGGAATGTGGAACGCAAAGGAATGGAATGAAATAAGGCATTGAATGGAACGGAATGTGGAATGAAATGGTATAGAACGTGGAATGGAATGTGCAATGGAATGGAATGGAATATGGAACGGTATGTGGAAAGGAAAGTGGAAAGGAATGGAATGTGGAATGGAATGGAAAGGAATGTGGTATAGAATGGAATGCAATGGAATGTGGAATGGAATGCGGAATGGAATGTGGAATGGAATTTAATGGGATGTGGAATTGAATGGAATTTAATGTGGAATGGAATGTGGAATGGAATGGAATGGAATGTGAAATGGAATGGGGAATGGAATGGAATGGAATGTGAAAGGGAATGTGGAAAGGAACGGAATGGAATGTGAAATGGAATGTGGAATGGAATGTGAAATGGAATGTGGAATGGAATGTGGAAATCTAAGTGGAATGGAATGGAGTGGAATGCAATCGAATGAGGAATGGAACGGAATGGAATGTGGAATGGAATGTGGAATGGAATGCGTAATGTAATTGATTGGAATGTGGAATAGAATGGAATGGAATTGAATGGAATGGGAATGGAAAGGAATGGAATGTGGAAAGCGATGGGATGTAAGAAATGAGGAATTGAATGGAAAGGAATGTGGAATGGAATGGAAAGGAGTGTGGAATGGAATGTGGAATGGAATGTGGAATGGAATGTGGAATGGAAAGGAAGGTAATGTGGGATGGAATGTGGAATGGAAAGTGCAACGGAAAGTGCAATAGAACGGAAAGGAATGTGTAATGGAACGTGCAATGTAATGGAATGGAACGTGGAATGTATCGTTTAATGGAACGTGCAATGGAATGTGGAATGGAATGTGGAATGGAATGGACTGGAATGTGGAATAGAATGGAATGGAATGTGGAATGGAATGTGAAATGGAATGTGGAAAGGAATATGGAAAAAAATGGAAAGGAATGTGAAATCGAATGTGGAATGGCATGTGGAAGGGAACATGGAATGGAATACAATGGAAAGTGTAATGGAAGGGAATGGAAAGTGGAAAGGAATGTGGAATGCAATACAATGGAATATGGTAGAGAACATGGAATGGAAAGGAATGGAATGTGGAATGAAAGGGAATGGAATGTAGAAAGGAATGTGGAATGGAATGCAATGGAATGTGGAATGGAACGGAATGGAATGTGGAATGGAATGTGGAATGGAACAGAATGAAATGTAGAATGGAATGTGGAATGCAATGTGGAATGGATTGGAATGGATTGTGGAATGCAATGGAATGGAATGTTATGGAAAGTGAAATGGAATGAATGGAATATGGAATGGAACATGGAATGGAATATGGAATGGAAAGTGGAATGCCACGTTCAAGGGAATGGAATGGAATGTGCAGCAGAATGTGGGATGAAATGGAATGGATAGTGGAAAGAAATGTGGAATGGAATCTGTAATGTCATTGAATGCAATGTGAAATGGAATGGAATGGAATGTGAAAAGGATTGTGGAGTGGAACGTGGAATGGAATGTGGAATGGATCGTGGAATGGAACGTGGAACGAAATGGAATGGAACCTGTAAATGAATGTGCAATGGAATGGAATTGAATGTGGAATGGAATTGAATGTCATGTGGAATGGAATGTGGGACAGAATGAGGAGTGTAATGGAATGGAATGTTGAATGGAATGTGGAAGGGAATTTGGAATGGAATTCAATGGAATGTGGAATGCAATGTGGAATGGAATGGAATGGAATGTGGAATGGAATGTGGAAAGGAATAGGGAATGGTACGGAATGGAATGTGAAATGGAATGTAATGGAATGTGGAATGGAATGTGGAAAAGTATGAGGAATGGAAAGGAAAGGATTGTGGAATGGAACGTGGAATGGAGTGTGGAATGGAAAGTGGCATAGAACAGAATGGAATGTGGAATGGAATGTGGAATCGTATGGAACGGAAAATGGAATGGAATGGATTGGAACGTGTAATAGAATGGAATGGAAAGGAATGCAGAATGGAATGTGGAATGGAATGGAATGGAATCTGGAATGGACTGGAAAGGAGTGGAATGTGGAATGGAATGTTGAATGGAATGGAAAGTAAGATGGAATGGAATGTGGAATGGAATTGGAATGGAATGGAATGCAATGAGGAATGGAATGTGGAATGGAATGGAATGGAATATGGAATGCAATGTGGAATGGTGTGGAATAGAATGTGGAATGGAATGTGGAATGGAATGTGGAATTGTATGTGGAATGGAATGTGGAATGGAATGAAATGGCATGTGGAATGGAGTGGAAAGGAATGTGGAATGATAAGGAATGGAACGTGGAATTGAATGTGGACTGGAATGTGTAATGGAATGTGGAAAGGTAAGGAATGGAATGTGCAATGGAATGGAATGGATTGTGGAATAGAATGGAATGGAATGGAATGGAAAGGAAAAGGAATTGAATGGAATGTGGAACGCAAGGGAATGGAATGAAATAAGGAATTGAATGGAAGGGAATGTGGAATGGAATGGTATAGAACGTGGAATGCAATGTGGAACGGAATGGAATGGAATGTGGAATGGTATGTGGAAAGGAAAGTGGAATGGAATGGAATGTGGAATGGAATGGAAAGGAATGTGGAATCGAATGGAATGGAATGGAATGTGGAATGGAATGCGGAATGGAATATGGAATGGAATTTAACGGAATGTGGAATTGAATGGAATTTAATGTGGAATGGAATGTGGAATGGAATGGAATGGAATGTGAAATGGAATGGGGAATGCAATGGAATGGAATGTGGAAGGGAATGTGGAAAGGAAAGGAATGGAATGTGAAATGGAATGTGGAATGGAATGTGGAAATCTAAGTGGAATGGAATGGAAGGGAATGCAATGGAATGAGGAATGGAATGGAATGGAATGTGGAATGGAATGCGGAATAGAATGTGGAATGGAACGGAATGGAATGTGGAATGGTGTGTGGAATAGCCTGGAATGGACTGTGGCATGGAATGTGGAATAGAATGTAATGGAATGTGGTTTGGAATGTGGAATGGAATGTGGAATGGAAAGGAAAGTAATGTGGAATGGAATGTGGAAATGAAAGTGGAATGGAATGGAATGGAATGTGGAATGGACCGTTGAAAGGAATGGAATGGAATTTGGAATGGAATGTTTAATGGAATGTGGTAAGGAATGTAGAATCGAATGGAATGGCATGTGGAATCGAATGGAATGGCATGTGGAATGGAATGGAACGAATGTGGTATGAAATGGAATGTAACGTGGAATAGAATGTTGAATGGAATGTGGAATGGAATGCAATGGATGTGCAATGGAATGGAATGGAATGGAATGTGGCATGGAATTTGGAATGGAATGTGGAACGGAATGGTATGTGGAATGAAATGTGGAATCGGAAGTCAAATGGAATCGATTGGAATGTGGAATGGAAGGTGGAATGGAAAGTGGAATGGAACGTGGAATGGAACGTGGCATAGAACGTGGAATTGAATGGAAAGGAATGTGGAATGGAATGTGGAATGGAATGGAATGGAATGTGGAACGGAACGTGGAATGGAATGTGGAGTGGAATGTGGTTTGGAATGGAATGAAATGTGGAATGGAATGGAATGTGGAATGGAATGGAACGTGGAATTGAATGTGGAATGGAATGTGGAATGGAAAGGAATGGAATGTGGAATGAAATTTGGAATGAAATTTGGAATTGAATGTGGAGAGCAATGCAATGGAATCTGGAATGGAATCTGGAATGGAATGGAATCGAATGTGGAATGGAATGCGGAAAGGAATGCAAAATGGAATGTAGAATTGAGTGGAATGGAATGTGGAATGCAAAGTAGAATGGAAAGGAAAGGAATGTGGAATTGAATGGAATGGAATGTGGAGTGGAATGTAGAATGGATTGGAATGGAATGTGGAATGGAAAGTTGAATTGAATGGAATGGCATGCTGAATGGAATAAAATGGAATGGATTGTGGAATGAAATGGAACGGAACATGGAAAAGACTACGGAATGGAATGTGGAATGGAATGGAATGCAATGTGGAATGGAATCGATTGGAATCTGGAATAGAATGGAATGGAATTGAATGGAACGGGAATGGAAAGGAATGGAATGTGGAAAGCGATGTAATGTAAGAAATGAAGAATTGAATGGAAAGGAATGTGGAATGGAATGGAATGGAATACGGAATGGAATGGAACATGGAATGGAATGTCGAATGGAATGTAATAGAATGTGGAATGAAATGGAATGGAATGTGGAATAGAATGTGGAATGGAATGTGGAATGGAATGGAATGGAATGTGAAATGAAATGTAATGGAATGTAGAATAGAATGGAATGGAATGCAATGGAATGTGGAATGGAATGGAGTGGAATGGGGAATGCGATGCAATGGAATGAAATGTAGAATTTAATGGAATGGAATGTGGAATGGAATGGAATGTGGAATGCAGTGGATCGTGGAATGGAATGTGGAATGGAATGTGGAATGGAATGCAATAGAAGGTGGAATGGAATGGAATGGAATGTGGATTGGAATGGAATGGAAAATGGAAAGGAATGGAAAGTGAAGTTGAATGTGGATAGGAATGTGAAATGGAATGTGAAATCAAATGTGGACTGGAATGTGCAATGGAGTGAAATGAAAGGCTGAAAGGAATGGAATGGAACTTGGAATGGAATAGAATGGAAAGTGGAATGCAACATGGAATGGAACGTGGAATGGAAAGTTGAATTCAAAGTGGAATGGAATGGAACGGAATGTGGAATGGAATGTGGATAGGAATGTGGAATGGAACGTGGAATGGAACGTGGAAATGAATGTGGAATGGAATGGAATGGAATGTGGAATGAAATCTGCAATGGCATTTGTTAAGGAATGGAATGTACTGTGGAAAGGAAAGTGGAGCGGAATGAAAAGGAATATGAAATGGAATGGAAAGGAGTGTGTAACGGAATGTGGAATGGAATGTGGAATGGAAAGGAAGGTAATGTGGGATGGAATGTGGAATTGAAAGTGCAACGGAAAGTGCAAAAGAACAGAAAGGAATGTGGAATGGAACCTGTAATGTAATGGAATGGAACGTGGAATGTAACGTTTAATGGAAAGTGCAAAGGAATGTGGAATGGAATGTGGAATGGAACGGAATGGAATGTGGAATAGAATGGAATGGAATGTGGAATGGAATGTGAAATGGAATGTGGAATGGAATACGGAATGGAATGGAATGGAATGTGGAATTGAATGTGGAATGGAATGTGGAAGGTAACATGGAATGGAATGCAATGGAAAGTGTAATGGAAGGGAATGGAAAGTGGAAAGTAATGTGGAATGGAAAGTGGAAAGGAATGTGAAATGGAATACAATGGAATATGGTAGGGAACATGGAATGGAAAGGAATGGAATGTGGAATGAAAGGGAATGGAATGTAGAAAGGAATGTGGAATGGAATGCAATGGAATGTGGAATGGAACGGAATGCAATGTGGAATGGAATGTGGAATGGAACGGAATGAAATGTAGAATGGAATGTGGAATGCAATGTGGATTGGATTGGAATGGATTGTGGAATGCTATGGAATGGAATGTTATGGAAAGTGGAATGGAATGTTATGGAAAGTGGAATGGAATGAATGGAATATGGAATGGAACATGGAATGGAATGTGGAATGGAACGTGGAATGGAAAGTGGAATGCCACGTTCAAGGCAATGGAATGGAATGTGCAGCGGAATTTGGGATGAAATGGAATGGATAGTGGAAAGAAATGTGGAATGGAATCTGTAATGTCATTGAATGGAATGTGAAATGGAATGGCATGGAATGTGAAATGGATTGTGGAGTGGAACGTGGAATGGAATGTGGAATGGATCGTGGAATGGAACGTGGAACGAAATGGAATGGAACCTGTAATGGAATGTGCAATGGAATGGAATTGAATGTGGAATGGAATTGAATGTTATGTGGAATGGAATGTGGGACAGAATGAGGAGTGTAATGGAATGGAATGTGGAATGGAATGTGGAAGGGAATTTGGAATGGAATGCAATGCAATGTGGAATGCAATGTGGAATGGAATGGAATGGAATGTGGAAAGGAATAGGGAATGGTACAGAACGGAATGTGAAATGGAATGAAATGGAATGTGGAATGGAATGTGGAAAAGTATGAGGAATGGAAAGGAAAGGATTGTGGAATGGAACGTGGAATGGAGTGTGGAATGGAAAGTGGCATAGAACAGAATGGAATGTCGAATGGAATGTGAAATGGAATGTGGAATCATATGGAACGGAAAATGGAATGGAATGGATTGGAACGTGTAATAGAATGGAATGGAAAGGAATGCGGAATGGAATGTGGAATGGAATGGAATGGAATCTGGAATGGACTGGAAAGGAGTGGAATGTGGAATGGAATGTGGAATGGAATGGAAGTAAGGTGGAATGGAATGTGGAATGGAATTGGAATGGAATGGAATGGAATGCGGAATGGAATGTGGTAAGGAATGGAATGGAATATGGAATGCAATGTGGAATGGTGTGGAATAGAATGTGGAATCGAATGTGGAATGGAATGTGGAATTTTATGTGGAATGGAATGTGGAATGGAATGAAATGGCATGTGGAATGGAGTGGAATTGAATGTGGAATGATATGGAATGGAACGTGGAATTGAAAATGGACTGGAGTGTGTAATGGAATGTGGAAAGTTAAGGAATGGCATGTGCAATGGAATGGAATGGAATGTGGAATAGAATGGAATGGAATGGAATGGAAAGGAAAAGGAATTGAATGGAATGTGGAACGCAAGGGAATGGAATGAAATAAGGAATTGAATGGAATGGAATGTGGAATGGAATGGTATAGAACGTGGAATGCAATGTGGAACGGAATGGAATGGAGTGTGGAATGGTATGTGGAAAGGAAAGTGGAATGGAATGGAATGTGGAATGGAATGGAAAGGAATGTGGAATAGAATGGAATGGAATGGAATGTGGAATGCAATGTAGAATGGAATGTGGAATGGAATTTAATGGAATGTGGAATTGAATGGAATTTAATGTGGAATTGAATGTGGAATGGAATGGAATGGAATGTGAAATGGAATGGGGAATGCAATGGAATGGAATGTGGAAGGGAATGTGGAAAGGAACGGAATGGAATGTGAAATGGAATGTGGAATGGAATGTGGAAATATAAGTGGAATGGAATGGAATGGAATGCAATGGAATGAGGAATGGAACGGAATGGAATGTGGAATGGAATGCGGAATGGAATGTGGAATGGAACGGAATGGAATGTGGAATGGAGTGTGGAATGGCCTGGAATGGACAGTGGCATGGAATGTGGAATAGAATGTAATGGAATGTGGTTTGGAATGTGGAATGGAATGTGGAATGGAAAGGAAAGTAATGTGGAATGGAATGTGGAAATGAAAGTGGAATGGAATGGAATGGAATGTGGAATGGACCATTGAAAGGAATGGAATGGAATTTGGAATGGAATGTTTAATGGAATGTGGTAAGGAATGTAGAATCGAATTGAATGGCATGTGGAATCGAATGGAATGGCATGTGGAATGGAATGGAAAGAATGTGGTATGGAATGGAATGTAACGTGGAATAGAATGTTGAATGAAATGTGGAATGGAATGTGGAATGGAATGCAATGGATGTGGAATGGAACGGAATGGAATGTGGAATGGAATTTGGAATGGAATGTGGAATGGAACGGAATGGTATGTGGAATGAAATGTGGAATCGGAAGTCGAATGCAATGGATTGGAATGTGGAATGGAATATGGAATGGAAAGTGGAATGGAACGTGGAATGGAACATGGCATGGAATGTGGAATTGAATGGAAACGAAAGTGGAATGGAATGTGGAATGGAATGGAATGGAATGTGGAACGGAACGTGGAATGGAATGTGCAATGGAATGTGGAACGGAACGTGGAATGGAATGTGGAATGGAATGTGGTTTGGAATGGAATGAAATGTGGAATGATATGGAATGGAACAAGGAATCGGATGTGGAATGAAATGCAAAGGAATGTGGAATGGAAAGGAATGGAATGTGGAATGAAATTTGGAATGGAATGTGGACAGCAATGCAATGGAATCTGGAATGGAATCTGGAATGGAATCTGGAATGGAATGGAATCGAATGTGGAATGGAATGCGGAAAGGAATGCAGAATGGAATGTAGAATTGAGTGGAATGGAATGTGGAATGCAACGTAGAATGTAAAGGAAAGGAATGTGGAATTGAATGGAATGGAATGTGGAATGGAATGTAGAATGGATTGGAATGGAATGTGGAATGGAAAGTGGAATTGAATGGAATGGCATGCTGAATGGAATAAAATGGCACGGAATGTGGAATGAAATGGAACGGAACTTGGAAAAGAATGTGGAATGGAATGTGGAATGGAATGGAATGGAATGTGGAATGGAATCGATTGGAATGTGGAATTGAATGGAATGGGAATGGAAAGGAATGGAATGTGGAAAGCGATTGAATGTAAGAAATGAAGAATTGAATGGAAAGGAATGTGGAATGGAATGTAATGGAATACGGAATGGAATGGAACATAGAATGGAATGTCGAATGGAATGTAATAGAATGTGGAATGAAATGGAATGGAATGTGGAATCGAATGTGGAATGGAATGTGGAATGAAATGGAATGGAATGTGGAATAGAATGGAAAGGAATGCAATGGAATGTGGAATGGAATGGAGTGGAATGGGGAATGCAATGCAATGGAATGAAATGTGGAATTTAATGGAATGGAATGTGCAATGGAATGGAATGGAATGTGGAATGGAATGGATCATGGAATAGAATGTGGAATGGAATGTGGAATGGAATGGAATGGAATGTGAAATGAAATGCAATGGAATGGAATGGAATGTGAAATGAAATGCAATGGAATGTGGAATGGAATGGAGTGGAATGGGGAATGCGATGCAATGGAATGAAATGTAGAATTTAATGGAATGGAATGTGGAATGGAAAGGAATGTGGAATGGAGTGGATCGTGGAATGGAATGTGGAATGGAATGTGGAATGGAATGTGGAGTTGAATGCAATGGAATGTGGAATAGAATGGAATGGAATGTGGAATAGAATGGAATGGAATGGAATGTGGAATGGAAAAGAATATGGAATGCAATGTGGAATGGAATGTGGAATGGAATGCAATGGAAGGTGGAATGGAATGGAATGGAATGTGGATTGCAATGGAATGGAAAATGGAAAGGAATGGAAAGTGAAGTTGAATGTGGATAGGAATGTGAAATGGAATGTGGAATCGAATGTGGACTGGAATGTGCAATGGAGTGAAATGAAAGGTTGAAAGGAATGGAATGGAACTTGGAATGGAATAGAATGGAAAGTGGAATGCACCATGGAATGGAACGGGGAATGGAACGTGGAAATGAATGTGGAATGGAATGGAATGGAATGAGGAATGAAATCTGTAATGGAATTTGCTATGGAATGGAATGGACTGTGGAACGGAAAGTGGAGCGGAATGAAAAGGAATATGGAATGGAATGGAAAGGAGTGTGGAATGGAATGTGGAATGGAATGTGGAATGGAAAGGAAGGTAATGTGGGATGGAATGTGGAATGGAAAGTGCAACGGAAAGTGCAATAGAACGGAAAGGAATGTAGAATGGAACGTGTAATGTAATGGAATGGAACGTGGAATGTAACGTTTACTGGAACGTGGAATGGAATGTGGAATGGAATGGAATGTGGTATAGAATGGAAAGGAATGTGGAATGGAATGTGAAATGGAATGTGAAATGGAATGTGGAATGGAATATGGAAAGGAATGGAATGGAATGTGGAATCGAATGAGGAATGGAATATGGAAGGGATCATGGAATGGAATGCAATGGAAAGTGTAATGGAAGGGAATGGAAAGTGGAAAGGTATGTGGAATGGAATAAAATGGAATGTGGTAGGGAACATGGAATGGAAAGGAATGGAATGTGGAATGAAAGGGAATGGAACTTAGAAAGGAATGTGGAATGGAATGCAAAGGAATGTGGAATGGAACGGAATGGAATGTTGAATGGAATGTGGAATGGAAAGGAATGAAATGTAGAATGGAATGTGGAATGCAATGTGGAATGGATTGGAATGGATTGTGGAATGCAATGGAATGGAATGTTATGGAAAGTGGAATGGAAGGAATGGAATATGAAATGGAACATGGAATGGAATGTGGAATGGAACGTGAAATGGTAAGTTGAATGCCACGTTCAAGGGAATGGAATGGAATGTGCAGCGGAATGTGGGATGAAATGGAATGGATAGTGGAAAGAAATGTGGAATGGAGTCTGTAATGTCATTGAATGGGATGTGAAATGGAATGGCATGGAATGTGAAATGGATTGTGGAGTGGAACGTGGAATGGAATGTGGAATGGATCGTGGAATGGAACGTGGAATGAAATGGAATGGAACCTGTAATTGAATGTGCAATGAAACGGAGTTGAATGCGGAATGGAATTGAATATTATGTGGAATGGAATGTGGGACAGAATGAGGAGTGTAATGGAATAGAATGTGTAATGGAATGTGGAAGGGAATTTGGAATGGAATGCAATGGAATATGGAAGGCAATGTGGAATGGAATGGAATGGAATGTGGAATGGAATGTGGAAAGGAATAGGGAATGGTACGGAATGGAATGTGAAATGGAATGTAATGGAATGTGGAATGGAATGTGGAAAAGTATGAGGAATGGAAAGGAAAGGATTGTGGAATGGAACGTGGAATGGAGTGTGGAATGGAAAGTGGCATAGAACAGAATGGAATGTCGAATGGAATGTGGAATGGAATGTGGAATCGTGTGGAACGGAAAATGGAATGGAATGGATTGGAACGTGTAATAGAATGGAATGGAAAGGAATGCAGAATGGAATGTGGAATGGAATGGAATCTGGAATCGACTGGAAAGGAGTGGAATGTGGAATGGAATGTTGAATGGAATGGAAAGTAAGGTGGAATGGAATGTGGAATGGAATTGGAATGGAATGGAATGCAATGAGGAATGGAATGTGGAATGGAATGGAATGGAATATGGAATGCAATGTGGAATGGTGTGGAATAGAATGTGGAATGGAATGTGGAATGGAATGTGGAATTGTATGTGGAATGTAATGTGGAATGGAATGAAATGGCATGTGGAATGGAGTGGAATGGAATGTGGAATGATATGGAATTGAACGTGGAATTGAATGTGGACTGGAATGTGTAATGGAATGTGGAAAGGTAAGGAATGGAATGTGCAACGGAATGGAATGGAATGTGGAATAGAATGGAATGGAATGGAATGGAAATGAAAAGGAATTGAATGTAATTTGGAAGGCAAGGGAATGGAATGAAATAAGGAATTGAATGGAACGAAATGTGGAATGGAATGGTATAGAACGTGGAATGCAATGTGGAACGGAATGGAATGGAATGTGGAATGGTATGTGGAAAGGAAAGTGGAATGGAATGGAATGTGGAATGGAATGCAAAGGAATGTGGAATAGAATGGAATGGAATGGAATGTGGAATGGAATGCGGAATGGAATGTGGAATGGAATTTAATGGAATGTGGTATTGAATGGAATTTAATGTGGAATGGAATGTGGAATGGAATGGAATGGAATGTGAAATGGAATGGGGAATGGAATGGAAAGGAATGTGGAAGGTAATATGGAAAGGAACGGAATGGAATGTGAAATGGAATGTGGAATGGAATGTGGAAATCTAACTGGAATGGAATGGAATGGAATGCAATGGAATGAGGAATGGAACGGAATGGAATGTGGAATGGAATGTGGAATGGAATGCGGAATGGAATGTGGAATGGAACGGAATGTTATGTGGAATGAAATGTGGAATCGGAAGTCGAATGGAATAGATTGGAATGTGAAATGGAATATGGAATGGAAAGTGAATGGAACGTGGAATGGAACGTGGCATGGAACGTGGAATTGAATGGAAAGGAATGTGGAATGGAATGTGGAATGGAATGGAATGGAAAGTGGAACGGAACGTGGAATGGAATGTGGAATGGAATGTGGTTTGGAATGGAATGAAATGTGGAATGGAATGGAATGGAACAAGGAATCGGATGTGGAATGAAATGAAAAGGAATGTGGAATGGAATGTGGAATGGAATGGAATGGAATGTGGAATGAAATTTGGAATGGAATGTGGACAGAAATGCAATGGAATCTGGAATGGAATCTGGTATGGAATGGAATCGAATATGGAATGGAATTCGGAAAGGAATGCAGAATGGAATGTAGAATTGAGTGGAATGGAATGTGGAATGCAACGTAGAATGGAAAGGAAAGGAATGTGGAATTGAATGGAATGGAATGTGGAATGGAATGTAGAATGGATTGGAATGGAATGTGGAATGGAAAGTAGAATTGAATGGAATGGCATGCTGAATGGAATAAAATGGAATGGAATGTGGAATGAAATGGAACGGAACATGGAAAAGAATATGGAATGGAATGTGGAATGGAATGGAATGGAATGTGGCATGCAATCGTTTGGAATGTGGTATAGAATGGAATGGAATTGAATGGAATGGGAATGGAAAGGAATGGAATGTGGAAAGCGATGGAAGGTAAGAAATGAGGAATTGAATGGAAAGGAACGTAGAATGGAATGGAATGGAATACGGAATGGAATGGAATATAGAATGGAATGTCGAATGGAATGTAATAGAATGTGGAATGAAATGGAATGGAATGTGGAATACAATGTGGAATGGAATGTGGAATGGAATGGAATGGAATGTTTAATGTAATGGAATGGAAAGTGGAATAGAATGGAATGGAATGCAATGGAATGTGGAATGGAATGGAGTTGAATGGGGAATGCAATGCAATGGAATGAAATATGGAAATTAATGGAATGGAATGTTGAATGGAATGGAATGTGGAATGGAATGGATCGTGGAATTGAATGTGGAATGGAATGTGGAATGGAATGTGGAATCAAACGGAATGGAATGTGGAATAGAATGGAATAGAATGTGGAATAGAATGGAATGGAATGGAATGTGGAATGGAATGTGGAATGGAACAGAATACGGAATGCAATGTGGAATGGAATGTGGAATGGAATGCAATGGAAGGTGGAATGGAATGGAATGGAATGTGGATTGGAATGGAATGGAAAATGGAAAGGAATGGAAAGTGAAGTTGAATGTGGATAGGAATGTGAAATGGAATGTGGAATCGAATGTGGACTGGAATGTGCAATGGAGTGAAATGAAAGGTTGAAAGGAATGGAATGGAACTTGGAATGGAATAGAAAGGAAATTGGAATGCAACATGGAATTGAACGTGGAATGGAAAGTTGAATTCAAAGTGGAATGGAATGGAACGGAATGTGGAATGGAATGTGGAAATGAATGTGGAATGGATTAGAATGGAATGTGGAATGAAATCTGCAATGGAATTTGTTATGGAATGCAATGGACTGTGGAAAGGAAAGTGGAGAGGAATGAAAAGGAATATGGAATGGAATTTAAAGGAGTATGGAATGGAATGTGGAATGGAATGTTGAATGGAAAGGAAGGTAATGTGGGATGGAATGTGGAATGGAAAGTGCAACGGAAAGTGCAATAGAACGGAAAGGAATGTGTAATGGAACGTGTAATGTAATGGAATGGAACGTGGAATGGAACGTTTAATGGAACGTGGAATGGAATGTGGAATGGAATGTGGAATGGAACGGAATGGAATGTGGAATAGAATGGAATGGAATGTGGAATGGAATGTGAAATGGAATGTGGAATGGAATATGGAAAGGAATGGAATGGAATGTGGAATCGAATCTGGAATGGAATGTGGAAGGGAACATGGAATGGAATGCAATTTCAAGTGTAATGGAAGGGAAAGGAAAGTGGAAAGGAATGTGGAATGGAATACAATGGAATATGGTAGGGAACATGGAATGGAAAGGAATGGAATGTGGAATGAAAGGGAATGGAACGTAGAAAGGAATGTGGAATGGAATGCAATGGAATGTGGAATGGAACGGAATGGAATGTGGAATGGAATGTGGAATGGAACGGAATGAAATGTAGAATGGAATGTGGAATGCAATGTGGAATGGATTGGAATGGATTGTGGAATGCAATGGAATGGAATGTTATGGAAAGTGGAATTGAATGAATGGAATATGGAATGGAACATGGAATGGAATGTGGAATGGAATGTAATAGAATGTGGAATGAAATGGAATGGAATGTGGAATAGAATGTGGAGTGGAATGTGGAATGGAATGGAATGGAATGTGAAATGAAATGTAATGGAATGTGGAATAGAATGGAATGGAATGCAATGGAATGTAGAATGGAATGGAGTGGAATGGGTAATGCGATGCAATGGAATGAAATGTATAATTTAATGGAATGGAATGTGGAATGGAATGGAATGCTGAATGGAGTGGATCGTGGAATGGAATGTGGAATGGAATGTGGAATGGAATGTGGAGTTGAATGGAATGGAATGTGGAATAGAACGGAATGGAATGTGGAATAGAATGGAATGGAATGGAATGTGGAATGGAACAGAATATGGAATGCAATGTTGAATGGAATGTGGAATGGAATGCAATGGAAGGTGGAATGGAATGGAATGGAATGTGGATTGGAATGGAATGGGAAATGGAAAGGAATGGAAAGTGAAGTTGAATGTGGATAGGAATGTGAAATGGAATGTGGAATCGAATGTGGACTGGAATGTGCAATGGAGTGAAATGAAAGGTTGAAAGGAATGGAATGGAACTTGGAATGGGATAGAATGGAAAGTGGAATGCAACATGGAATGGAACGTGGAATGGAAAGTTGAATTCAAAGTGGAATGGAAAGGAACGGAATGTGGAATGGAATGTGGAAAGGAATGTGGAATGGAACGTGGAATGGAACGTGGAAATGAATGTGGAAAGGAATATAATGGAATGTGGAATGAAATCTGCAATGGAATTTGTTATGGAATGGAATGGACTGTGGAAAGGAAAGTGGAGCGGAATGAAAAGGAATATGGAATGGAATGGAAAGGAGCGTGTAATGGAATGTGGAATGGAATGTTGAATGGAAAGGAAGGTAATATGGGATAGAATGTGGAATGGAAAGTGCAACGGAAAGTGCAAGAGAACGGAAAGGAATGTGGAATGGAACGTGTAATGTAATGGAATGGAACGTGGAATGGAACGTTTAATGGAACGTGGAATGGAATGTGGAATGGAATGTGGAATGGAATGGAATGGAATGTGGAATAGAATGGAATGGAATATGGAATGGAATGTGAAATGGAATGTGGAAAGGAATATGGAAAGGAATGGAATGGAATGTGGAATCAAATGTGGAATGGAATGTGGAAGGGAACATGGAATGGAATGCAATGGAAAGTGTAATGGAAGGGAAAGGAAAGTGGAAAGGAATGTGGAATGGAATTCAATGGAATGTGGTAGGGAACATGGAATGGAAAGGAATGGAATGTGGAATGAAAGGGAATGGAACGTAGAAAGGAATGTGGAATGGAATGCAATGGAATGTGGAATGGAACGGAATGGAATGTGGAATGGAATGTGGAATGGAACGGAATGAAATGTAGAATGGAATGTGGAATGCAATGTGGAATGGATTGGAATGGATTGTGGAATGCAATGGAATGGAATGTTATGGAAAATGGAATGGAATGAATGGAATATGGAATGGAACATGGAATGGAATGTGGAATGTAACGTGGAATGGAAAGTGGAATGCCACTTTCAAAGGAATGGAATGGAATGTGCAGCGGAATGTGGGATAAAATGGAATGGATAGTGGAAAGAAATGTGGAATGTAATCTGTAAAGTAATTGAATGGAATGTGAAATGGAATGGCATGGAATGTGAAATGGATTGTGGAGTGGAACGTGGAATGCAATGTGGAATGGATCGTGGAATGGAACGTGGAACGAAATGGAATGGAACCTGTAATTGAATGTGCAATGGAATGGAATTGAATGTGGAATGGAATTTAATGTTATGTGGAATGGAATGTGGGACAGAATGAAGAGTGTAATGGAATGGAATGTGGAATGGAATGTGGAAGGGAATTTGGAATGGAATGCAATGCAATGTGGAATGCAACGTGGAATGGAATGGAATGGAATGTGGAATGGAATCTGGAAAGGAATAGGGAATGGTACGGAATGGAATGTGAAATGGAATGTAATGGAATGTGGAATGGAATGTGGAAAAGTATGAGGAATGGAAAGGAAAGGATTGTGGAATGGAACGTGGAACGGAGTGTGGAATGGAAAGTGGCACGGAACAGAGTGGAATGCCAAATGGAATGTGGAATGGAATGTGGAATCGTATGGAACGGAAAATGGAATGGAATGGATTGGAACGTGTAATAGAATGGAATGGTAAGGAATGTGGAATGGAATGTGGAATGGAATGGAATGGAATCTGGAATGGACTGGAAAGGAGTGGAATGTGGAATGGAATGTTGAATGGAATGGAAAGTAAGGTGGAATGGAATGTGGAATGGAATTGGAATGGAATGGAATGGAATGCGGAATGGAATGTGGAATGAAATGGAATGGAATATGGAATGCAATTTGGAATGGTGTGGAATAGAATGTGGAATGGAATGTGGAATTGTATGAGGAATGGAATGTGTAATGGAATGAAATGGCATGTGGAATTGAGTGGAATGTAATGTGGAATGATATGAAATGGAACGTGGAATGGAATGTTGACTGGAATGTGTAATGGGATGTGGAAAGGTAAGGAATGGAATATGCAATGGAATGGAATGGAATGTGGAATAGAATGGAATGGAATGGAATGGAAATGAAAAGGAATTGAATGTAATGTGGAACGCAAGGGAATGGAATGAAATAAGGAATTGAATGGAACGGAATGTGGAATGGAATTGTATAGAAGGTGGAATGCATTGTGGAACGGAATGGAATGGAGTTTGGAATGGTGTGTCTAAAGGAAAGTGGAATGGAATGGAATGTGGAATGGAATGGAAAGGAATGTGGAATAGAATGGAATGGAATGGAATGTGGAATGGAATGCGGAATGGAATGTGGAATGGAATTTAATGGAATGTGGAATTGAATGGAATTTAATGTGGAATGGAATGTGGAATGAAATGTGACATGGAATGGGGAATGGAATGGAATGGAATGTGGAAGGGAATGTGGAAAGGAACGGAATGGAATGTGAAATGGAATGTGGAATGGAATGTGGAAATCTAAGTGGAATGGAATGGAATGGAATGCAATGGAATGAGGAATGGAACTGAATGGAATGTGGAATGGAATGCGGAATGGAATGTGGAATGGAACGGAATGGAATGTCGAATGGAGTGTGGAATGGCCTGGAATGGACTGTGGCATGGAATGTGGAATAGAATGTAATGGAATGTGGTTTGGAATGTGGAATGGAATGTGGAATGGAAAGGAATGTGGAATGCAATGGGGAAATGAAAGTGGAATGGAATGGAATGGAATGTGGAATGGACCGTTGAAAGGAATGGAATGGAATTTGGAATGGAATGTTTAATGGAATGTGGTAAGGAATGTAGAATCGAATGGAATGGCATGTGGAATCGAATGGAATGGCATGTGGAATGGAATGGAATGAATGTGGTATGAAATGGAATGTAACGTGGAATAGAATGTTGAATGGAATGTGGAATGGAATGTGGAATGGAATGCAATGGATGTGGAATGGAACGGAATGGAATGTGGAATGGAATTTGGAATGGAATGTGGAATGGAACGGAATGGTATGTGGAGTGAAATGTGGAATCGGAAGTCGAATGGAATGGATTGGAATGTGGAATGGAATATGGAATGGAAAGTCGAATGGAACGTGGAATGGAACGTGGCATGGAACGTGGAACTGAATGGAAAGGAAAGTGGAATGGAATGTGGAATGGAATGGAATGGAATGTGGAACGGAACGTGGAATGGAATGTGGAATGGAATGTGGTTTGGAATGGAATGAAATGTGGAATGGAATGGAATGGAACAAGTAATCGGATGTGGAATGAAATGCAAAGGAATGTGTAATGGAATGTGGAATGGAAAGGAATGGAATGTGGAATGGAAAGGAATGGAATGTGGAATGAAATTTGGAATGGAATGTGGACAGCAATGCAATGGGATCTGGAATGGAATGGAATCGAATGTGGAATGGAATGTGGAAATGAATGCAGAATGGAATGTAGAATTGAGTGGAATGGAATGTGGAATGCAACGTAGAATGGAAAGGAAAGGAATGTGGAATTGAATGGAATGGAATGTGGAATGGAATGTAGAATGGATTGGAATGGAATGTGGAATGGAAAGTGGAATTGAATGGAATGCCATGCTGAATGGAATAAAATGGAATGGAATGTGGAATGAAATGGAACGGAACATGGAAAAGAATATGGAATGGAATGTGGAATGGAATGGAATGGAATGTGGAATGGAATCGATTGGAATGTGGAATAGAATGGAATGGAATTGAATGGAATGGGAATGGAAAGGAATGGAATGTGGAAAGCGATGGAATGTAAGAAATGAGGAATTGATTGGAAAGGAATGTGGAATGGAATGGAATGGAATACGGAATGGAATGGAACATGGAATGGAATGTCGAATGGCATGTAATAGAATGTGGAATGAAATGGAATGGAATGTGGAATAGAATGTGGAATGGAATGTGGAATGTAATGGAATGGAATGTGGAATGAAATGTAATGGAATGTGGAATAGAATGGAATGGAATGCAATGGAATGTGGAATGGAATGGAGTGGAATGGGGAATGCAATGCAATGGAATGAAATGTAGAATTTAATGGAATGGAATGCGGAATGGAATGGAATGTGGAATGGAATGCAATGGAAGGTGGAATGGAATGGAATGGAATGTGGATTGGAATGGAATGGAAAATGGAAAGGAATGGAAAGTGAAGTTGAATGTGGATAGGAATGTGAAATGGAATGTGGAATCGAATGTGGACTGGAATGTGCAATAGAGTGAAATGAAAGGTTGAAAGGAATGGAATGGAACTTGGAATGGAATAGAATGGAAAGTGGAATGCAACATGGAATGGAACGTGGAATGGAAAGTTGAATTCAAAGTGGAATGGAATGGAACGGAATGTGGAATGGAATGTGGAAAGGAATGTGGAATGGAACGTGGAATGGAACGTGGAAATGAATGTGGAATGGAATGGAATGGAATGTGGAATGTAATCTGCAATGGAATTTTTTATGGAATGGAATGGTCTGTGGAAAGGAAAGTGGAGCGGAATGAAAAGGAATATGGAATGGAATGGAAAGGAGTGTGGAATGGAATGTGGAATGGAATGTTGAATGGAAAGGAAGGTAATGTGGGATGGAATGTGGAATGGAAAGTGCAACGGAAAGTGCAATAGAACGGAAAGGAATGTGGAATGGAACGAGTAATGTAATGGAATGGAACGTGGAATGTAACGTTTAATGGAACGTGGAATGGAATTTGGAATGGAATGTGGAATGGAATGGAATGGAATGTGGAATGTAATGGAATGGAATGTGGAATGGAATGGAATGGAATGTGGAATGGAATGGAATGGAATGTGGAATGGAATATGAAATGGAATGTGGAATGGAATGTGAAATGGAATGTGGAATGGAATATGCAAAGGAATGGAATGGAATGTGGAATCGAATGTGGAATGGAATGTGGAAGGGATCATGGAATGGAATGCAATGGAAAGTGTAATGGAAGGGAAAGGAAAGTGGAAACAAATGTGGAATGGAATACAATGGAATGTGGTAGGGAACATGGAATGGAAAGGAATGGAATGTGGAATGAAAGGGAATGGAATGTAGAAAGGAATGTGGAATGGAATGCAATGGAATGTGGAATGGAAAGGAATGGATAGTGGAATGGAATGTGGAATGGAACGGAATGAAATGTAGAATGGAATGTGGAATGCAATGTGGAATGGAATGGAATGGTATGTGGAATGGAATGGAATGGAATGTGGAAGAGAATGGAATGGAATGTGGAATGGAATGTGAAATGGAATGTGGAATGGAATATGGAATGGAAAGGAATGGAATGTGGAAGGGAAAGTGGAATGGAATCTGGAATGGAATGTGGAAAGGAATGGAATGGAATGTGGAAGGGAATGGGGAATGCAATGTGGAATGGAATGTGGAATGGAATGGAATATGGAAAAGACTGTGGAATGGAATGGAATGGAATGTGGAATGGAATGTGTAATGCAATGGAAAGGAATGTGCAATGGAATGTGGAATAGAATGGAATGGAATGTGGAAAGCAATGTGGAATGGAATGGAATGGAATGTGGAATGCAATAGAATGGAAAGTAGAATGAAATGTGGAATGCAATGGAATGGAATTTGGAATGGAATATGGAATGGAATGAAATGCAATGAGGAATGAAATATGGAATGGAATGTGGAAAGGAAAGTGGAATGAAAGATGGAATGGAATGGAATGGAATGTTGAATGAAAGGTGGAATGGAATGGAATGGAATGTGGAATGAAATGGAATCTGGAATGGAATGTGGAATGGAATGGAAGGTTTAAATAGAATGGAATGGAATGTGGAATGGAATGTGGACTGGAATAGAATGCTATGCGGAATGGAATGGGGAATGGAATGGAACGGAATGTGGAATGGAACATTCAATGGAATGTGGAATGGAATGTGGAATAGAATATAATGGAATGTGGAATGGAATGTGGAACAGAAAGTGCAATGGAACGGAACGGAAAGTTGAATGGATGTGGAATGGAATGGAATAGAATGGAATGTGGAATGGAACGTGCAATGGAAAGTGGAATGGAATGGAATGGAACGTAGAATGGAATGTGGAGTAGAATGGAATGGAATGTGGAATGGAATGGAATGGAATGTGGAATGTAAAGGAGTGGAACTAGGAATGGAACATGGAATACAATGTGGAATGCAAAGTGGAATGGAACGCGGAATGGAATGTGAAATGGAATGGAATGGAAAGTGGAATGGAATGGAATGGGATGTGAAATGGAATGAAATGGAATGGAATATGGTATTATAGGGAATGGAATGGAATGGAATGCAGAATGCAATGGAAAGAAATGAGAAATGGAATGGAATGGAATGAAATGGAATGTGGAATGGAATGGAATGGAATCTAGTGGAAATTGGAATTGTATGGAATGGAATGTGGAATGGAATGAAATGGAATGTGGAATGGAATGTGGAATGAAACAGAATGCCACCTGGAATAGAATGTGGAATGGAATGCACGAAGGAAAGTGGAATGGAATGGAGTGGAATGTGGCATGGAACGTGGAATAGAATGGAATGGAACGTAGAATGGAAAGTATAATGGAAAGGAACAGAACGTGGAATGGAACGTGGAATGGAACGTGGAATGGAATGGGCAATTGAAAGTGGAATGGAATGGAATGGAAAGCGGAACGTTACCTGGAAAGTAATGTAATGGAAGGGAATGGAATGTGGAATGGATTGTGGAATGGAATGTGGAATGGAACAGAATGCAATGTGGAATGGAATGCGGAATGGAATGTGCAAAGGAAAGTGGAATGTAATGGAATGGAATGTGGAATGGAACGAGGAATTTAACGGAATGGAGTGTAGAATGGAATGGAATATAACGTGGAATGTAACGTGGAATGGAACGTGGAATGGAACGGAATGGAATGTGGAATGGATGTGGAATGGAATGGAATGGGATGTTGAAAGAAATGTGGAATGGAATGTGTAACAGAATGGAATGGAATGGAATGTGGAAAGGAATACAATGGAATGTGGAATGGGATGTGGAATGGAATGGAATGCAATGTGGAATGGAATGTCTAATGGAATGGAATGGAATGTGGAACGCAATGTGGAATGGAATGAAATGGAATGTGGAAAGAAATGTAATGGAAAGTAGAATGGAATGTGGAATGGAATGTGGAACGGTAAATGGAATGGAATGGAATGGAATGTCGAATGGAAAGTGGAATGGAACAGAATTCAATGTGGAATGGAATCTGGAATGGAATGTGGAATGGAAAATGGAATGGAATGTCAAGTGGAACGAAGAATGAAATGGAATGGAACATGAAATGGAACTTGCAATGGAACGTGGAAAGGAACGTGGAATGGAATGTGGAATGGAGCGTGGAATGTAAGGTGGAATGTAATGTAGAATGGAACGTGTGATGGAATGGAATGGAAGGTGGAATGGAACATGGAATGGAATGGAATGGAACGTGGAACGGAATGTGGAATGGAATGTGGAATGGAACTTGGAATGGAATGTGGAATGGAACGTGGAATGGGATGTGGAATGAAATGTGCAATGGAAAGGAATGGAATGTGGAACAGAATGTGGATTGGAATGGAATGGAATCCGGAATGGAATGGTATGGATTGTGGAAAGGAATGGAATGGAAAGTGGAACGGAACGTGGAATGGAACGTAAAATGAAATGTGGAATGGAATGCAATGGAATGTGGAATGGAAGGGAATGGAATGTGTAAAGGAATGTGGAATAGAATGGAATGGAATGGAATGGAAAGGAATGTGGAATGGAATGGAATTGAAAGGAATGTTGAACGAAATGGAATGAAATGTGGAATGGAAATGAATGGAATGCGGAATGAAATGGAATTTTATGGAATGTGGAATGGAATGGAATGGAATGTGGAATGAAATGGAAAGGAATGTGGAATGGAATGGAATCCAGAATGGTATGTAATGGAATGAGGAATGGAACATAGTGGAATGGAATGGAATGTGGAATGGAATGTAGTGGAATCGAATGGAATGTGGAATATAATGTTAAGGAATGGAATGGAATGAGGTATTGAATGGAATGGGAAGTGAAATAGAATGGAAAGGAATGTGGAATGGAATGGAATGGAATGGAATTGAAGTTGGAGTGGAATGTGAAATGCAAAGTGGAATGGAACGTGGAATGGAATGAAATGGATGTTGGAATGGAGTGGAATGGAAGGTGGAATGGAATGGAATGGAACGTTGAAAGGAATGTTGAATGGAACGTGGAATGGAAAGCGGAATGGAACTTATAATGGAATGGAAAGGAATGTGGAATGGAATGGAATGGAATGGAAGGTGGAATGGAATTGAATTGAATGGAATGGAATGTGAAATGGAATGTGGAATGCAACGTGGAATGGAAAGTAATGGAATTTGAAATGGAATGTGGAATGGAAAGTGGAATGGAAAGTGGAATGGAATGGAACGTGGAATGGACAGAAATGGAGTTTGAAAGTAACGAGGAATGGAATGGAATGGAACTTGGAGTGGAACGTGGAATGGAACGTGGAATGGAACTTGGAATGGAACGTGGAAAGGGAGGGAATGGAATGTGGAATTGAAGGTGGAATGGAAAGTGGAATACCATTTAATGGTATGTGGAATGGAATGTGGAATGCAACGGAATGGAATGAGACTTGGAATGTGGCATGGAATGAGTTATTGAAAGTGGAATGGAATGGAATGGAATGTTGAATGGAACGTGGAATGGAATGGAATGGAATGTGGAATGGAACGTGGAATGGAATGGAATGGAATGTGGAATGGAAGGTGGAATGGAATGGAATGCAATGTGGAATGGAATCTGCAAAGGAAAGTGGAATGGAATGGAATGGAATGTGGAACGGAAAGTGGAATGGAATAGAATGGAATGTAGAATGGAATGTGAAATTGAAAATGGAATGGAACGAGGATAGTAATGTGGAATGGAATGGGCAATGGAATGTGGACTGCAACGTGGAACGGAATGGAATGGAAAGTGGAAAGGAACTTGGAAAGAATGGAATGGATCTTGGATTGGAATTTGGAAAGGAATTTGGAATGGAAAGTTGAATAGAACGTGGAATGGAATGGAATGGAATGTGGAAAGCAATGGAAGGGAACTAGGAATGCAATGTGGAATGGAATGTGGAATGGAAGGTGGAATTGAACGTGGAAAGAAATGGAATGGAAAGCGGAATGGAATGTGGAATGGAATGGAAAGCAATGTGGAATGGAATGGAATGGAATGTGGAATATAAAGGAATAGAACGTGGAATCGGACGTGGAATGAACATGGAATGCAACGTGGAATGGAACGTGAAATGGAATGTGGAATGCAATAGTATTTAATGTGGAATGGAATGGAACGGAATGTGGAATGGAAAGGAATGGAACGTGGAATGGAACGTGGAATGGAATGGTATGGAACTTGGAATGGAATGTGGAATGGAATGGAACGGAACTTGGAATGCAGTGTGGAAAGGAATGTTGAATGGAACGTGGACTGGAACGTTGAATGGAGTGGAATGGAACATTGAATGGAATGGAATGGAACGTGGAATGGAATGTGGAATGGAATGGAATGGAATTTAGAATGGAATGGAAGGCAATGTGGAATGGAATGGGATGAAGTGGAATGTGCAATGGAATGGAAAGGAATGTGGAATTGAATTGAATGGAATGTGGAATGGAATGGATCGCAATGTGGAATGGAATGGAATGGAACGTGGAATGGGATGCGGAATGGAATGTGGAATGGATTGTTTAATGGAATGGAATGGAATGATGAATAGAATGGAATGGAATGGAATGTGGAATGGAATGTGGAAAGGATCGTGGAATGGAATGGAATGGAATTTGCAATGGAATGGAATGGAATGTGTAATGGAATGGAATGGAATGGAATGGAAAGTGAAATAGAATGTGGAACGAATGTGAAATGTAAAGTAATGGAATGGAAAGGAGTGTGGAATTTAATGCAACGGAATGTGGAATGGAATGGAATGGAATGTGCAACGGAATGGAATGGAATGTGCAATGGAATGGAATGGAATGTGGAATAGAATGGAATGGAATGTGGAATCAAATGGAATGGAATGTTGAATAGAATTGAATGGAATGCAGAATGGAATTTGAAGTGGAATGGAATGGAGTAGAATGGAATGTGGAATGCAATGGAATTGAATGGAATATGAAATGGAATGGAATGTGGAATGGAATGTGAAACGGAATGGAATGGGGAATGGAATGGAATGGAACGTGGAATTGAAAGGAATGGAATGGAATATGGAATGGAATGGAATGGAATGGAATGCAGAATAGTATGGAATGGAGTATGGAATTTATAGCAGAGGAAAGGAATGTAATGGAATAGTATGCAATGTGGAATTGAATGGAATGGGAAGTGGATTACAAGGGAATGGAATGTGGAATGGATAGGAATGGAATGGAATGGAAGGTGGAATGGAATCGGAAATGAAATGTGGAAGGGAAAGAGGAATGGAATGAAAACGAACGTGGAATGGAATGGAATGGAAAGTGGAATGGAATGGAATGGAACGTGGAATGGAACGTGGAATGGAAGGTTAATTGTATTGGAATGGAATGCAATGCAATGGAATGGAATGCAATGGAATGCAATGGAATGCAATGGAAAGGAATGTAGAAAGAAACGTGGAATGGAATGAAATGGAACTGGGAATAGAAAGTATAATGGAATGTCCAATGGAAAGTGGAATTGAACGTGGAATGGAATGGAATGGAACATGGAATGGAATGTGGAATGGAATCTGGAATGGAATGGAATGGAATGTGGAATGGAATTAAATGGAATGCAGTCTCGAAAGTGGAATGGAATGGAATGGAATGTGGAAGGGAATGTGGAATGGAATTTGGAATGGAATATGGAATGGAACGTGGAATGGAACATGAAATTGAACGTGGAATGGAATGTGGAATGAAATTTGGAATGGAATCGAAAGTAATGTGGAATGGAATGCAATGGAATGTGCAATGGAATCTGCAATGGAATTGAATGGAATGTGGAATAGAATGTGCAATGGAATGGAATGGAATCCAGAATATAATGGAATGGAATGGTATGGAACGTGGAATGGATTGGACTGAATCATGGAAAGGAACGTGGAATGGAAAGTGGAATGGAATGTGGAATGGAATGGAATAGAATGTGGAATGGAAAGGAATGGAATGTGGAATGTGGAATGGAACGTGGAATGTAATGGAATTGAATTTGGAATGGAATGGAATAGAATGTGGTACGGAATGTGGAATGGAATGGAATAGATAGTGGATGTAATGTGGAATGGAATGGAAACGAATGGAATGTGGAATAGAATGGAATGGAAAGGAATGTGCAATGGAATGGAATGGAATGGAAAGTGATATGCAGTGGATTGTCATGGAATGGAATGTGGAATGGAAGTGTATGGAATGTGGAATTATTGTGCCATTGAACGGAATGGAATGTGCAATTGAATGAAATGGAACTGAATGGGATGTGGAATGGAATGGAACAGAATGTTGAATGGAATAGAACGGATTCTGGAATGGAATGGAATATGGATTGGTATGGAACGGAATGTGGAATGCAATGAGGAATTGAATGGAATGTGCAAAGGAATGTGGAATGTAATGGAATGGAATGTGGAATGGAATGTGGAACGGAAAGTGTAATGGAACGAAATGGAATATGGAATGGAATGTGGAAAGGAATGATGAATGGAATGTGGAATGGAATGTGGAATGGAAGGTGAAAAGGAATGGAATGGAATGTGGAATGGAACGTGGAATGTAGTGCAATGGAACGTGGAATGGAACGTGGAATGGAACGTGGAATGGAACATGGAATGTGGAATGCAATGGAATGGATTGTGGAAAGGAATGGAATGGAATGTGGAATGGAATGTGGAATCGAATAGAATGGAATGTGGAATGGAATGTGGAATGGAATGTGGAATGGAAAGTGGAATGTAATGGAATCTAGTGTGGAATGGAATGGAATGGAATGTGGAATGTAATGGAATGGATTGTTAATGTAATGTGGAATGCAATGGAATGGAATGTGGAAGGGAATGTGGAATGGAAAGTGGAATGGAATGGAATGGAAAGTGGAAAGGAATATGGAATGGAAGGTGAAATGCAATGTGGAATGGAATGTGGAATGGAACGTGGAATGGAAAGTTGAATGGAATGGATTGTAAGGTGGAAGGGAATGGGGAACTGAGTGGAATGGAATGTGGATTGGAATGGTATTGAATGTGGAATGGAAAAGAATGGAACATGGAATGGGACGTTGAATGGAACATGGAATTCAACTTGGAATGGAACATGGAATGGAATGTGGAATGCAATGGAAATTAGTGTGGAATTAAATGGAATGGAATGTGGAATGAAATGGAATGAAGTGGAATGTGGAATGGAATGAAATTGAATGGAGTGCAATGCGGAATGCAACGGAATGTAGTGTGGAATGGAATGGAATGGAATAGATTGCAATGGAATGGAATGTGTAATTGAATGAAATGGAATGTGGAATGCAATGGATGGGAATGTGGAATGGAATGGAATGGAACGTGGAATGGGATGTGGAATGGAATGTGGAATGGATTGTTTAATGGAATGGAATGGAATTAGCAATAGAATGGAATGGAATGGAATGTGGAATGAAATGTGGAAAGGATAGTGGAATGGAAAGGAATGGAATGTGCAATGGAATGGAAAGGAATGTGTAATGGAAAGGAATGGAATGGAATGGAAAGTGAAATAGAAAGTGAAACGGAATGTGAAATGGAATATGGAATGGAATGCGGAATGGAATGAAATGGAAAGCAGAATGGAATGGAATGGATCGTGGAATGGAATGGAATGGAATGTGGAATGGAAAGTGGAATGGGTCATGGAATGGAAAGATTAATGGAATGTGGAATGGAATGTGGAATGGAATGGAATGGAATGTGGTAGGAAATGTGAAATGGAATGGAATGGAACGTAGAATGGAATGCAATGGAATGAGAATGGAATGTGGAATGGAATGGAGTGAAATGTGGAGTGTAATGTGCAAGGGAATGGATTGGAATGTGGAATGGAATGTGGAATGGAATGTGGAATGGATTGTGTAATGAAACGAGGAATGCAACGTGGAATTGATGGAAATGGAACTTGGAATGGAATGTGGAATGGAATGTGGAATGGATTGTGTAATGAAACGTGGAATGCAACGTGGAATTGATGGAAATGGAACTTGGAATTGAATGTGGAATGGAATGGAAGGGAATGTGGAATGAAATGTGCAGTGTAATGGAATGGAATGTGGAATGGAATGGAATGGAATGTGGAATGGAATGGAATGGAACAGAATGTAATGTGGAATGGAATGTGGAATGAAAAGTGGAATGGAATGTGGAATGGAATGTGGAATGGAATGGAATGGAAATTGGAATGGAATGTGGAATGCAGTGTGGAATGGAATGGAATGGAATTGGAATGGAATATGGAATGTATTGGAATGTAACGGGGAATGGAATGTGGAATGGATCGTGGAATTGAAAGTAGACTGCAATGGAATGGAACGTGGATTTGAATGTGGAAAGGAATGTGGAATAGAAAGTGGAATGGAATGCGGAATGGAATGTTGAATGGAACGGAATGGAATATGGAAAGGAATGTAATGAAATGGGGAATGGAATGGAATGGAATGTGGACAGGAATGGAATGGAATGTGGAATGGTAGTTGGAATGGAACGTGGAATGGAATGGAATGGAACTTCGAAAGGAACGTGGAATGTATCATGGAACAGAAGGTGAAATGGGAAGGGTAATGGAATGTGGAATGGAATGTGGTATGGAATGTGGAAAGGAATGTAATTGCATGTGGAATGGAATGTGGAATGGAATGGATTGGAATGTGGAATGGAATGTGGATAGGTATGGAACGGATTGTGGAAGGGAATGTTTAAATGGAATGTGCATTGTAAAGTAGAATGGAATGGAATGGAATGTGGAATGGAATGTGGAATGTAATGGAATGGAGTGTGGAATACAATGTGGAATAGAAGGTGGAATTGAATGGAATGGAATATTGAATGGAATGTGGAATGGAATGCAATGGAATGGAGATAGGAATGTGGGATGGAATGTGAAATGTAATGTGGAATAGAAGGTGGAATGGAATGGAATGGAATGTGGAATGGAATGGAATTGAAAGTGGACTGTAATGTGGAATAGAACGTGGAATGGACTGTGGAAATGAAAGTGTTATGGAACAGAATGCAATATGTAAAGGAATGTGGAATTGATCGTGGAAGGGAAAGCAATGGAATGCGGAATAGAAGGTGGAATGGAATGGAATGATACGTGGAATGGAACATGGGATGGAACGTGGAATGAAATGTTCAATTGAAAGTGGAATGGAATGTGCAATGGAGTGTGGAATGGTAAGTGGAATGGAATGGAATGGAGAGTGCAATGGAACGTGGAATGGAATATAAAGGAACGTGGAAACGATTGTGGAATGGAATTTGGAAAGGAACGTGGAAAGGAATGGAAAGGAACGTGGAATTGAATGTGGAATGGAATGTGGAATGGAACGTGGAATGGAATGGAATGGAATGTGGAATGGAATGTGGAATGGAATGTGGAATGTAATGGAATGGAATGGAATGTGGAATGTAATGTAATGGAATGGAATGGAATGCAGAATGGAATGTGGAATGGAATGTAGAATGCAATGTGGAATGCAAGGTGGAATGGAATGGAAAGGAATGTGGAATGGAAGGTGAAAAGGAATATGGAATGGAAGGTGAAAAGGAATGTGGAATATAATGGAATGGAATGTGGAATGGAATGTGAAATGGAATGTGGAATGGAATGGAATGGAATGTGGCATGGAATGTGGAATGAAAAGGAATGGAATGTGGAGTAGAATGTGGAATGAATTGGAATGGAATGCGAAAAGTATTCAATGCAATGGTAAGGAAAATGGAATGGAATTGAATGGAGCGTGGAATGGAATGTGGAATGGAATCTTGAATGGAACGTGGAATATAAGGTGGAATGGAATGGAATGGAAAATGGAATGGAACGTGGAATGGAATGTGGAATGCAAAGTGGAATGGAATGTGGAATGGAATGTGGAAAGAAATGAATGGAAAGTTGAATGGAATGGAAAGGAATGTGGAATGGAACAGAATGGAATGTGGTAATGAATGTGGAATGGAATGGAATGGAATGAGGTATAGAAAATGGACTGCAATGGAATGCAAGGCGGAATGGAATGCAGTGGATTGGAATGTCGAATGGAATGGAATGGAATATGGAATTGAATGTGGAGTGGAATGGATTGGAATCTGTAATAGAATATGGAATGGAGGGGAATGGAATCCGGAATGGAATGGAAAGGAATGGTTTGCAATGTGGAATGGAATGGAATGGAATGTGGAATGGAATGGAATGGAACATGGAATGGAAAGTGAAATGGAATATGGAATGTGGAATTTAATGTGAAATGGACAGGAATGGAATGTGGAATGGAATGTGGAATGGAAAGGAATTGAATGTGGAATGGAAAGGAATGGAAGGCAATGTGGAATGGAATGCAATGTAATAGAAAGGAATGCGGAAAGGAATGTGGAGTGGAATGTTGAAGGGAATGTGTAATGGAATGTGGAATGGAATGGATTGGAATGTGGAATGGGATGTGGAATGTAATGTGGAATGGAATGGAATTGAATGTGGAATGGTATGTGGAAAGGAATGTGGAATGGAAAGCAGAATGGAATGGAATGGAATGTGAAATGGATCATGGAATGAAATAGAACCGAACATGCAATGGAAAGTGGAATGGAAGGTGGAATGGATTGTGGAATGGATGGTGGAAAGGAATGAGGAATGGAATGGAATGGATTGTGGAATGGAATGTGTAGTGGAATGTGGAATGGAATGGAATGGAATGTGGAATGGAAAGGAATGCAATGTAGAATGGAATGGTATGGTACAGAATGTGGAATGAAAAGGAATGGAATGTAATGTAATGTGGAATGGAATAGAATGGAATGTGGAATTGAATGGAATTGAATCTGGAATGGTATGAAATGGAATGAAAAGTTTAATGGTATGGAATGGAATTTGGAATGGAATGTAATGCAACGGAATGGAATGTGAAATTAAATGGAATAGGAAGTGGAATGGAGTGGAATGGAATGTGCAATGGAATGGAATGTGGAATGGAATGGAATGGAATGTGGAATGGACTGTGCATTTGAATGCAATGGAATATGGAATGGAATGTGCAACTGAATGGAACGGAATGGACTGGAATTTGGTATGGAATGGAATGGAATGTGGAATGGAATGGAATATGGAGTGGAATGGAATAGAATGTGGAATGGAATGGAATGGAATGTGGAATGGAATTAAATGAGGAATGGAATATGGAATGGAGTGGAATGGAATGGAATGTGGAATGGAATGGAATGTGCAATGGAACCTGGAACGGAATGGAATGGAATGTGGAATGGAATGCAATGTGGAATGGAATGTGGAATGGAATGAAATGGAATATGGAATGGAATGAGGAATGGAATGATGACTCAAATGTGGAATGGAATGTGTAATGGAATGTGGAATGGAACGTGAAATGGAATGGAATGGAATGTGGAATGGAATTGAATGGAATGTAAAATGGAATGTGGACTGGAATGGAATGCAATGTGGAAAGGAATGTGGCATGGAATGGAATGGAATGTGGAATGGTTTCTGGAATGCAATGTGGAATGGAATGTAATGGAATGTGAAATGGAATATGGAATTGAATGCGGAATGGAAGATGTGATGGAAAGGAATGGAACGTGGAGTGGAATGGAATGGAACGTGGAATGCAACTTGGAATGGAATGTGGAAAGGAACGTGTAATGGAATGTGGAATGATGCGTGGAATGGAATGTGGAATGGAACGTGGAATGGAATGGAATGGCACGAGTAATGGAACGTGGAAAGAAAAGCTGAATGGAATGTGGAATGGAAAGTGGAATGGAATGGAATGGAAAGCGGAATGTAACCTTTAATGGAATGTGGAATGGAACACGTAATGTTATGTGGAATGTAATGTGGATTGGAAAGGAATGGAATGTGGAATTGAAGGGAATGGAATGAGGAATGGAACTAGGAATGGAACGTGGACTGGAATGTGGAATGGAGAGTAGAATGGAACGTGGAATGGAACGTGGAATGGAGTGGAATGGAGCATGTAATGGAATGTGGAATGGAAAGAGGAATGGAACATGGAATGGAAAGTGGAATGGAATGGAATGGAACGTGGAATGGAAAATTTAATGGAATGTGGAATGGAACACGGAATGGTATGTGGAATTTAGTTTGGATTGGAAAGGAATGGAATGTGGAATTGAATGAAATGGAATGTGGATTGGAATGAAATGGTATGTGGAATAGAATGTGAAATGGAATGCAATGGAATACGGAATGAAATGGAATGGAATGGCATGGAATGTGGAATGGAATGGAATGGAAAATGGAACAGAAAGTGTAATGGAAAGTGGAATGGAATGTGGAATGGAATGGAATGGAATGGAATGTGTAATTGAAGGGAAAGGAATGTGGAATGGAATGTGGAGTGAAATGGAATGGATTGGAATGGAATGGAATGTGGAATGGAATGGAATAGAATGTGGAATTGAATGGAATGGTATGGAATGTGGAATGGAATGAAATGGAATTGAAGGTGTGATTGAATGGAATGGAATGTGTAATGGAACTTAATGGAATATGGAATGGAATGGAATAGAATGGAATGGAATGCAGAATGGAATGGAATGGAATGTGGAATGGAATAAATTGGAATGGAAACGAATGTGGAATTGAATGGAAAGGGAAGTGGAAAGGAATGGAAAGAATGGGGAATAGAACGGGGAATGGAAAAGAATGGAAAGTGGAATGGAATGTGAAATGGAAGGTGGAATAGAACATGGAATGGAATGAAATGGAACATGGAATGCAATGGAATGGAAAGTGGAATGGAATGGTATGGAACGTGGAATGGAACATAGAATGGAATGGAATGGAATGGAACTTGGAATAGAACCTGGAATGGAATGTGGAATGGAACGTGAAATGGAACGTGGAATGGAATGTGGAATGTGGAATGGAATATGGAATTCAATGTGGAATGCAATGGAGTGGAATGTGAAATGGAACGTGGAATGGAATGTAATGGAATGGAATGTACAATGGAATGTAGAACGGAATGGAATAGAATGCGGAATGGAATAGTACGGAATGTGGAATGCAATGGAATCGAATAGAACGTGGAATGGAATGTGGAATTGAATGTGGAAAGGAATGTAATGCAATGAGGAATGGAATATAATGGAATATGGAATACAATGTAATGGAATGGAATGTGGAATAGAATGTGGAAATGAATGCGGAATGGAATGGAATGGAATGTGGAATGGAATGTGTAATGGAAAGTGGAATGAAATGGAATAGAATGTGGAATGGAACAGGGAGTGGAATGGAATGGAATGTGGAATGGAAAGTTGAATGGAACGTAGAATGGAATGGGGAATGGAATGGAATGGAAAGTGGAAAGGAACGTGGAATGGAATGGAAAGGATCTTCGAATGGAATGTGGAATGGATTGTGGAATGGAACTTGTAATGGAACGTGGAGTGGAATGGATTGTAATGTGGAATGGAATCTAGAAAGGAATGGATTGGAATGTGGAATGGAATGTCAATGGAATGTGCAATGTAATGGGAAGGAATGTGGAAAGGAATGGAATGGAATGTGGAATGGAATGTGGACTGGAATGGAATGCAATGTGGAAAGGAATATGGAATGGAATGGAATGGCATGTGGCATGGAAGGTGGAATGCAATGTGGAATGGAATGTAATGGAATGTGGAATGCATTGTGAATTGGAATGCGGAATGGAATGTGGAATGGAACAGAATGGCACGGGGAATGGAATGGAATGGTATGTGGAATGGAACTTGTAATGGAACGTGGAATGGAACGTGTAATGGAATGTGGAATGGAGCGTGGAATGGTGTGTGGAATGGAACGTGGAATGGAATGTGGAATGGAACGTGGAATGGAACTTGGAATTGAACGTGGAATGGAACGTGGAATGGAATGTGGAATGGAGCGTGGAATGGTGTGTGGAATGGAAAGTGGAATGGAATGGAATGGAACGTGGAATGGAATGTTTAATGGATTGTGGAATTGAACATGGAATGGTATGTAGAATGTAATGTGGATTAGAAAGGACCGGAATGTGGAATTTAATGTAATGGAATGTGGAATAGAATGGAATGGAATGGTATATGGAATAGAATGTGGAACGGAATGTAATGGAATATGGAATGAAATGAAATGGAATGGTATGGAATGTGGAATGGAATGGAATGGAACCTGGAATGGAACATGGAATGGAACGTGGAATGGAATGTGGAATGGAATGGCATGTGTAATGGAAGGGAATGGAATGTGTAATTGAAGGGAATGGAATGTGGAATGAAATGTGGAATGGAATGGAATGCATTGGAATGGAATGGAATGTGGAATGGAATGGAATAGAATGTGGAATTGAATTGAATGGTATGGAATATGGAACGGAATGGAATGGAATATAATTTGTAATGGAATCAAATGGTATGTGGAATGGAATTTATTGGAATGGGGAATGGAATGGAAGGGAATGGGGAATGGAATGGAATGGAATGGAAGAGAATGCGGAATGGAATGGAATGAAATGTGGAATAGAGTGTAATGGAATGGAAAGGAATGTGGAAATGAATGGAATGCGAAGTGGAAAGGAATGGAATTGAATGGGGAATAGAATGGGCAATGGAAAGGAATGGAAGGTGGAATGGAAGGTGAAATGCAAGGTGGTATTGAACATAGAATGGAACGAAATGTAACGTGGAATGCAATGGAATGGAACATGGAATGGAATGGTATGGAACGTGGAATGGAACGTGGAATGGAATGGAATGGAACTTGGAGTGGAACGTGGAATGGAATGTGGAATGGAAGGTGGAAAGCAATGGAATGGAACAAGGAATGGAATATGGAATGGAATGTTGAAAGGAATGTGGAATGGAATGTGGAATGGAATGTGGAATTGAATGTGGAATGGAGTGTGGAATGGAATGTGTAATGCAATGGAATGGAATGTGAAATGGAATGTGGAATGGAATGGAATGGAATGTATATTGGAAAGTGAAAGGGAATGGAGCGAAAGGTGGAATGTAAAGGTACGGAGTGTGGAATGGAATGGAATGGAAAGTGGAATGGAATGGAATGGAAAGTGGAAAGAATGTGGTATGCAATGGAATGGAATATGGAATGGAATGGAATGGAATGTGAAATGGAAAGGAATGGAATGTGGAACGGAATGGAATGGAATGGAATGACGAATAGAATGTAATTGGATGAAATGTGGAATAGAAAGTGGAATGGAAGGCGGAATGGAATGGAATGGAATGTGGAATGCAATGAAATGGAATGTGGAATGAAATGTCGAATGGAAGGAAAAAAATGTGGATTGGAATGTGGAATGGAATGTTAAATGGAATGACGAATAGAATGAGAAATGGAATGGAATGGAATGTGGAAAGCAACGTTGAATGGAATGTGGAATGGAATGGAATGTAATTTGGAATGGAATGCGGAATGGAAAGTGGAATGGAATGTGGAATGGAACGCGAAATGGAATGGAATGCAACGTGGAATGGAATGTGGAATGGATCGTCGAATGGAAAGTGGAATGGTATGTGGAATGGAATGTGGAATGTAGTATGGAATGGATCGTGAAATTGAATGAAATGAAACATTGAATGCAACGTGGAATGGAATGGAGTGGAACGTGGATTGGAATGTCTAATGGAATGTGGAATGGAACGTGGAATGGAACCAGGAATGGAATGTAATCGAATGTGGAATGGAGTCTAGAATGGAATGTAATGGAATGTGCAATGCAATTTGGAATGGAATGGAATGGAATGTGGAATGCAACGCGGAATGGAATGGAATGGAATGTGGAATGGAAAGTGGAATGGAATGGAATGTGGAATGTAATGTGGAATGAAAAATGGAATGGAATGTGGATTGGAATGTGTAATGGAATGGAATGGAATGTGGAAAGGAATGTGGAATGGAATGTGGAATGAAAAATTGAATGGAATGTGGAATGGAATATGGAATGGAATGGAATGGAAGGGAATGGAATGTGGAAACGAACGTGGAATGGAAATTGGAATGCAACGAGGAATGCAATGTGGAATGGAATGTGCAATGGAAGAGAATGGAATGGAATGAAATGTGGAATGGAATAGAAAGGAAGGAGGAATGGAATGGAATGGAATGTGGAATGGAAAGGAATGCAATGGAATGCAACGTGGAATGGAACGTGAAAGGGAACGTGGAATGGAATGCGAAATGGAATGTGGAATGGAATGCAGTGCAATGGAAGATAAGGTGGAATGGATTTGAATGGAATGTGGAATGGAATGGAATGGAATAGAGTGGAATGGAATGAAATGTGGAATGGAATGTGGAATGGAATGTAATGGAATGTGGAATCGAATGGAATGGAATGTGGAATGGAATGGAATGGAATGTGGAATGGAATGGAATAGAATGGAAGGTGGAAAGGAAAGTGGAATGGAACATGGAATGGAATGTGTAATGGAACATGGAGTGGAACGTGGAAACGAACGTGGAATGGAATTGAATGGAATGGAATGGAATTTGGAATGGAATGGAATGGAATGTGGAATGTAATGGTATGGAATGTGGAAGGGAATGGAATGGAATGTGGAATGGAATGCAATGGATTGGAATGTGGAATGGAATGGAAATGAATTTGTAATGCAATGGAATGAAATGGATTGTGCAACATAATGGAATTGTATGAAATGTGGAATGGAAAGGATGGAATGGAATGGAATGTGGAATGGAATGGAATGGAATGTGGAGTTGAATGCGGAATGGTGTGAAATGGAATACGGAATGGAATGGAATGGAATGTGGTATGGAATGGAATGGTTTGTGGCATGGAATGTGGAATGAAATGTGGAATGGAATGTGGAATGAAAAAGAATGGAATGTTGAATGGAATGGAATGGAATGTGGAATGGAATGGAGAGGAATGTGGAATGGAATGTTGAGTGGAATGGAATGGAATTTGGAATGGGATGTGGAATGGAATGTGGAATAGAATGTGGAATGGAAAGTGGAATGGAATGCAAGGGAATATAGAATGGAAAGTGGAATTGATTGTGGAATGGAAAGTGTGATGGAAGGTGGAATGGAATGTGGAATGGAATGTGGAACGGAATGTGGAGAGAAATGGAATGGAATGTGGAGTGGAATGGAATGGAATTTTGAATTGAATGAAATCTAATGGAATGTGGAATGGAATGGAGTAGAATGTGGAAGCGAATTTAATGGAATGTGGCATGGGATTTGGAACGTAAAGGAATGGAAGGTGGAATGGAATGTGGAATGCAATGTGAAATGGAAAGCAATGGAATGGAATGTGGAATGCAATGTGCTATGGAATGGAATGGAATGTGCTATGGAATGGAATGGAATGTGCTATGGAATGGAAGGGAATGTGCAATGAAAAGTGGTAACGAATGGAAGGGAATATGGAATGCAATGTGGAATGGAATGGAATATAATGTGGAATGGAATGTGGAATGGAATGGAAAGGAATGTGGAATGGAATGTGGAATGGAATGTGGAACGGAATGTGGAATGGAATGGAACGTGGAATGAAATGGAATGGAATGTGGAAAGGAATGGAAGGGAATGTGTAATGGAATGGAATGGAATGAAAGGTGGAGCGTAAAGTGGAATGGAACGTGGAATGAAATGTGGAATGGAACATGGAGTGGAACATGGAATGGAAGGTGGAATGGAATGGAATGGAATGAAATGCAAAGGAATGGAATGCGGAATGGAATGAAATGGAATGTGGAATGGAATGCAATGGAGTGGAATGTGGAATGTATTTGAATGGAATGTGGAATGTAATGGAATGAAATGGAACATGAAAAGGAATGGAATTGAATGGAATGTGGAGTGGAATGTAACGGAATAGAATGGAATGGAATGGAATGTGTAATGGAATGGAAAGGAATGTGGAGTGGAATGTTGAATGGAATGAAATGGAATATAGAAAGGAAAGGAATGTAATGTGGAATGGAATGTAATAATATGTGGAATGGAACGTGTAATGGAATGTGTAATAGAATGCTAAATGGAATGTGGAATGGAATGTAATGGAATGTGGAATGGAATGGAAAGGAATATGGAATGGAATGTTGAATGGAATGGAATGTAATTTGGATTGGGATGTGGAATGGAATTTGGAATGGAATGTGGAATAGAAAATGAAGTGGAAAGGAATGGAACGTATAATGGAACGTGAAATTCTACGTGGAACGGAAAGTGGGATGGAAAGTGGAATGGAAAGTGGAATGGAATGTGGAATAGAATGTGCAGAGAAATGTAATGGAATGTGGAATGGAATGGAATGGAATTTGGTATTGAATGGAATGGAATGGAATGTAGAATGTAATGGAGTGTAATGTGAAGCCGAATGGAATGGAATGTCAAATGGAATTTGGAAAGGAAAGCAATGGAATGTGGAATGGAATGTGTAATGGAAAGGAAAGGAATAGAATGTGGAATGGAATGTGGAACGTAATGGAATGGAATGTGGAATGGAATGCAGAATGGAATAGAATGAATTGTGGAATGGAATGTGAAATTGATTATGGAATAGAATGGAATGGAATGTGGAATGGAATGTGGTATCGAATGGAATGTGGAATGGAATGTGCAATGGAATGTGGAATGGAAAGGAATGGAATGTTGAATGGAATGTGTAATGGAATGAGGAATGGAAAGGAATGGAATGTGGAATGGAATGGAATGGAAAGTGGAATGCAATGGAATGGAATGTGGAATGCAATGGATTGGAATGTGGATTGGAATAGAATGGAATGTGGAATGGAATTGAATGGAATGTGCAATGGAATGGAATGGAATGGAAATTGAATGGTATGGAAAGTGAAAAGGAATGGAATGGAATGTGGTATGGAATGGAATGGAATGGAATGGAATATGGAATAGAATGGAATGGAATGTGGAATGGAATGCAATGGAATGTGGAATGGAATGCAATGGAATGTGGAATAGATTGGAATGTAATGTAGAATGGAATGGAATGGAATGGAATGTGGAATGGAATGTAATGGAATGGAATGAAATGTGGAATGGAATGGAATGGAATGTGGAATGGAATAGAATGTGGAATGGAATGAAATGGAAAGAAATATTGGAATGGAATGGAATGGAAAGTTGAGTGAAATGGAATGGAATGGAATGTGGAATGGAATGGAATGGAAGGAGGAATGGAATAGATTGTGGAATGCAATGAAATGGAAAGGAAAGTAGAATGGATTGGAATGGAATGGATTGAAATGGAATTTGGAATGGAATAGAATGGAATGTGGAATGGGATAGAATGTGGAATGGAATGAAACGATATGGCTTGAGAAATGGAAATGAATGGAATGTGGAATGGAATTGAATGAAATGTGGAATGGAATGGAATGGAAGGGAATATGGAATGGAATGGAATGGAATGGAATGGAATTAAATGTGGAATGGAATGGAAGGGAATGTGGACTGGAATGTATAATGGAATGTGTACTGCAGTGTTGAATGCAACGGAATGGAATCTGGAATGGAATGGATTGTGTAATAGAACTTGGAAAGTAATGGAATGGCATGTGGAATGGAACATGGTATGGAACATGGATTGGAACGTGGAATGGATTAGAATGGAACGATGAATGCAATGAAATGGAATGAGGAATGGAATGGAATGAAATGTTGAATGGAATGGAATGGAATGCAAAATGGATTGTGGAATGGAATGGAAATTAATGTCAAATGGAAAGAAAAGCATTGTGGAATGGAATGTGGAATGGAATAGAATAGAATAGAATGGAATGGAATGTGAAATGGAATGGAAGGGGATGTGGAATGGTATGTGGAATGGAAGGGAATGGAATGGAATGTGGAATGGAATGTGAAATGTAATGAAATGGATTGGAATGTGGAATGGAATGTGGAAAGGAATGGAATGGAATGGAATGGAACATGGAAACGAACTTGGAATATAACGTGGAAAGGAATGTGGAATGGAATGTGGAATGGAAAGTAGAATGGAATGTGGAATGGAACGTGGAATGGAAAGGAATGGAACGTGGAATGGAACATGGAATGGCATGGAATGGAACGTGGAACGGAACTTTGAATGCAACATGCAATGGAATGCTGAATGGATCGTGGAATGGAACGCTCAATGGAATGGAATGGAATGTGCAAAGGAATGTGGAATGGAATGGAATGGAATGGAATGTGGAATGGAATGGAGTGGAATTTAGAGTGGAATGTTTAATGGAATGAAATGGAATGTGGAATGGAGTGGAATGTGGAATGGAATGTAATGGAACGTGGAATGGAATGTGGAATGGAATGTGGAATGAAATGGTTTGTGGAATGGAAAAAAATGTGGAATGGAGTGAAATTGAATGGAATCTAGAATGGAATGGAAAGGAATGTGGAATGGAATGGCATGGAATGGAATGGAATGTGGAATGGAATGGAATGGCATGTGGAATGGAATGGAATGGAATGGAATGTGAACTGGAATGTGGAATGGAACGTGGACTGCAATGTGGAATGGGTTGGAAAGGAATGGTTAAAGCAACGTGGAATGGAATGGAATGGCATGTGGAATAGAACGTGGAGTGGAACGTGGAATGGAACGTGGAATGGAACTTGGAATGGAATAGAATGGAACGTGGCATGCAATGGAATGGAATGTGGAATGGAATGGAATGGAATGTGGAATGGAATGTGGAAGAGAATGGAATGCAGAATGGAATGTGGAATGTAATGAAATGCCGAATGGAATGTGGAATTGAATGGAATTGAAAGGAATGTGGAATGGAATGTGGAATGGAATGTGGAATGGAATGTGGAATGGAATGGAATGGAATGTGGAATGGAAAGGGGAATGGAATTGAATGGTATGGAATTTGGAATGGAATGGAACAGAATGTGGAATGGAATGGGGAATGGAATGTGCAATGGAATGGCATGTGGAATGGATTGGAATGAAATGTGGAATGGAATGTGGGATGGAATCGAATGGAATGTGAAATGGAATGGAATAGATTGTGGAATGGAATGGAATGGAATGAGGAATGGAATAGATTGTGGAATGCAATGAAATGGAATGGAAAGTAGAGTGGATTGGAATGGAATGGATTGAAATGGAATGTGGAATGGAAACGAATTTAATGTGGAATGGAATAGAATGTGGAATGGAATAAAACGATATGGTTTGTGGAATAAAATTGAATGGAATGTGGAATGGAACAGAATGAAATGTGGAATGGAACGGAATGGAAGGGAATATGGAATGGAATGGAATGGAATGGAATTAAATGTGGAATGGAATGGAAGGGAATGTGGACTGTAATGTAAAATGGAAAGTGTACTGCAGTGTTGAATGGAAAGGAATGGAATCTGGAATGGAATGGAATGTGTAATAGAACGTGGAATGAAATGGAATGGCATGTGGAATAGAACTTGGAATGGAACATGGAATGGAACATGGAATGGAATGTAGAATGGATTAGAATGGAAAGCTGAATGCAATGGAATGTAATGAGGAATGGAATGGAAAGAAATGTGGAATGGAATGTGGAATGGAATGGAATGGAATGCTAAATGGATTGTGGAATGGAATGGAAAGGAATGTCAAATGGAAAGAAATGCATTGTGGAATGGAATGTGGAATGGAATAGAATAGAAGAGAATGGAATGGAATGTGAAATGGAATGGAAGGGAATGTGAAATTGTATGTGCAATGGAATGGAATGGAATGGAATGTGGAATGGAATGTGGAATAGAATGGAATGGATTGGAATGTGGAATGGAATGTGGAAAGGACTGGAATGGAATGTGGAATGGAATGGAATGGAACATGGAAACGAACTTGGAATGTAACGTGGAAAGGAACGTGGAATGGAATGTGGAATGCAAAGTGGAATGGAATGTGGAATGGAATGTGGAATGGAAAGTGGAATGAAATGGAATGGAACGCGGAATGGAACGTGGAATGGCATGGAATGGAACGTGGAACAGAACTTTGAATGCAATGTGCAATGGAATGCTGAATGGATCGTGGAATGGAACTTTCAATGGAATGGAATGGAATGTGCAAAGGAATGTGGTATGGAAAGGAATGGAAAGTGGAATGGAATGGGGTGGAATTTGGAGTGGAATGTTTAATGGAATGAAATGGAATGTGGAATGTAGTGGAATGTGGAATGGATTGTAATGGAACGTGGAATGGAATGTGGAATGGAATGTGGAATGAAATGGATTGTGGAATGGAATATAATGTGGAATGCAGTGAAATGGAATGGAATCTAGAATGGAATGGAAAGGAATGTGGAATGGAAAGCAATGGAATGGAATGGAATGTGGAATTGAATGGAATGGCATGTGGAATGGAATGGAATGGAATGGAATGTGAATTGGAATGTGGAATGGAATGTGGACTGCAATGTGGAATGGGTTGGAATGGAATGGTTAATGGAACGTGGAATGGAATGGAATGGCATGTGGAAAAGAACGTGGAATGGAACGCGGAATGGAACGTGGAATGGAATAGAATGGAACGTGGCATGCAATGGAATGGAATGTGGAATGGAATGAAACGGAATGTGGAATGGAATGTGGAATGGAATGTGTAATGGAATGGAATGGAATGTGGAATGGAAAGGGGAATGGAATTGAATGGAATGGAATGCGGAATGGAATGGAACAGAATGTGGAATGGAATGGGGAATGGAATGTGGAATGGAATGGCATGTGGAATGGAATGTGGAATGGAATGGAATGAAATGTGGAATGGAATGTGGAATGGAATGGAATGGATTGTGGAATGGAATGGAATGTGGAATGGAATGGAATGGAATGTGGAAAGGAATGTTCAATGGAATGGAATGGAATATGGATTGGAATCGAATGCAATGTGGAATGGAAGGTTGAATGGAATAGAATGGAATGTAGAAAGGAATGTGTAATGGAATGGATAGGAAGGCGGAGTGGAATGGAATGGAACGTTGAATCGATCGTGGAACGGAACGTGGAATGAAATGTGGAATGGATCGTGGAATGCAACGTGGAAAGGAATGTGACTGGAACGTGGAATGGAAAGTCTAATGGAATGTGGAATGGAATGTGTAATGGAATGTGGAATGGAGTAGATGGTGGAATGGAATGGAATGGAATGGAATGTGGAAAGGAATGTAATGAAATGTGCAATGGAATGTGATGGAATGCATTGGAATGTGGAATGGAATGGAATGGAATGCGGAATGTATTAGAATGTGGAATAAAATGGAATGGAAATGTATGTGGAATGGAATGGAATGGAATATGGAATGGAATGTGGAAGGGAATGTGTATTGGAATGTGGAATGCAATGGAATGGAATGTGGAATGGAATGGAAAGGAACTTGGAATGAAATGGAATGGAATGTTGAATGGAATGGATTGTAATCTGGAATGGAATGTGGAATTGAATGAGGAATGGAATGGAATGGAATGGAATGTGGAATGGAATGTGGAATGAAATGGATTGGAATGCGGAATGGAATGTGGAATGGAATATGGAATAGATGTAATCGAACGTAAAATGGAATGGAATGGAATGTGGAATGGAGTTGAACGGAATGCAATGTGCAATGGTTTGTGGAATATAATGTGGAATAGAAAGGAATAGAATGGAATGAGGAATGGAATGTGGAATGGAATTTAATGGAATGTTGAGTGGAATGTGGAATGGAATGTGGAATTGATGGAATGGAATGTGAAATGGAAAGGAATGGAACGTGGAATGGAATGGAATGGAATGGAATATGGAATGGAATGTGGAATGGAAAGGAATGGCATGTGGAATGGAATGTGGAATGGAATGGAATGGAATGTGGTATCGAATGTGGAATGGAATGTGGAATGGAATGGAAAGGAATGTGGAATGGAATGTGGAATGTAATTGAATCAAGTGTGGAATAGAATGCGGAATGGAATGGAATGTGGAATGGAATGGAATGGAACGTGGAATGGAATGTGGAAAGAAATTGGGAATGGAATGCTATATGGAATGGAATGGAATGGAATGGAATGGAATACAATGAAATGTGGAAATGAATGGAATGGAACGTGGAATGGAATGGAAAGGAATGTGGAATTGAATGGAAAGGAATGGAATGTGGAAGGGAATGGAATAGAATGCATTGGAATGGAATGCGGAATGGAATGGAGTGAAATGTGGAATGGAATGGAATTTGGAATGGAATGAAATGGAATGGAATATGGAATGGAATGGAATGGAATGTGGAATGGAATGGAATGGAATTGAATGGAATGTGGAATTTAATGGAATGGAAAGGGGAATGGAGTAGAATGTGGAATGATTAGGAATGGAATGGTATGGGGAATGGAATGGATTCGAATTGAATGGAATGTGGAATGGAATGGAATTGAATGGAATCGAATGTCGAATGGAATGGAATGGAATGGAATATGGAGTGGAATGGAATGGAATGGAATGAGAATGATATGTGGAATGGAATGGAATATAATGGAATGGAATGGAATGAAATGGAATGGAATGGAATGGAATGGAATGTGGAATGAAAAGTAATGGAATTGAATGGAATGTGGAATGGAATGCGGAATGGAATAGAATGTGGAATGGAATGAAATGGAAAGAAATGTAGAATGGAATAGAATGGAATGTCGACTGGAATGGAAAGGAATGGAATGGAATGTGGAATGGTATGGAATGGAATGAGGAATGGAATAGATTGTGGAATGCAATGGAATGGAATGGAAAGTGGAATGGAATGGAATGGAATGGACTGTAATGGAATGTGGAATGGAATCGAATGGAATGTGGAATGGAATTGAATTTGGAATGGAATGAAACGATATGGTTTGTGAAATGGAATTGAATGGAATTTGTAACAGAATGGAATGAAATGTGGAATGGAATGGAATGGAAGGGAATGTGGAGTTTAATGTGGAATGGAATAGAATGGAATGGAATGAAATTTGGAATGGAATGGGATGGAAGGGAATGTGGAATGGAATGTGGAATGGAGTGGAATGAAATGGAATTATATGTGGAATGGAATGAAAAGGAATGTGGACTGGAATGTATAATGGAATGTGCACTGCAGTGTGGAATGGAAAGGAATGGAATTTGGAATGGAATGGAATGTGTAAAGGAACTTGGAATGCAATGGAATGGCATGTGGAATAGAATGTGGAATGGAACGTGGAATGGAACATGGAATGGAACGTGAAATGTATTAGAATGGAACGTGGAATGCAGTGGAATGGAATGCGGAATGGAATGGAATGGAATGTGGAATGGAATGTGGAATGGAATGGAATGGAATGTGGAATGGATTGTGGAATGGAATGGAAAGGAATGTCAAATGGAAAGAAATGCATTGCGGAATGGAATGTGGAATGGAATGGAATAGAATGGAATGAAATGTGAAATGGAATGGAAGGGAATGTGCAATGGAATGTGCAATGGAATGGAAAGGAATGGAATGTGGAATGGAATGAAATGGAAAGAAATGTAAAATGGAATGGAATGGAGTGTTGAAGGGAATGGAATGGAATGGAATGTGGAATGGAATGGATTGGAATGAGGGATGGAATAGATTGTGGAATGAAATGGAATGGAAAGGAAAGTGGAATGGAATGGATTAGAATGGAATGTGGAATGGAATCCAATGGAAGGTGGAATGGAATAGAATGTGGAATGGAATGAAACGATATGGTATGTGAGATGGAATTGAATGGAATGTGGGATGGAATGGAATGAAATGTAGAATGGAATGGAATGGAAGGGAATGTGGAATGGAATATGGAATGGAATAGAATGGAATGGAATTAAATGTGGAATGGAATGGAAGGGAAAGTGGACTGGAATGTATAATGGAATGTGCACTGCAGTGTGGAATGGAAAGGAATGGAATGTGGAATGGAACGGAATGTGTAATGGAACTTGGAATGGAATGCAATGGCATGTGGAATAGAATGTGGAATGGAACGTGGAATAGAACTTGGAATGGAAGGTGGAATGGATTAGAATGGAACGTGGAATGCAATGGAATGGGATGTGGATTGGAATGTGGAATGGAATGGAATGGAATGCGGAATGGATTGTGGAATGGAATGGAAAGGAATGTCAAATGGAAAGAAATGCATTGTGAATGGAATGTGGAATGGTATGGAATAGAATGTAATGGAATGTGAAATGTAATGGAAGGGCATGTGGAATGGAATCTGCAATGGAATGGAATGGAATGGAACGTGGATTGGAATGTGGAATGTGGAATAGAATGTGGAATGGAATGGAATGGAATGTGGAATGGATTTGAATGGATTGGAATGTGGAATGGAATGTGGATTGGAATGGAATGGAATGCGGAATGGAATGGAATGAAACGTGGAAAGGAATGTGGAATGGAATGTGGAATGGAACGTGTAATGGAATGTGGAATAGAATGTGGAATGGTATGTGGAATGGAATGGAATGTGGAATGGAATGGAATATAATGCAATATGGAATGGAATGGAATGGAATGTGGAATGGAATGGAATGTGGAATGCAATATGGAATGCAATGCAATGGAATATGAAATGGAATGTGGAATGGAATGGAATGGCATGCTATGAAATGTGGAAATAAATGGAATGGAAAGTGGAAAGGAATGGAATGGAATGTGGAATAGAATGGAATGTAATGTGGAATGGAATGGAATGTGGAATGGAATCAAATGGAATGGAAAGGAATGTGTAATGGAATGGAATGGAATGTGGAATGGAATATAATATGGAAAGGAATGAAATGGAATGCAATGTAGAATGGAATGGAATGGAATGTACAATGGAATGGAATGGAATGTGGAATGGAATGGAATGGAAATTGGAATGGAGTAGAATGTGGAATGCAATGGAATGGAATGGAACATGGAATGGAATGGATTGGAATGGAATGTGGAATGGAATGGAATGGAATGTGGAATGGAATAAAATGTAGAATGGAATGAAATGGAATGGAATGTGAAATGGAACGGAATGGAATGTGGAATGGAATGGACTGGAATGTGGAATGGCATGGAACGGAATGTGGAATGGAATAGAATGTGGAATGCAAAGGAATGGAATGGATTGTGGAATGGAATGGAATGGAATGGATTGGAATGGAATGTTGAATGGAATGGAATGGAATGTGGAATGGAATAGAATGTGGAATGGAATGAAATGGAATGGAACGTGCAATGGAATGGAATGGAATGTGGAAAGGAGTGGAATGGAATGTGTAATGGAATGGAATGAAATGGAATATGGACTGGATTGTGGAATGGAATGTGGACTGCAATGTGGAATGGAATGGAATGGAATGTGGAATGGAATGTGGAATGGAAAGTGAAATGGAATGTGGAATTGAATGTGGAATGGAATGTGGAAATCAATGTGTAATGGAATGGAATGGAATGTGGAATGGAATGGAATAGAATATGGAATGGAATAGAATGTGGAATGGAATGAAATGGAATGGAATATAGCATGGAATGGAGTGGAATGTCGAGTGGAATGCAATGGAATATGGAAAGTAATTGAATGGAACGTGGAATGGAGTAGAATGTGGAATGCAATGGAATGGAATGCAATATGGAATGGAATGGAATGGATTGGAATGGAATGTGCAATGGAATGGAATTGAATGTGGAATGGAATAGAATGTGGAATGGAATGAAATGTTATGATATGTGAAATGGAATGGAATTGAATGTGGAATGGAATGGAATGGAATGGAATGGAATGTGGAATGGAATGGAAGGAAAGTGGAATGGAATGTAGAATGGAATGGAAGGGAATAGAATTAAATTTGGAATGGAATGGAATGGAATGTGTAATGGAACATGGAATGGAATAGAATGGCATGTGGAATAGAACGCGGAATGGAATGTGGAATGGAACGTGGAATGAAATAGAATGAAACGTGGAATGCAATGGAATGGAATGTGGAATGGAATGGGATGTGGAATGGAATGTGGAATGGAATGGAAAGGAATGCGTAATGGAATGTGGAATGAAATGGAAAGCAATGTCAAATGGAAGGAAAAGGATTGTGGAATTTAATGTGGAATGGAATGGAACGGAATGGAATGTGAAATGGAAGGGAATGTGGAATGCAACGTGCCATTGAATGGAATGGAATGGATTGGAATGTGGAATGGAATGTGGAATGGAATGGAATGGAATGTGGAATGGAATGTGGAATGCAATGGAATGGAATGTGGAATGGAATATAATGGAATTGAATATGGAATGGAATGGGGAATGGAATGGAATGGATTGTGGAATGGAATGGAATGGAACTTGGAATGGATCGTGGAATGGAATGTAGAATGGAATGTGGAATGTTATGTGGAATTGAATGGAATGTGGACTGGAATGGAATGGAATGGAATGTGGAATGCAGTTATCCCAAAGAAGTTTTTTTGTGAAGATATTTTCCAGACAGAAGCATTCTCAGAAACTTCTTTCTCATTTGGCGTATGAACTCACAGAGTTGAAACTTCCTATTCATAGAGCAGTTCTGCAACACTCTTGTTGTGTAAACTGCAAGTGGATATTTGGTGCGATTGCGGCATCTAGTGGAAAAGGAAATGCATTCGTATAAAAACTAGATAGAACCGTTCTGAGAAACTTCTTTGTGATGTGTGCATTATACTCACAGAGTTGAACCTTCCTTTTCATAGAACAGTTTTGAAACTCTCTTTTTGTGGAGTCTGCAAATGGATATTTGGAGCGCTTTGAAGCCTATGGTGGAAAAGGAAACATCTTCACATTAAAATTAGATAGAAGCATTCTCAGAAACTTCTTTGAGATGTGCGCATTCAACTCACAGAGTTGAAGCTTCCTTTTGATATAGCTGTTTTGAAACACTCTTTCAGTAGAATCTGCAAGTGGATATTTGGAGTGCTAAGAGGCCAACACTGGAAAAGGAAATATCTTCACATAAAAACTAGATGGAAGCATTCTCAGAAACTTCCCTGTGCTTTATGCATTCAAGTCACAGAGAGGAAGCTTCCTTTTGAAAGCGCAGTTTTGTAACCTTCTTTTTGTAGAATTTGCTAGTGGATGTTTGGAGCGATTTGAGGACTATGCTGGAAAACGAAATATCTTCCCATAAAAACTGGACAGAAGAGTTCTCAGAAACTTCTTTGTGATGAGTGCATTCAACTCACAGACTTGAACATTCATTTTGAAAGAGCAGTTTTGAAACACTCTTTTTGTAGAATATGGAAGTAGATATTTTGAGGGTTTTGAGGCCTTTGCTGGGAAATGAAATATCTTCAACAGAAAACTACACAGCAGCATTCTCAGAAACTTCTTTGTGACGTGTGCAGTCAACTCACAGAGTTGAATCTGCCTTTTGATATAGCAGTTTGGAAACAGCCTTTTTGTAAAATCTGCAAGTGGATATTTGGAGTGATTGGAGGCCTATGCTGCAAAAGGAAATATCTTCACAGAAACCCTAGACAGTCTCAGGAACTTATGTGTGATGGGTGCATTCAACTCACGGACTTGAACCTTCCTTTTGATAGAACAGTTTTGAAACACTCCTTTTGTAGAATCTGCAAGTGTGTATTTGGAGCGCTTTGAGGCCTATGATGGAAAAGGAAATATCTTCACATAAAAACGAGACAGAAGTATTCTCAGAAACTTCTGTGTGATGAGTGCATTAAATTCACACACTTGAACTTTCCTTTGATAGAGCAGTTTTGAAACACTCTTTTAGTAGCATCTGTAAGTGGATATTTGGAGGGCTTTTATGCCAATGCTGGAAAACTAAATATCATCACATAAAATCTAGGCAGAAGCATTCTCAGAAACTTCTTCGTGATGAGTGCATTCAACTCACACAGTTGAACGTTCCATTTGATAGAACAGTTTTGAGAGACTTCTTTTGTACGATCTGCAGCTGTTTATTTGGAGGGCTTTGAGGCCTATGTTGGAAAAGGAAATATCTTCACATAAAAACTAGACAGAAGCATTCTCGGAAACTTCCCTGTGTTTCTGCATTCAACTCACGTAGTTGAACGTTCCTTTTGACAGAACAGTTTTGAAAATCTCTTTTCCTAGAATCTGCAAGTCGACATTTGGAAAGCTTTGAGGCCTATGCTGGAAAAGGAAATGTCTTCACCTAAAAACTAGATGGAAGCATTCTCAGAAACTTCTTTGTGATGTGCTCATTCAACTCACAGAGTTGAAGCGTCCTTTTGATGTAGCTGTTTTGAAACACTCTTTTAGTAGAATGTTCAAGTGGATATTTGGAGTGTTAAGAGGCCAACACTAGAAAAGGAAATATCTTCACATAAAAACTAGGCGGAAGCATTCTCAGAAACTTCCCTTTGCTTTACGCATTCAAGTCATAGAGAGGATCCTTCCTTTTGAAAGCACAGTTTTGAAACACTCGTTTTGTAGAATTTGCTAGTGGATGTTTGGAGCGATTTGAGGCCTGTGCTGGAAAACGAAATATCTTCCCATAAAAACTAGACAGAAGGATTCTCAGAAACTTCTTTGTGATGAGTGCATTCAACTCACAGACTTCAACCTTCATTTTGAAAGAGCAGTTTTGAAACACTCTTTTTGTAGAATCTGCAAGTGGATATTTTGAGCATTTTGAGGCCCTTGCTGGGAAATGAAATATCTTCACCTGAAAACTACACAAAAGAATTCTCAGAAACTTCTTTGTGATGTGTGCATTCAACTCAAAGAGTTGAACCTGCCTTTTGATAGAGCAGTTTGGAAACAGCCTTTTTGTAAAATCTGCAAGTGGATAATTGGAGCGATTTGAGGCCTATGCTGCAAAAGGAAATATCTTCACAGAAAACCTAGAAAGAAGCATTCTTAGGAACTCCTGTGTCATGAGTGCATCCTACTCACGGAGTAGAACCTTCCTTTTGATAGAGCAGTTTTGAAATACTCTTTTAGTAGCATCTGTAAGTGGATATTTGGAGGGCTTTTATGCAAATGCTGGAAAACTAAATATTACCACATAAGAACTAGGCAGAAGCATTCTCAGAAACTTATTCGTGATGAGTGCATTCAACTCACAGACTTGAACGTTCCTTTTGATAGAACAGTTTTGAAACACTCCTTTTGTAGTATCTGCAGCTGTTTATTTGGAGCGCTTTGAGGCCTATGTTGGAAAAGGAAATATCTTCACATAAAAACTAGACAGAAGCATTCTCAGAAACTTCCCTGTGCTTTCTGCATTCAACCCACATAGTTGAACATTCCTTTTGATAGAACAGTTTTGAAAATCTCTTTTCGTAGAATCTGCAAGTCGATATTTGGAATGCTTTGAGGCCTATGCTGGAAAAGGAAATATCTTCACATAAAAACTAGATAGAAGCATTCTCAGAAACTTCCCTGTGCTTTATGCATTCAAGTCACAGAGAGGAACCTTCCTTTTGAAAGCGCAGTTTTGAAACACTCTTTTTAGTATTTGCTAGTGGATGTTTCGAGGGATTTGAGGCCTATGCTGGAAAACGAAATATCTTCCCATAAAAATTAGACAGAAGCATTCTCAGAAACTTCTTTGTGATGAGTGCATTCAACTCACAGACTTTAACTTTCCTCTTGAAATAGCAGTTTTGAAAACACTGTTTTTGTAGAATCTGCAAGTGGATATTTTGAGTGTTTTGACGCCTTTTCTGGGAAATGAAATATCTTCACCTGAAAACTAGGCAGAAGCATTCTCAGAAACGTCTTTGTGATGTGCACATTCAACTGACAGAGTTGAAGCTTCCTTTTGATATAGCTGTTTTGAAACACTCTTTCAGTAGGATCTGCAAGTGGATATATGGAGTGTTAAGAGGCCAACACTGGAAAAGGAAATATCTTCACATAAAAACTAGACGGAAGCATTCTCAGAAACTTCCCTGTGCTTTATGCATTCAAGTCAAAGAGAGGAACCTTCCTTTTGATAGCGTAGTTTTGAAACACTTCTTTTCCAACATAGGCCTCAAAGAGCTCTAAATAAACACTTGCAGATTCTACAAAAAGTGTGTAGAGTGGATTGGAGATTCCAATCCATTCCATTCCATTGCATTGTACTCACAGAGTTGAACCTTCCTTTTGATAGAATACTTTAGAAACACTCTTTTTGAAGAATCTGCAAGTGTTTATTTGAAGCGCTTTGATTCCTATGTTGGAAAAGGAAATATCTTCCCATAAAAACTAGACTGAAGCCTTTTCAGAAACTTCTTCGTGATGAGTGCATTCTACTCACAGAGTTGAACCTTCCTTTGATAGAACACTTTTGAAACACTCTTTTTGTAGAATCTGCAAGTGGATATTTGAGCACTTTGATGCCTATGTTGGAAAAGGAAATTTCTTCCCATAAAAACTAGACTGAAGCAATCTCAGAAACTTCTTTGTGATGAGTGCATTCTACTCACAGAGTTGAACCTTCCTTTTGCAGAACAGTTTTGAAACACTCTTTTTGGAGATTCTGCAAGTGTTTATTTGGAGCGCTTTGAGGCCTATGCTGGAAAAGGAATTATCTTCACATAAAAACTAGACAGAAGCATTCTCAGAAACTTTTTCTGATGTGCACATTCAACTCACGGAATTGAAACTTCCTTTTGTTAGAGCAGTTTTGAAACACTCTTTTTCTAGAATGTGCAAGTGGATATTTGGAGTGTTAGGGGGCCAACACTGGAAAAGGAAATATATTCCCATAAAAACTAGAGAGAAGCATTCTCAGAAACTTCTTTGTGATGAGTACATTCAACTTACAGACTTTAACTTTCCTTTTGAAAGAGTAGTTTTGAAACACTCTTTTTATAGAATCTGCAGGTGGATATTTTGTATGCTTTGAGGCCTAAGCAGCAAAAGGAAATATCTTCACATAAAAACTAGACAGAAACATTCTCCAAAACCTCTTTGTGATGTGTGCATTCAAAAAACAGAGTAGAACGTTCCTTTTGATAGTGCAGTTTTGAAACACCCTTTTTGTAGAATCTGCAAGTGGATATTTGGAGAGATTTGAGGCCTATGCTGAAAAAGGGGATATCTTAACATAAAAACTACATAGAAGCATTCTCAGAAACTTCTTTATGATGAGTGCATTCATCTCACAGAGTTGAACATTACTTTTGATAGAACAGTTTTCAATACTCTTTTTGTAGAATCTGCAAATGGATATTTGGAGCGTTTTGAGGCCTACGATGGAAAAGAAAATATCTTCATATAAAAACTAGACAGAAGCATTCTCAGAAATTTCTCTGTGATGAGAGCATTCAACTCACAGAGTTGAACTTTCCCTTTTATAGAACAGTTTTGAAACACTATTTTTGTACAATCTGCAAGTGGATATTTGGAGCGCTTAGAGGCCTATGCAGGAAAAGGAAACATCTTCACATAACAGCTAAGCAGAAGCATTCTCAGAAAGTTCTTTGAGATGAGTGCATTCAACTCACAGACTTGAACCTTCTTTTTGATAGAGCAGTTTTCAAACACTCGTTTTGTAGTATCTGCAATTGGATATTTGGAGCGATTTGAGGCCTATGCTGGAAAAGGTAATATCTTCACATAAAAATTAAGCTGAAGCATTCTCAGAAACTTCTTCATGATGAGTGTGTTCAACTGACAGACTTGAACTTTCCTTTTGATAGAGCTGTTTTGAAACCCTCCTTTTGTGGAATCTGCAATTGGATATTTGGGGCGCTTTGAGGCCTATGCTGGAAAGGGAAATATCTTCACATAAAAAATAGACAAAAGCATTCTCAGACAGTACTTTGTGATGAGTGCATTGAACTCGCAGAGTTGAACCTTTCTTTTCATAGAATAGTTTTGAAACACTCCCTTTGTAGATTCTGCAAGTGGATATTTGGGCGCATTGAGGACTATGATGGAAAAGGAAATATCTTCATATAAAAACCAGACAGAAGCATTCTCAGAAACTTCTTTGTTATGAATGCATTCAACTCACAGACTTGAATCTTCCTTTTCATAGAGCAGTTTTGTAAGACACTTTTTGTAGAATCTGCAAGTGGATATTTGGAGCGCTTTGAGGCCTATGCTGGAAGGGAAATATCTTCAAAGAAAAATTAGACAGAAGTATTCTGAGAAACTTCTCTTTGATCAGTGCATTGAACTCACAGAGATGAACCTTCCTTTTGATAGAAGAGTTTTGAAAAACTCTCTTTGTAGAATCTGCAAGGGGATATTTGGAGTCCTTTGAGACCCATGCTGTAAAATGGAATGTCCTCACATAAAAACTAGACAGAAGCATTCTCAGAAACTTCTTTGTAATGTGTGCGTTCAACTCACTGAGTTGAGCATTCGTTTTGATAGAGCAGTTTGGAAACACACTTTTTATAGAATCTACCAGTGGATATTTGGAGATATTTGAGGACTATGCTGGAAAAGGGAAAATCTTCACATAAAAATATTAAAGAAGCATTCACAGAAACTTCCCTGTGATTTATGCACTCCACTCACAGACTTGAACCTTCCTTTCGATAGAGCAGTTTTGAAATACTGTTATTCTAGAATCTGCAAGTGGATATTTGGACCGCTTTGTGGTCTATGCTGAAAAAGGAAATATCGTCACATAGAAACTAGACAGAAGCATTCTCAGAAACTTCTTGGTGATGAGTGCATTCAAATCACAGAGTTGAAACTTCCATTTGACAGAACACTTTTGAAACACTCTTTTTATAGAATATGCAAGTGGATATTTGGAGCGCTTTGAGGCCTACAATGGTAAAGGGAATATCCGTGATGAGTGTCTTCAACTCACAGACTTGAAACTTCGTTTTGATAGAGCAGTTTTGGAACACCCCTTTTGTAGAATCTGCAAGTGGATATTTGGAGCGCTATGAGGCCTACACTGGAAAAGGAAATATCTTCACATAAAAACTAGACAGAAGCACTCTCAGAAACTTCTTTGTGCTGAATGCATTCAACTCACAGAATTGAACCTTCCTTTTGATAGAACAGTTGTGAAACATTCTTTTTATAGAATCTGCAAGTGGATGTTTTGAGGGCTTTGAGGCCTATGCTGGAAAAGGAAATATCTTCACATAAAAAATAGACAGAAACAATCTCAGAAAATTCTTTGTGATGAGTGCATTCAACTCAAAGACTTGAACCTTCTTTTGATAGAGCAATTTTGAAACACTTTTTTGTGGAATCTGCAAGTGGATGTTTGGAGCAATTTGAGGCCTATGCTGGAAAAGGAAATATATCCACATAAAAAGTAGACAGAAGCATTCTCAGAAACTTCATTGTGATGTATGTATTCAACTATCAGAGTTGAACCTTCCTTTTGATAGAGAAGTTTTGAAACACCCTTTCTGTAGGATCTGCAAGTGGATATTTGGAGCGCTTGAGGCCTATGCTGGAAAAGGAAATATCTTCACATAAAAATTCGACTGAAGCATTATCAGAAACTTCCCTGTTCTTTATGAATTCAACTCACAGACTTGAACATTCCTTTTGATAGCTCAGGTTTGAAAAACTCTTTTTGTAGTGTCTGCAAGTTGATATTTGGGGTGCCTTGAGCGCTATGCTGGAAAAGGAAATATCTTCACAGAAAAACTAGATAGAAGCAATTTCAGAAACTTCTTTGTGATGAGTGCATTCAACTCAAAGACTTGAACCATCTTTTGATTGAGCAATTTTGAAACACTCTTTTTGTAGAATCTGCAAGTGGATGTTTGGAACAATTTGAGGCCTATGCTGGAAAAGGAAATATCTTCACATAAAAAGTAGACAGAAGGATTCTCAGAAACTTCTTTGTGATGTATGCATTCAACTCACGGGGTGGAAGCTTTCTTTTGATAGAGCAGTTTTGAAACACCCATTCTGTAGTATCGGCAAGTGGATATTTGGAGCGCTTGAAGCCTATGCTGGAAAAGGAGATATTTTCCCATAATAATTAGACAGAAACATTGTCAGAAACTTCCCTGTGCTTTATGAATTCAACTCGCAGTCTTGAACATTCCTTTTGATAGTTCAGGTTTGAAACACTCTTTTTGTAGTATCTGCAATTTGATACTTGGGGCGTTTGAGCGCTGTGCTGGAAAAGGAAATATCTTCCCATAAAAACTAGAGAGAAGAATTCTCAGAGACTTCTTAGTGGTGAGTGCATTCAACTCACACAGTTGAACCTTCCTGTTGATAGAACAGTTTTGAAACACTATTTTTGTAGAATCTGCAAGTGGATATTTGGAGCGATTTCAGGACTATGATGGAAAAGGAAATATCTTCACTTATAAATAAGACAGAAGCATTCTCAGCAACTTCTCTGTGATGAGTGCATTCAACTGATAGTGTTGAACCTTCCTTTTGATAGAACAGTTTTGAAACTCTCTCTTTGTAGACTGTGGAAGTGGATAATTGGAGTGCTTTGATGCCTATGCTGGAAAAGGAAATATCTTCACATAAAACTTCTCAGAAACTTCTTTGTGATGCGTGCATTCAACTCACTGTGTTGAACCTTCCTTTTGATAGAGCAGTTTTGAAACACTCTTTTTGCAGAATTTGCAAGTATATATGTGGAGCGCTTTGAGGCCTATGCTGGAAAAGGAAATAACTTCCCATAAAAAGTGGAGAGAAGCATTGTCAATAACTTGTTATTTATGTGTGCATTCAACTCACATAGTTGAACCTTCCTTTTGATAGAGCAGTTTTGAAACCCTCTTTTTGTAGAATCGGCAAATGAATATTTGAAGCCCTTTAAGGCCTATGCTGTAAAAGGAAACATCTTCACATAAAAAACTAGACAGAAACATTCTCAGAAACTTCTTTGTGATATGTGCAGTCAATTCATAGAGTTGAACCTTCCTTTTGGTAGAGCAGTTTTCAAACACTCTTTTTGTAGAATCTGCAAGTGGATATTTGGAGCGATTTTGGCCTCTGGTGGAAAAGGAAATATCTTCATATAGAAACTAGATGGAAGCCGTCTCAGAAACTAATTTGTGGTGTTTGCTTTCAACTCACAGACTTGTACCTTCTGTTTTGTAGAGCAGTTTTGAAACACCTTTTTTGTAGAATTTTCAATTGGTTATTTACAGCGCTTTGAAGTCTATGCTGGAAAAGGAAATATCTTCATATAAAAACAAGAGGGAAATGTTTTCACAAACTTCTTTGTGTTGTGTGCATTCAACTCCCAGAATTGAACTTTTCTTTTGATAGAGCAGTTTTGAAACACTGATTTTAGAGGATCTGCAAGTGTATATATGGATCGCTTTGAGGACTATGCTGGAAAAGGAAATATCTTCACATAAAAACAAGACAGAAGCATTCTCAAAAATTTCTTTGTGATATGTGCATTCAACTTATAGAGTTAAACCGTCCTTTTGATGCAGCAGCTTTGAAACACTCTTTTTAAAGAAGTTGTATGTGAATACTTAGAGCACTTTGAGGCCTAAGCTGGAAAAGGAAATATCTTCACATAAAAACAAGAGAGCTGCATTTTCAGAAACTTCTTTGTGATGTACGCATTCAACTCACAGAGCTGAACCACCCTATTGATACAGCAGTTTTGAAATACTATTTTTGCAGAATCTGCAAGTGGATATTTGGAGCGCTTTGAGGCCTAAGCTGGAAAAGGGAATATTCTCACATACAAACAAGACAGAAGCATTCTCAGAAACTTCTTTGTGATTTGTGCATTCAATTCACAGTGCTGAACATTCCTTTTGATAGAGTAGTTTTGAAACACTCTTTTTCTAGAATCTGCAGGTGGATATTTGGAGCACTTCGTGGCCTACGCTGGAAAAGGAAATATCTTCACTTAAAAACTATACAGAAGCATTCTGAGAAATTTCTTTGTGATGACTCCATTCAATTCACAGAGATGAATCTTCCTTTTGATAGAGCAATTTAGAAACACTCTTTTTGTAGAATCTGCAAGTGAATATTTGGAGCGCTTTGAGGCCTATGCTGGAAAAGGGAATATCTTCACCTAAAAACTAGACCGAAGCATTCTAAGAAACTTCTTTTTGATGTGTGCATTCAACTAACAAAGTTAAACCTTTGTTTTTATACAGCAGTTTTGAAACACTCTTTTTGTAGAATCTGCAAGTGGATATTTGGAGTGTTTTGAGGCCAATGCTGGAAAAGGAATTATATTCACATAAAAACTAGACAGCAGCATTCTCACAAACTTCTTTGTTCTGTGTGCATTCAACATGCAGAGTTGAATCTTCCTTTTGATAGAGCAGTTTTGAAACAATCTTTTTGCAGAATCTCCAAGTCAATATTGGGAGCGCTTGGAGGCCCATGCTGGAAAAGGAAACATCTTCATATAAAAACTAGACAGAAGCATTCTCAGAAACTTTTTCTGATGTCTACATTCAAGTCATAGAGTTGAACCTTCCTTTTGATAGAGCAGTTTTGAAACACTCTTTTTGTAGAATCTGCAAGTGGATATTTGGAGCGATTGTGCCTCTGGTCGAAAAGGAAATATCTTCATATAGAAACTAGATGGAAACCTTCTCAGAAACTAATTTTTGGTGTGTGTTTTCAACTCACAGACTTTTACCTTGTGTTTTATAGAGCAGTTTTGAAACACCTTTTTGGTAGAATTTTCAATTGATTGTTTGCAGCGCTTTGAGGCCTGTGCTGGAAAAGGAAATAACTTCACTTAAAAACTAGAGAGAAGGGTTTTCTCAAACTTCTTTGTGACGGGTGCATTCAACTCCCAGAGTTGAACTTTTCTTTTGATAGAGCAATTTTGAAACACTGTTTTTAGAAGATCTGCACGTGTATATATGGAGTGCTTTGAAGACTATGTGGGAAAAGGAAATATCTTCACATAAAAACAAGATAGAAACATTCTCAAAAATTTATTTGTGACGTGTGCATTCAACATATAGAGTTAAACCGTCCTTTTGATACAGCAGCTTTGAAACACTCTTTTTGTAGTATTTGTGTGTGAATACTTAGAGCACTTTGCAGCCTAAGCTGGAAAAGGGAATATCCTCACATAAAAACAATAGAGAAGCATTCTCAGAAACTTCTTTGTGATGAGTGCATTCAATGCACAATGCTGAACATTCCTTTTGCTAGAACAGTTGTGAAACACTCTTTTTCTAGAATCTGCAAGTGGATATTTGGAGCAATTTGAGGCCTATGCAGGAAAAGGAAATATCTTCACTTAAAAACTAGACAGAAGCATTCTTAGAAACTTCTTTGTGATGTCTGCATTGAATTCACAGAGTTGAACCTTCCTTTTGATAGAGCAGTTTTGAAACACTATTTTTGTAGAATCTGCAAGTGAATATTTGGAGCGCTTTGAGGCCAATGTTCTAACAGTAAATATCTTCACCTAAAAACTAGATAGATGCATTCTAAGAAACTTCTTTTTGATGAGTGAATTCAACTAACAAATTTGAACTTTTTTTGATAGAGCAGTTTTGAAACACTCTTTTTATAGAATCTACAGGTGAATATTTGGAGTGCTTTGAGGCCAGTGCTCCAAAAGTAAATATCATCAAATAAAAACTAGACAGAAGCATTGTCAGAAACATCTTTCTGATGTGTGCATTAAACTCACAGAGTTGAAGCTTCTTCTTTTTTCTTTTTTTCTTTTTCTTTTTATTATTATTATTATTATTATACTTTAGGCTCTATGGTACATGTGCGCAACGTGCAGGTAAGTTACATATGTATACATGTGCCATGCTGGGGCGCTGCACCCACCAACTCGTCACCTAGCATTAGGTGTATCTCCCAATGCTATCCCTCCCCCCTCCTCCCACCCCACAAGAGTTCCCGAAGTGTGATGTTCCCCTTCCTGTGTCCATGTGTTCTCATTGTTCAATTCCCACCTATGAGTGAGAATATGTGGTGTTTGGTTTTTTGTTCTTGCGATAGTTTACTGAGAATGATGATTTCCAGTTTCATCCATGTCCCTACAAAGGACGTGAACTCATCATTTTTTATGGCTGCATAGTATTCCATGGTGTATATGTGCCACATTTTCTTAATCCAGCCTATCATTGTTGGACATTTGGGTTGGTTCCAAGTCTTTGCTATTGTGAATAATGCCGCAATAAACATACGTGTGCATGTGTCTTTTTAGCAGCATGATTTATAGTCCTTTGAGTATATACCCAGTAATGGGATGGCTGGGTCGAATGGAATTTCTAGTTCTAGATCCCTGAGGAATCACCACACTGACTTCCACAAGGGTTGAACTAGTTTACAGTCCCACCAACAGTGTCAAACTGTTCCTATTTCTCCACATCCTCTCCAGCACCTGTTGTTTCCTGACATTTTAATGATTGCCATTCTAACTGGTGTGAGATGGTATGTCATTGTGGTTTTGATTTGCATTTCTCTGATGGCCAGTGATGGTGAGCATTTTTTCATGTGTCTTTTGGCTGCATAAATGTCTTCTTTTGAGAAGTGTCTGTTCATGTCCTTCGCCCACTTTTTGATGGGGTTGTTTGTTTTCTTCTTGTAAATTTGTTGGAGTTCATTGTAGATTCTGGATATTAGCCCTTTGTCAGATGAGTAGGTTGTGAAAATTTTCTCCCATTTTGTAGGTTGCCTGTTCACTCTGATGGTAGTTTCCTTTGCTGTGCAGAAGCTCTTTAGTTTAATTAGATCCCATTTGTCAATTTTGGCTTTTGTTGCCATTGCTTTTGGTGTTTTAGACATGAAGTCCTTGCCCATGCCTATGTCCTGAATGGTATTGCCTAGGTTTTCTTCTAGGGTTTTTATGGTTTTAGGTCTAACATGTAAGTCTTTAATCCATCTTGAATTGATTTTTGTATAAGGTGTAAGGACGGGATCCAGTTTCAGCTTTCTACATATGGCTAGCCAGTTTTCCCAGCACCATTTATTAAATAGGGAATCCTTTCCCCATTTCTTGTTTTTGTCAGGTTTGTCAAAGATCAGATAGTTGTAGATATGTGGCATTATTTCTGATGGCTCTGTTTTGTTCCATTGATGTATATCTCTGTTTTGGTACCAGTACCATGCTGTTTTGGTTACTGTAGCCTTGTAGTATAGTTTGAAGTCAGGTAGTGTGATGCCTCCAGCTTTGTTCTTTTGCCTTAGGATTGACTTGGCGATGAAAATTGACACCCTAACATCACAATTAAAAGAACTAGAAAAGCAAGAGCAAACACATTCAAAAGCTAGCAGAAGGCAAGAAATAACTAAAATCAGAGCAGAACTGAAGGACATAGAGACGCAAAAAACCCTTCAAAAAATAAATGAATCCAGGAGCTGGTTTTTTGAAAGGTTCAACAAAATTGATAGACCACTAGCAGGATTAATAAAGAAAAAAAGAGAGAAGAATCAAATAGATGCAATAAAAAATGATAAAGGGGATATCACCACCGATCCCACAGAAATACAAACTACCATCAGAGAATATTACAAACACCTCTACACAAATAAACTAGAAAATCTAGAAGAAATGGATAAATTCCTCAACACATACACCCTCCCAAGAGTAAACCAGGAAGAAGTTGAATCTCTGAATAGACCAATAACAGGAGGTGAAATTGTGGCAATAATCAATAGCTTACCAACCAAAAAAAGTCCAGGACCAGATGGGTTCACAGCCGAATTCTACCAGAGGTACAGGGAGGAGCTGGTACCATTCCTTCTGAAACTATTCCAATCAAGAGAAAAAGAGCTAATCCTCCCTAACTCTTTTTATGTGGCCGGCATCATCCTGATACCAAAGCCTGGCAGAGACACAACAAAAAAAGAGAATTTTTGACCAATATCCTTGATGAACATTGATGCAAAAATCCTCAATAAAATACTGGCAAACCGAATCCAGCAGCACATCAAAAAGCTTATCCACCATGATCCAGTGAGCTTCATCCCTGGGATGCAAGGCTGGTTCAATATACGCAAATCAATAAATGTAATCCAGCATATAAGCAGAACCAAAGTCAAAAACCACATGATTTTCTCAATAGATGCAGAAAAGGCCTTTGACAAAATTCAACAATGCTTCATGCTAAAAACTCTCAATAAGTTAGGTATTGATGGGTCGTATCTCAAAATAATAAGAGCTATTTATGACAAACCCACAGCCAATATCATACTGAATGGTCAAAAACTGGAAGCATTCCCGTTGAAAACTGGCACAAGACAGGGATGCCCTCTCTCACCACTTCTATTCAACATAGTGTTGGAAGTTCTGGCCAGGGCAATTAGGTAAGAGAAGGAAATCAAGGGTATTCAGTTAGGAAAAGAGGAAGTCAAATTGTCCCTGTTTGCAGATGACATGATAGTATATCTAGAAAACCCCATTGTCTCAGCCCAAAATCTCCTTAAGCTGATAAGCAACTTCAGCAAAGTCTCAGGATACAAAATCAATGTACAAAAATCACAAGCATTCTTATACATCAATAACAGACAAACAGAGAGCCAAATCATGAGTGAACTCCCATTCACAATTGCTTCAAAGAGAATAAAATACCTAGGAATCCAACATACAAGGGATGTGAAGGACCTCTTCAAGGAGAACTACAAACCACTGCTCAAGGAAATAAAAGAGGATACAAACAAATGGAAGAACATTCCATGCTCATGGGTAGGAAGAATCAATATCATGAAAATGGCCCTCCTTCCCAAGGTAATTTACAGATTCAATGCCATCCCCATCAGGTTACCAATGACTTTCTTCACAGAATTGAAGCTTCTTTTTGATAGATTAGTTTTGAAACACTCTTTTTGTAGAATCTGCAAGGGGATATTCGGACTGATTTGAGGCATTCGTTGGAAACGGGAATATCTTCACTTAAAACTAGACAGAAGCCTTCTCAGAAACTTCTTTGTGATGTGTGCAATCAACTCACCGAGTTGAACCTTCCTTTTGATAGAGCAGTTTTGAAATACTCTTTTTGTAGAATATGGAAGTGGACACTGGGAGCACTTTGAGGCCTTCTAAGGAAAAGGAAATGTCTTCACATAAAAACTAGACAGAAGAATTTTCAGAAACTGGTTTGTGATGTGTGCATTCAATTCACTGAGTTGAAATTTCCTGTTGATTAGCAGTTTTGAAACACTCTTTTTGTAAAATCTGCAAGTGGATATTTGGAACGCTTTGATTCCTTCATTGGAAAAGGATATATCTTAAAATAAAAACAAGACTGAAGCATTCTCAGAAACTTCTTTGTGATGTGCACATTCAACTCACAGAGTTGAACCTTCCTTTTGATAGAGCAGATATAAAACACTGTTTTTCTAGGATCTGCAATGGACATTTGTAGTACTTTGAGGACTATGTTGGATAATGAAATATCTTCAAATAAAAACTAGACAGAAGCATTCTCAGAAATATCCTTGTGATGTTTGCATTCAACTGACAGAGTTGAACATACCTTTTAATAGAGGAGTTGTGAAACACTCTTTTTGAGATACCTGCAAGTGGAAATTTGAAATGATTTCAGGCCTTTGTTGGAAACGGAATATCTTCACATAAAAAACTAGACAGAAGCATTCTCATAAACGTCTTTGTGATGTGTTCATTCAATTCACAGAGTTGAACTTTTCTTTTGATAGAGCAGTTTTGAAACAATGTTTTTGTAGGATCTGCAAGGGGATATTTGGACATATTTGAGGCCTTCTTTGGAAACTGGAATATCTTCACATAAAAGCTGGACAGAAGCATTCTCAGAAATTTCTTTGTGTTATGTGAACTCAACTCACAGAGTTGAACCTTCCTTTTGCTATATCAGTTTTGAAACCCACTCTGTGTAGATTCTGCAAGAGGACATTTGGAGCGCTTTAAGGCCTTTGGCGGAAAAGGAAATATCTTCACCTACTAACTAGACAGAAACATTATCAGAAACATCTCTGTGATGTGTGCATTCAACTCAATGATTTGAGTCTTCCTTTTGATAGAGCAGTTTTGAAACACTCTTTTTGCAGAATCTGCAAGTGGATATTTGGAGCTCTTTGAATCCTTCATTGGAAACGGTAATATCTTCAAATAAAAACAAGACAGAAGCATTCTCAGAAACCACATTGTGATATGTATATTCAACTCACAGGGTTGAACCCTTCTTATGATAGAGTAGTTTTGAAACGCTCTTTTTGTAGAATCTGCAAGTGGACAATTTGCAGCTTTTTGAGGGCTCTGGTGTAAAAAGAAATATCTTCACATAAAAACTAGACAGAATCATTCTCAGAAACTTCTTTGTGATGTTTTCATGCAACGCACAGAGTTGAACATATCTTTTCATAGAGCAGTAGTGAAACACTCTTTTTTAAGAACCTGCAAGTGGTTATTTGGACAGATTTGAGGCCTTCATTGGAAACATGAATATCTTCACAGAAAAACTAGACAGAAGCATTCTCAAAAACTTCTTTCAGATGTGTGCATTCCCCTCACAGAGGTCAATGTAACTTTTCATAGAGCAGTTTTGAAACACTCTTTCTGTGGAATCTGCAAGTGGATATTTAGACCTCTCTGACGCCTTCATTGGAAACGCGAATATCTTCACATAAAAACTAGACAGAAGCATGCTCAGAAACTTCTTTTTCATGTGTGACTTCAACTGACAGATTTGAAACTTCCTTTTGATAGAGCAGTTTTGAAACATTTTATGTAGAATCTGCAATTGGACAGTTTGAGAGCTCTGAGGCCTTCGGTGGAAAGGGAAATATCTTCACATAAATACTTGACTGAAGCATTCTTAGAAACTTTTTGGTGACGTATGCATTCAACTCACAGAGTTGTATCTTTCTTTTCATAGAGCAGTTTTGAAACACTCTTTTTGTAGAATCTGAAAGAGGACAATTTGTAGGACTTTGAGGGCTGTGGTGGAAAAGGAAATATCTTCCAATAAAAACCAGACAGAAGCATTCTCAGAAACTTCTTTGAGATGTTTGCATTCAACTCACAGAGTTGAACATTCCTTTTGATAGAGCAGTAGGGAAACACTCTTTTTGAAGAACATGCAAGTGGATATTTGGACCGATTTGGGGCCTTCTTTAAAAACAGGAATATCTTCACATAAAAACTGGACAGAAGTGTTATCAGTAATTTCTTTGTGATGTATGCTTTCAATTCACGGAGGAGAACATAAGTTTTCATGGAGCAGTTTTGAAACACTCTTTTTGTATAATCCACAAGTGGATATTTTGACCGTTTCAGGGCTTCATTAGAAACGGAATTATCTTCCCATAAAAACTACACCAAAGCATTCTCAGAAACTTCTTTGTGATGGGTGCATTCAACTCAAAGATTTGAACATAACTTTTCGTAGAGCAGTTTTGAAACAGTCTTTTTGTAGAATGTGTAAGGGGATATTTGGACGGATTTGAGGCCTTCGTTGGAAACTTGAATACCATCACATAAAAACTAGACAAAAGCATTGTCAGAAACTTCTTTGTGATGTGTGCATTCAACTCAAAGAGTTAAACCTTCATTTTGATAGAGCAGTTTTGAAACCTTTTTTTGTGGAATGTGAATGTGGACAATTGGAGCGCTTTGAGGCCTTCAGTGGAAAAGGAAATATCTTCACATAAAAACTAGACTGAGCATTCTCAGAAAGTTCTTTCTTTTGTGTGCGTTCAACTTACAGAGTTGAACCTTCCTTTTGATAGAGCCGTTTAGATACAGTTTTTTTGTGGTATCTGAAAGTGGACTTTTGGATCACTTTGAGTCCTCCAGTGGAAAAGGAAATATCTTCACATGAAAACTAGACAGAAGCATTCTCAGAAACTTCTTTGTGAAGTGTGAATTCAACCCACCGAGTTGAATCTTCCTTTTGATAGAGTAGTTTTGAAACAATTTTTTGTAGAATCTGCAAGCGAATATTTAGAGGGCTTTGAAGCCTTCGTTTGAAACGGGAATATCTTCAAATAAAAACTGGACCGAAGCACTCTCAGAAACAACTTTGTGATATGGCCATTCAACTCACAGAGTTGAACCTTTCTTTTCATAGAGCAGTTTAGAAACTCTCTTTTTTGTAGAATCTGAAAGAGGACATTTGTAGCACCTTGAGGGCTATCGTGGAAAAGGAAATATCTTCAACCAAAAACTACACAGAAAAATACTCAGAAACAACTTTGGAATGTTTGCATTCAACTCACGGAGTTGAACATACATTTTCTTAGTGCAGTTGTTGAACACTCTTTTTGAAGGACCTGCCAGTGGATATTTGGAATGATTTGAGGCCTTCATTGAAAACGGGAACATCTTCACATATAAACTAGACAGAAGGATTCTCAGAAACTACTTTGTAATGTATGCATTCAACTCATGGAGTTGAACATAACTATTCATAGAGCAGTTTTGAAACACTCTTTTTTTAGAATCTGCGAGAGCATATTTGGACAGTGTGAAGCCTTCATTGGAAACGGGAATATCTTCACATAAAATCTAGACAGAAGCGTTCTCAGAAACTACTTTGTGATGTGTGCATTCGACTCACAGAGTAGAACATAACTTTTCATAGAGCAGTTTTGAAACACTCTTTTTGTACAATCTGAAAGGGGATATTTGGACCGATTGGAGGCTTTCGTTGCAAACGGGAATATCTTCAGATAAAAACAAGACCTGAGCACTGTCAGAAACTTCTTTGTGATGTGTGCATTCAGCTCACAGAGCTGAAACTTCCTTTTGATAGAGCAGTTTGAAACCTTTTTTAATGGAATTTGCAAGTGGACATTTGTAGTGCTTTGAGGTCTTTGGTGGAAAAGGCAATATCTTCACATAAAACTAGACAGAAGCAATCTCAGAAACTTCTCTGTTATCTGTGCATTCAACTCACAGAGTTGAACCATCCTTTTCATAGAGCAGTTTTGAAACATATTTTTTGTAGAATCTGGAAGTAGGCAATTGGAGTGCTTAGAGGACTTCATTGGAAAAGGAAATCTCTTCACATAAAAACTAGACAGAAGCATTATCAGAAACTTCTTTGTGTTGTGTGCATTCAACTCCCAGAGTTGAATCTTCCTTTTGATAGAGCAGTTTTGAAACACTATTTTTGTAGTATCTGCAATTGGATACTTGGAGAGCTTTGAAGCCTTCATTGGAAACGGGAATGTGTTCAAATAAAATTGGAAGCATTCTCAGAAACTACTTTGTGAAGTGTGCATTCAACGCACAGAGATGAACATTTCCTTTGATAGAGCAGCTTTGAAACACTCTTTTTGTAGAATCTGCAAATGGACATTTGTATCGCTTTGAGGGCTATGGTGGAAATTGAAATATCTTCAAATAAAAACTAGACGGAAGCATTCACAGAAACTTCTTTGTGATATTTGCATTCACCTCAAAGAGTTGAACATGCTTTTTCATAGAGCAGTTGTGAAACACTCTTTTTGAAATCCTGCAAGTGGATAATTTTACCAATTTGAGGCCTTCGTTGTAATCGGGAATATCTTCACATAAAAACTAGACAGAAACATTCTCAGAAACTTTCTTTGTGATGTGTGCATTCAACTCACAGAGTAGAACATAAGTTTTCATAGGACAGTTTTGAAACACTCTTTCTGTAGAATCTGCAAGTGGATATTTGGACGGTTTGATTCATTCATTGGAAACGGGAATATCTTCCCATAAAAATTAGACAGAAGCATTCCCAGAAACTTCTTTGTGATGTGTGCATTCAACTCACAGAATTGAACATAACTTTTCATAGAGCAGTTTTGAAACACTCTTTTTGTAGAATCTGCAAGGGGATATTTGGACCAATTTGAGGCCTTCGTTGGAAACAGGAATATCTCCACATAAAAACTAGACAGAAGCATTGTCAGCAACTACTTTTTGATGTGTGCATTCAACTTAAACAGTTGAACCTTCCTTTTGCTAGAGTAGCTTTGAAACCTTTTTTTTTTTTTGGAATGTACAAGTGGACATTTGGAGCGATTTCAGGCCTTTGGTGGAAAGGGAAATATCTTCACATAAAAACTAGAGAGAATCATTCTCAGAAACTTCTTTGTGACATGTGCATTCAACTCACAGAGTTGAACATAACTTTTCATAGAACAGTTTTGAAACCGTCTGTTTTTAGAATCTGCAAGTGGATAATTGGAACGCTTTTAGGCCTTCATTGGAAACAGGAATATCTGCACATAAAAAATAGAAGCATTCTCAGAAACTACTTTGTGATCTGTGCATTCATCTCACAGAGTTCAACATTCCTTTTGATAGAGCAGTTTTGAAACATTCTTTTTGTAAAATCTGCAAGGGTATATTTCAACAATTTGAGGCTTTCATTCGAAACGGGAATTTCTTCACATAAAAACTAGACAGAAGCATTCTCAGAAAATTTTTGAAGATGTGTGCATTCAACTCACAGAGTTAAACCTTCCCTTTGATAGAGCAGTTATGAAGCACTCTTTTTCTACAATCTGTAAGGGGACAATTGGACCGTTTTGAGGCCTATGGTAGAAAAGGAACTGTCTTCACTGAAAAACTAGACAAAGACATTCTCAGAAACATCTTTGTGATGTGTGCATTCAAATCACAGAGTTGAAACTTTGTTTTGATAGACCAGTTTTGAATCACTTTTTTTATATTATCTGAAATTGGATATTTGGAGAGCTTGGAGGCCTATGGTAGAAAAGGAAATATCTTCGCTTAAAAACTAGACAGAAACAATCTCAGAAACTCCTTTGTGATGTGTGCATTCAACTAACAGTGTTGAACTTTCTTTTTGATACAGCAGTTTTAAAACAGTCTTTTTGTAGAATCTGCAAGTGGATATTTGGAGCGCTTTGAAGCCTTCATTGGGAAACGGAATATCTTCAAATGAAAACTAGACAGAAGCATTCTCAGAAACTACTTTGTGATGTGTGCATTCAACTCACAGAGTTGAGCCTTCCTTTTGATAGAATAGTTTTGAAACACTCTTTTTGAAGTATCTACGGTTGGATATTTGGAGCACATTGTGGCCTATGGTACAAAAGGAAATGTCTTCACATAATAACTAGACAGATGCATTCTCATAAACTTCTTTGTGATGTTTGAATTCAACTCACAGAGTTGAACATAACTTTTCATAGAGCTGTTTTGAAACACTCTTTTTCTAGCTTCTGCAAGTGGAATTTTGGAACGATTTGAGGCCTTCGTTTGAAACGTGAATTTCTTCACATAAAAAGTAGACAGAAGCATTCTCAGAAACTTCTTTGTGATGTGTGCATTCAGCTCAAGGAGTTGAACTATCTTTTTAAAGAGCATTTTTGAAACACTCTTTTTTAGAATCTACAAATGGACACTTTTAGCGATTTTGGGCTATGGTGGAAAAGGAAATATCATCAAATAAAAACTACACAGAAGCATACTCAGAAACTTCTTTGTGATGTGTGCGTTCAACTCATAGAATTGTACATATCTTTTCATAGAGCAGTTTTGAAACTGTCTTTTTGTGGAATCTGCAAGTGAATACTTGGAACGCTTTGTGGCCTTCTTTGGCAACGGGAGTACCTGCACATAAAAACAAGAAAGAAGAATTCTCAGAAATTTTTTCTGATGTATGCATTCAACAGACAGAGTTGATCCTTCCTTTTGATAGAGGAGTTTTGAGACACTGTTTTTGTAGGTTCTGCAAGGGGATAGACCGATTTGAGGGCTTAATTGGAATCCGGAATAGCTTCACATAAAAACTAGACAGAAGCATTCTGAGAAACGATTTTGTGATGTGTGCATTCAACTCACAGAGGTGAACCTTCCTTTTCATAGAGCAGTTTTGAAACACTCTTTTTGTAGAATCTGCAAGTGGAAATTTGGTCCGCTTTGAGGCCTTTGTTGGAAACGGGAATATCTTCAAATAAAAATTAGACAGAAGCATTCTCAGAGACTTCTTAGTGATGTGTGCTTTCAACTCACAGAGTTGAACCTTCCTCTTGATAGAACACTTTTGAAACACTCTTTTCCTAGAATCTGCAATGGGATATTTGGACCGTTTTGAGGCCTTCATCAGAAACAGGAATATCTTCACATAAAAGTACACAGAAGCATTCTCAGAAACTATTTTGTTATGTGAGCATTCAACTCACTGAGTTGAATCTTCCTTTTCATAGAACAGTTTTGAAAAACTTTTTTTGCAGAATCTGCAAGAGGACATTTGGAGTGCTTTCAGGCCTTCAGTTTAAAAGGAAATATCTTCATATAAAAACTAGACAGAAGTACCCTAAGAAACTTCTTTGTGATGTGTGCATTCAACTCACAGAGTTGAACATAACGATTCATCGAGCAGTTTTGAAACACTCTTTTTGTACAATCTGCAAGTGGATATATGGAGCGCTTTGGAGCTTTCATTGGAAACGGGTATATCTTGAAATAAAATCTAGATAGAAGAATTTTCAGAAACTAATTTTTGGTGTGTACATTCAACTCACGGAGTTGAGCCTTCCTTTTGATAGAGCAGTTTTGAAACACTCTTTTTGTAGAATCGGCAAGTGGATATTTGCAGCGCTTTGAGGCGTATGGTAGAAAAGGAAATATCTTCACATAAAAACTAGACAAAGCATTCTCAGAAACTTCTTTGTGATGTTTGCATTGAACTCACAGAGGTGAACAAATCTTTTCACAGAGCAGTTGTTAAACATGCTTTCTAAGAGCCTGCAAGTGGATAATTGGACCGAATTGAGGCCTTCTTTGGAAACGGGTATATCTTCACATAAAAACTAGACAGAAGCATTCTCAGAAACATCTTTGAGATGTGTGCATTCCACTCACAGAGTTGAACATAATGTTTCATAGAGCAGTTTTGGAACACTCTTTTTCTAGAATCTGCAAGTGGATATTTGGAGTGCTTTGAAGCCTATGGAAGAAAAGGAAATATCTTCTCATAAAAACTAGATGGAAGCATTCTCAGAAACTTCTTTTTGATGTGTGCATTCAACTCACAGAGTTGAACCTTCCTTTTGATAGAAGAGTTTTGAAACACTGTTTTTGTATAATCTGCAAGTGGATATTTGGAGCGCTTTGAGGCCTGTGGTGGAAAAGGAAATAACCTCACTTAAAAACTATACAACAGCATTCTCAGGAACTTCTTCTTGATGTGTGCATTCTACTCACAGAGTTGAACCTTCCTTCTGATAGAGCACTCTTAAAGCACTCTTTTTGTAGAATCTGCAAGTGGATATTTGGAGGGCTTTGAAACATTCTTTGGAATCGTGAGTATTTTCAAATAAGAACTAGACAGATTCATTTTCAGAAACCACTTTGTGATGTGTGCATTCAACTCACAGGGTACAGCCTTCTTTTTGATAGAACAGTTTTAAGCAATCTTTTTGTGGAATTTACAAGTGGATATTCGGAGTGTTTCAAGGATTATGGTGGAAAAGAAAATATCTTCAAATAAAAACAAGACAGAAGCGTTCTCAGAAACTACTTTGTGATGTGTGCATTCAACACACAGTGTTGAACTTTCCTTTAGATACAGCAGTTTTGAAAACCTCTTTTCCTAGATTCTGCAAGGGGATATTTAGACCTATTTGAGGCCTTCCTTGGAAACGAGTAGATCTTCACATAAAAACTAGACAGAAGCATTTTCAGAAACTGCTTTGTGATGTGCGCATTCAACTCATAGATTTGAACATAACTTTTCATAGAGCAGTTTTGAAACACTCTTTTTGTGGAATCTGCAAGTGGACAATTGGAGCACTTTTAGGAATTTGGTGGAATATGAAATATCCACATAAAAAGTAGACAGAAGCATTATCAGAAACTTCTTTGTGATGTGTGCATTTAACTCACAGAGTTAAACATAATTTTTAATAGAGCAGCTTTGAAACACTCTTTTTGTAGAATCTGCAAGTGGACATTTGGAGCACTTTGAGGCGTTCAGTGGAACAGGAAATATCTTCACATAAACACTAGACAGAAGCATTCTCAGAAACTTCTTTGTGATGTGTGCATTCAATTTACTGAGCTGAAACTTCCTTTTGATAGAGCAGGCTTGAAAATATCTTTTTGTAGAATCTGCAAGTGGATATTTGGAGCACTTTGAATCCTTCCTTGGAAACGGGAATATCTTCAAATATAAACTAGACAGAAGCATTCTCAAAAACTGAATTGTGATGTGTGCATTCTTCTCACAGAGTTAAACTTTCCTTTTGATAGAGCAGTTATGAAACACTCTTTTTGTATAAACTGCAGGATGATGTTTGCACCATTTTGAGACCTTCATTCCAAAAGCATATACATTCACATAAAAACTAGACAGAAGCATTCTCAGAAACTTCTTTGGGATGTGCGCATTCAACTCACAGATTTTAACATTCCTTTTTATTGAGCAGTTTCAAAACACTTCGTTTGTAGAATCTGCAAGTGGACATTTGGAGCGCATTGAGGCCTTCTGTGGAAAAGGAAATATCTTCACATAAAAACTAGACAGAAGCATTCTCAGAAACTTATTTGTGATGTGTGCATTCTGCTCACAGAGTTGAACATGCCTTTTCATAGAGCAGTTTTGAAACACTCTTTTTGTAGAGTCCGCAAGGGGATATGTGGACCGATTTGAGGCCTTTTTTGGTAACGAGAATTTCTTCACATAAAAAATTGAGGGAAGCATTCTCAGAAACTGCTTTGTGGAATGTGCATTCTACTCACAGAGTTTTACCTTCCTTTTGATAGAGCAGTTTTGAAACCCCCTTTTTGTAGAATCTGCAAGTGGATATTTTGAATGCTATGGTTCCTTCGTTGGAATCCAGAATATCTTCAAATAAAAAATAGACAGAAGCATTCTCATAAACTACTTTGTGATGTGTGCATTCAACTCACAGAGTTGAACCTTTCTTTTGATAGAGCAGTTTCGAAAAACTCTTTTTACAGAATCTGCATGTGGACAATTGTAGCACTTTGAGGGCTATGTTGGGATAGGAAATATCTTCAAATTAAAACTAGACAGAAATAGTCTAAGAAACTTCTTTGTGATTTTTGCATTGAACTCACACAGTTGAACATTCCTCTTCATAGAGCAGTTGTGAAGCACTGTTTTTGAAGAACCTGCAACTGTATACTTGGACCAATTTGAGGTCCTCATTGGAAACGGGAATATCTTCACATAAAAACTAGACAGAAGCATTCTCAGAAATGTCTTTGTGATGTGTGCATTCAACTCACAGAGTTGAACCTGCCTTTTGATAGAGCAGTTTTGAGACCCTGTTTTTGTAGAATCTGCAAAGTGATATTTGGACCGATTGCGTTCCTTCATTGGAAAGGGGAATATCTTCACAAAAATCTAAGCAGAAACATTGTCACAAACTCCTTTGTGATGTGTGCATTCAACTCACAGAGTTGAGAATACCTTTTCGTGGAGCAGTTGTGAAACACGCTTTTTGAAGAACCTGAAAGTGGATATTTGGGACAATTTGAGGCCCTCATTGGAAACGGGAATATCTTCACACAAATACTAAACAGAAGCATTCTCAGAAATGTCTTTGTGATGTGTGCATTCAACTCACAGAGTTGAACCTTCCTTTTGATAAAGCAGTTTTGAGACACTGTTTTTGTAGAATCTGCAAAGTGATATTTGGACCGGTTGCATTCCTTCGTTGGAAAGGGGAATATCTTCATAAAAATCTAAGCAGAAACATTCTCACAAACACCTTTGTGATGTGTGCATTCAACTCACAGAATTGAGAATACCTTTCGTAGAGCAGTTGTGAAACATGCTTTTTGAAGAACCTGCAAGTGGATATTTGGGCCAATTTGAGGACTTCGTTGGAAATGAGTATATCTTCACATAAAAACTAGACAGAAGCATTCTGAGAAACTTCTTTGTGATATGTGCATTCAACTCACAGAGTTGAAACTTCCATTTGATAGAGCAGTTTTTAAACACTCTTTTTGTAGAATCTGCAAGGGGATATTTGAACCGATTTGAGCCCTTCATTGAAAACGGGAATATCTGCACATAAAAACTGGACAGAAATATTCTCAGAAACTTCTTTCTGATGACCTCATTCAACTCACAGATTTGAACCTTCATTTTGATAGAGCAGTTTTGAAACAATTTTTTGTAGAACCTGCCAGTGGACATTCGGAGTGCTTTGAGGACTTCAGTGGAAAAAGAATTATCTTCATATAAAAATCAGACAGAAGCATTCTTTGAAACTACCTTTGATGTGTGCATTCAACTCACAGAGTTGAACATTGTTTTTGATACAGCAGTTTTGAAACACTCTTTTTGTACAATCTGCAAGTGGACAATTGGAGCGGTTTGAAGCCTTCTTTGGTATTGCGAATATCTTCAAATAAAAACTAGACAGAAGCATTCTCAGAAAGCCCTTTGTGGTTTGTACATTCAACTTACAGAGTTGAGCTTTCCTTTTGATAGAGCAGTTTTGAAACAATGTTTTTGTAGAATCTACAAGTGGATATTTAGAGTGCTTTGAGGCCTATGTTAGTAAAGGAAATAACTTCACATAAAAACTAGACAGAAACATTCTCAGAAACTTCGTTTAGATGTGTGCTTTCAACTCACAGGGTTGAATATAACTTTTCATAGAACATTTGTGAAACACTGTTTTTGAAGGACCTGCAAGTGGATATTTGGACCGATTTGAGGCTTTCATTGGAAACGGAAATATCTTCACCTAAAAATTCCCCAAAAGCATTCTCAGAAACTTCTTTGTGATGTGTGCATTCAACTCACAGAGTTGAACATAGGTTTTCATAAAGCAGTTTTGAAACACACTTTTTGTAGAATCTGCAAGTGGATATTTGCACTCCTTTGAGGCCTTCATTGGAGACGGGAATATCTTCCCACAAAAACTAGAGAGACACATTCTCAGAAACTTCTTTGTGGTGTGTGCATTCAATTCACACAGTTCAACCTTACTTTTGATAGAGCAGATTGAAACACTCTTTTTGTAGAATCTGCAAGGGGATATTTGGACCGTTTTGAGGCATTTGTTGGAAAGGGGAATATCTTCACATAAGAACTAGACAGAAGCATTCTCAGAAACCTCTTTGTGATGTGCGCATTCAACTCACAGAATTGAACCTTCCATTTTATAGAGCAGTTTTGAAACACTTTTTGTGTAGAATCTGCTAGTGGATGTTTGCAGCGCTTAGAGACATTTGGTGGAAAAGGAAATATTTCCACATAAAAACTAGACAATAGCATTCTCAGAAACTTCTTTGTGATGTGTGCATTGAACTCACAGAGTTGAATCTTCCTTTTGATAGAGCAGCTTTGAAACTTTCTTTTTGTAGAATCTGCAATTGGACATTTTCAGCACTTTGAAACCTTCGTTGGAAACGAGAATATCTTCCACTAAAAACAAGACAGAACCATTCTCAAAAACTGCTTTTTGATGTGTTCATTCAACTTACATAGCTGAACGTTACCTTTCATAGATCAGTTTTGATACACTGTTTTTGTCAAATCTGCAAGTGGACATTTGTAGCGCTTCATGGGCTATGGTGGAAAATGAAATATCTTCAAAGAAAATTAAACGGAAGTATTCTCAGAAACTTCTTTGTGATATGTGCATTCAGCTCACAGAGTTGAACATAACTTTTCATAAAGCAGTTTTGAAACCATTTTTTGTAGAATCTGCAAGTGTACATTTAATCACTTTGAGGCCTTCAGTGGAAAAAGAAATATCTTCACATAAAAACTAGACTGAAGCAGTCACGGAAACTTCTTTGTTTTGTGGGCATTCAACTGACAGAGTTGAACCTTCCTTTAGATAGAGCTGTTTTGAAACACTGTTATTGTAGAATCTGCAAGTGGATATTTGGAGGGCTTTGAGTCCTATGCTGGAAAAGGAAATACCCTCACATAAAAACTAGACAGAAGCATTCTCAGAAACTGGTTTGTGATGTGTGCATTCAACTCACAGAGTTGAACCTTCCTTTTGATAGAGCAGTTTTGAAACACTCTTTTTGTAGAATCTGAAAGTGGATATTTGGAGAGCTTTGTGGCCTATGCTAGAAAAGGAAATATCTTCACATAAAAACTAGACAGAAGTGTTCTCAGAAACTTATTTGTGACGTGTGCATTCAACTTACAGAGTTGAACTTTCCTTTAGATAGGGTAGTTTTGAAACACTCTTTTTGTAAAATCTGCAAGTGGATATTTGGCAGGCTTTGAGGCCTTTCCTGGAAAAAGAAATATCTTCACATAAAAACTGGACAGAAGGGTTCTCAGAAACTTCTTTCTGATGTGTGCATTCAACTCACAGAGTCGAATCTTTCTTTTGATAAAGCAGCATTGAAACACAATTTTGGTAGAATCTGCAAGTGGATTCCTAGAGCACTTTGAGTCCTATGATAGAAAAGGAAATATTCTCACATAAAAACTAGACAGAAGCATTCTCAGAAACTTCTTTGTGATGTGTGCATTAAACTCACTGAGTTGAACTTAATGTTTCAGAGAGCAGTTTTGAATCACTCTTTTTGTAGAATCTTCAAGTGGACATTTTGAGTGCATTTATGCCTTAGGTGGAAAAGGAAATATCTTTACATAAAAACTACAGAGTAGCATTCTCAGAAATTTATTTATGATACGTGCATTCAACTCATGGGGTTGAACGTTCACTTTCATATAGCAGTTTTGAAACTCTCTTTTGTAGAATTTGCAAGTGGATATTTGTAGTGCTTTGAGGCCTACGGTAGAAAAGGAAACATCTTCATATAAAAACTACACAGAAGCTTTCTCAGAAACTTCTTTGTGATGTGTGCATTCAACTGACACGGTATAAACTTCCTTTTTATAGAGCAGTTTTGAAACACTCTTTTTATAGAATCTGCAAGTGGTTATTTGGAGTGGTTTGAAGCCTTCGTTGGAAACGGTAATATCTTCAAATAAAAACTAGACAGAAGCATTCTCAGAAACTACCTTGTAATGTGTGCTTTCAACTCACCAAATTGAGCATTTCTTTTGATAGAGCAGTTTTGAATCCCACTTTTTGTAGAATCTGCCAGTGGATATTTGGAGTGCTTTGAGGCCTACATTAGAAAAGGAAATATCTTCACATAAAATCTAGAGAGATGCATTCTCAGGAACTTCTTTGAGATGTGTGCATTCAACTCACAGTGTTGAACCTTCCTTTTTATAGAGCAGTTTTGAAACACACTTTTTGTAGAATCTGCAATTCGCTATTTGGAGAGATTTGAAGCCTTCATTGGAAACGGGAATTTCTTCAAATAAAGAAGAGACCGAAGCATTCCCAGAAACTGTTTTGTGACGTGTACATTCAAGTCACAGAGTTAAACCTTTCTTTTGATAGATCAGTTTTGAAACACTCTTTTTGCAGCATCTTCAAGTGGTTGCTTGTAGCGCTTTGAGAGCTGTGGTGGAAAAGGAAATATCTTCAAATAAAAACTACACAGAAGTATTCTCAGAAACTTCTTTGTTATGTGCACATTCAACTCACAGAGTTGAACACACCTTTTCATAGAGGAGTTGTGAAACTCTCTTTTTGAAGGCTTGCAAGTGGATATTAGGACCGATTTGAGGCCTTCATTGGAAATGGGAATGTCTTCACATAAAAACTAGACTGAACCATTCTCAGAAACTTCTTTGTGATGTGTGAATTCAATTCACATTGTTGTACATAACTTTTCATAGAGCAGTTTTGATACACTCTTTTTGTAGAATCTGCAAGTGGATATTTAGACGACTTTGAGGCCTTCGTTGGAAAAGGGAATATCTGCAGATAAAAACTTGACAGAAGCATTCTCAGAAACTTCTTTGTGATGTGTGCATTCAACTCACAGGGTTGAAGCTTCCTTTTGATAAAGCAGTTTTGAAACACTCTTTTTGTCGAATCTGCAAGGGGATATTTTGACCATTTTGAGGCTTTCTATTTAAACGGGAATACCTTCACATAAAAACTAGAGAGAAGCATTCTTAGAAACATCTTTGTGATGTGTGTATTCAACTCACAGAGTTGAACCTTTGTTTTGGTAGAGCAATTTTGTAACACATTTTTGGTAGAATCTGCAAGAGGACATTTTGAACCCTTTGAGACCTTTGGTACAAAAGGAAATATCTTCACATAAATACTAGACAGAAGCATTGTCAGGAACTTTTTTGTGATGTGTGCATTCAAACTCACAGTGATGAGCCTTCCTTTTGATAGAGCAGCTTTGAAAGACTCTTATTGTAGAATCTCCAAGTGGATATTTGGAGCACTTTGAATCCTTCGTTGGAAACGGGAATATCTTCAAATAAAAACTAGACAGAAGCATTCTCCAAAACTCCTTTGAGATGTAAGCATTCAATTCATGGAGTTGAGCCTTTCTTTTGATAGAGCAGTTTTGAAAACTCTTTTTGTAGAATCTGCAAATGGATATTTGGACTGCTTTGGGGCCTATGGTAGAAAAGGGAATACCTTCACATACAAACTAGACAGAAGAAGTCTCAGAAACAGTTTTGTGATGTCTGCCTTCAACTTATAGAGTTGAACATTTCTTTTGATACAGCACGTTTGAAACACTTTTTTTGCAGAATCTGCAAGTGGACATTTGGAGTGCTTTGTGACCATTGGTGGAAAAGGAAACATCTTCATATAAAAAGTAGATAGAAGGATTCTCAGAAACTTCTTTGTTATGTGTACATTCAACTCACAGAGTTGAACCTTCCTTTTGATAGAGCAGCTTTGAAACACTTTTTTTTTAAGAATCTGCCAGTGGACATTTGGAGGGCTTTGAAGCCCTCGGTGGTAAAGGAAACCTCTTCACATAAAAACTACTCAGAAGAAGCCTCAGAAACTTCTTTGTGATGTGTGCATTCAACTCACAGAGTTGAACCTTCCTTTTGGTAGAACAGTTTTGAAACACTCTTTTTGTACAATCTGCAAATGGATATTTTGAGTGCTTTGAAGCCTTCATTGGAAACGGGAATTTCTTCAAATAAAAACTCGACAGAAGCATTCTCAGAAACTGTTTTGTGTTGTGTGCATTCAACTCACAGTGTTGAATATTTCTTTTGACAGGGAAGTTTTGAAACACTCTTTTTGTAGAATCTGCATATAGACATTTGTAACGCTTTGAGGGCTATGGTGGAAAAGTAAATATCTTCAAATAAAATCTAGAGAGAAGCATTATCTGAAACTTCTTTGTGATGTGTGTATTCAACTCACAGAGTTTAAACTTTCTTTTGATGGAGCACGTTTGAAATACTCCTTCTGTAGTATCTGCAAGTGTATATTTGGAGTGTTTTGAAGACTTCGTTGGAAACGGGAATATCTTCAAATAAAAACTAGACAGAAGCATTCTCAGAAATAAGTTTGTGATGTGTGTATTCAACTCACAGAGTTGAATATAACTTTTTATAGAGGAGATTTGAAAAACTCTATTTGCAGTATCTGAAAGGGGATATTTGGACCGTATTGAGGCCCTCATTGGAAACAGGAATATCTTCTCATAAAAACTAGACAGAAGCATTCTCAGAAACTACTTAGTGATGTGTACATTCAACTCACACAGTTGAAGCTTCCTTTTGATAGAGCAGTTTTGAAACCGTCCTTTTGAAGAATCGGCAAGTGGATATTTGGAGCAATTTGAATCCTTCATTGGAAACGGGAATATCTTCAAATAAAAACTAGACAGAAGCATTCTCAGAAACTTCTTGTGATGGGTGCATTCAACTCACAGAATTGAACTTTCCTTTTGATAGAGCAATTTAGAAACACTCTTTTTGTAGAATCCAAAGGTAGATATTTGAACCGATTTGAGGCCTTGGTTGGAAACGGGATTAAATTCACATAAAAACTAGACAGAAAAATTCTCAGAAACTTCTTTGTGATGAGTGGATTCAACTCACAGAGATGAAACTTCCTTTTGGTAGAGAAGTATTGAAACACTCTTTTTGTAGAATCTGCAAGTGGACATTTGGAGCGCTTTGAGGTCTCTGGCAAAAAAGGAAATATCTTCACATAAAAACAAGACAGAAACATTCTCAGAAACTTCTTTGTGATGCGTGTATTCAACTCACAGAGTTAAACCTTCCTTTTGATAAAGCAGATTTGAAACACTTTTTTTGTAGGATCTGCAAGTGGATAATTGGAGCGTTTTGAAGCCTTTCTTGGAAACGGGAATACCTTCAACTAAAAACTAGACAGTAGCATTCTCAGAATCTACTTTGTGATGTGTGCATCCAACTCATAGAGTTGAACATACCTTTTCATAGAGAAGTTGTGAATCATTCTATTTGAAGAACCTGCAAGTGGATATTTTGACTGCTTAGAGGCCTTCATTGGAAATGGGAATATCTTCACATAAACACTAGACAGAAGCATTCTCAGAAACGTGTTTTTGATGTGTGCATTCAACTCACGGAATTTAGCATAACTTTTGATTGAGCAGTTTTGAAACACTCTTTTTGTACAATCTGCAAGGGGATACTTGGACTGTTTTGAGGCCTTCTTTGGAAACAGGAATATCTTCATATAAAAACTAAACAGAAGCATTGTCAGATACTTCTTTGTGATGTGTGCATTCAACTCACAGAGTTGAACCCTCCTTTTGATGTAACAGTTTTGAAACACTTTTTTTGTAGAATCTGCAAGTGGACATTTAGAGCTCTTTGAATACTTCGTTGGAAGTGGGAATATCTTCAAATAAAAACTAGACAGAAGCATTCTTAGAAATTACCAGAAGCATTCTCAGAATTTTCTTTGTGATGTGTGCATTCAACTCACAGAGTTGAACTTTCCTTTTCATAGAGCAGTTGTCAAACACTCTTTTTGAAGAAACTGTAAGTGGATATTGGTACTGATTAGAGGCATTCCTTGGAAACACGAATATCTTAACATAAAAACTAGACAGAAGCATTCTCAGAAATTTCTTCATGATGTGTACATTCAACTCAGGGTGCTGAACATAACTTTTCATAGAGCAGTTTTGAAACACTCTTTTTGTAGTATCTGGAAGTGGATATTTGGAGGGCTTGAGCTTTCATTGGAAACGGGAATATTTTGAATTAAAAAACAAACAGAAGCCTTCTCAGAAACAACTGTGTGATGTGTCCATTCAACCCAGAGAGTTGAACCTTTCCTTTGATAGAGCAGTTTTGAAATACTCTTTGTACAATCTGAAAGAGGACATTTGAAGTGCTCTGAGGGCTATGGTGGAAAAGGAAATATCTTGAAATGAAAACTAGACAGAAGCTTTCTCAGAAACTTCTATGTGATGTTTGCATTCAACTCGCAGAGTTGAACATACGTTTTCCTAGTGCAGTTGTGAAACACTCCTTTTGAAGAACCTGCAAGTGGTTATTTGGAACGTTTTGAGACCTTCATTGGGAACGGGAATATCTTCACATAAAAACTAGACAGAAGCATTTTCAGAAACATTTTGTGATGTGGGCATTCCACTCATAGGGTTGAACATAACTTTTCATAGAGCAGTTTTAAAACACTCTTTTTGTAGAATCTGCAATTGGATATTTGGAGTGCTTTGAAGACTTTGTTGGAAACGGGAATATCTTCAAATGACCACCAGACAGAAGCATTCTCAGAAACTTCTTTGTGATGTGTGCATTCAAATCACAGAGTTGAAGCTTTGTTTTCAGAGAGCAGTTTTGAAACACACTTTTTGTAGAATCTGCAAGTGGATATTTGGCGTACTTTGAAGCCTTTTTGGAAATGGGAATACTTTCAAATAAAAACTAGAAACAAGCATTCTCAGAAAGTACATTGTGATGCGTGCATTCGAATCACAGAATTAAAACTTCCTTTTCATATAGCAGTTTTGAAACACTCTTTTTTAGGAATTTGCAATTAGATATTTGGAGATCTTTGAAGCCTTCGTTGGGAACGAGAATATCATCAATTTAAAACTGGACAGAAGCATTCTCAAAAACTACTTTCTGATATGTGCATTCAAATCACAGTGTTCAACCTTTCTTTTGATAGAGCAGTTTTGAAATACTCTTTTTGTAGAATCTGCAGATGGATATTTGGAGTGCTTTGAGGCCTATGGTAGTAAAGGAAATATCTTCACAAAAAAAATAGACAGAAGCATTCTCAGAAACTTCTTTGTGTTGTGTGCATTGAACTCACAGAGTTCAACATAACTTTTCATTGAGCAGTTTTGAAACAATCTTTTTGTAGAATTTGTAAGTGGATATTCGGGGCGCTTTGAGGCCTTCGTTGGAAACGGGAATATGTCCACATAAAAACTACAAAGAAGCATTCTCAGAAACTTACTTGTGATGTGTGCATTCAACTCACAGAGTTGAACCTTCCTTTTGATAGAGGAGTTTTGAAACACTTTTTTTGTAGAATACGCAAGAGGACATTTGGAGTGCTTTGAGGCCTTCAGTGAAAAAGGAATTATCTTCACAAAAAAACTAGACAGAAGCATTCTCAGGATTTCTTTGTGATGTGTGCATTCAACTCACAGAGTTAAACTTTCCTTTTGATAGAGCAGTTTTGAAACTCTCTTTTTGTACAATTTGAAAGGGGATATTTATACCGTTTTGGTGTCTTCATTGGAAACGGGTATATCTTCAAATAGAAACTAAACAGAAGCATTCTCAGAAACTACTTTGTGATGTGTGCACTCAACTCACAGAGTTCAGCCTTCCTTTTGATAGAGCAGTTTTGAAACACTCTTTTTGTAGTGTCTGCTGGTGGATATTTGGAGGTCTTTGAGACCTATGGTTGAAAAGGAAATATCTTCACATAAAAATTAGACAGAAGGATTCTCAAAAACTTCTTTGGGATGTGTGCATGCAACTCACAGAGTTGAACCTTTCTGTTGATAGAGCAGTTTTGGGATACTTTTTAATAGATTCCGCAAGTGGACATTTTGAGAGTTTTGAGGCCTTTTTTAGAAAAGGAAATATCTTCACATAAAAACTAGACAGAAGCATTCTCAGAAACTTTTTTTGATGTGTGCATTCAACTCACAGAGTTGAACATAAATTTTCATAGAGCAGTTTTGTAACACTCTATTTGTAGAATCTGCAACTGGATATTTGGACCACTTTGACGCCTTCATTGGAAACAGGAATATCTTCACATCAAAAACTAGACAGAAGCATTCTCAGAAACAACATTGTGATGTGCGCATTCAACTCACAGAGCAGAACATAATTTTTCATGGAGCAGTTTTAAAACGTTCTTTTTGTAGAATCTGCAAGGGCATATTAGGACTTCTTTGGAAACTTAGGACTTCTTTGGAAACGTAGGGGCTTCTTTGGAAACTGGAATATCTAAACATAAAAACTAGACAGAAACATTGTCAGAAACTTCATGTGATGTGTGCAGTTAATGCACATATTTGAACCTTCCTTTTGATAGAGCAGTTTTGAAATATTCGTTTTGTAGAGTCTGCAAGTGGATATTTGGAGCACTTTTAGGCCTATTGTAGAGATGGAAATATCTTTACATAAAAACTAATCAGAAGCATTCTCCGAAACTTCTGTGATATGTGCATTCACCTGACAGTATTGAACCTACATTTTGATAGAGCACTTTTGAAACACTCTTTTTGTAGAATCTGCAAATGAATATTTGGAGTGCTTTGAAGCCTTCATTGGAAATGGGAATATCTTCAAATAAAAATTAGACAGAAGCATTCTCAGAAACAACGTTGTGATGTGTGCATTCAACTTACAGAGTTGAACTTGTCTTTTAATAAAGCAGCTTTGGAACACTCTTTTTGTAGAATTTGAATGAGGACATTTGTAGCACTTTTAGGGCTTTAGTGTAAAAGGAAATATATTGAAATTAAAACCAGAAAGAAGCATTTTCAGAAACTTCTTTGTGATGTTTGCATTCAACTCACCGAGTTGAACACACCTCTTCATAGAGCAGTTGGGAAACGCTGTTTTTGAAGAAACTGCAAGTGGATATTTGGACCGATTTGAGGTCTTTTTTGTAAACGAGAATATCTACACATAAAAACTAGACAGGAGCATTCTCAGAAACTTCTTTGTGATGTGTGCATTCAACTCACAGAGTTGAACCTTTCTATTCATAGAGCAGCTTTGAAAACTCTTTTTGTAGAATCTGCAAGTGGATATTTGGACCGCTTGGAGGCTTTCACTGGAAACGGGTATAATTTCACATACAAACTAGACAGAAGAATTATCAGAAACTTCTTTGTGATGTGTGCATTCAACTCACAGATTTGAACCTTCCTTTTGATACAGCAGTTTTCTAACACGCTTTTTGTAGAATCTATAAGTGGATATTTTCAGCACCATGAAGCCTATGGTAGACAAGAATATATCTTCACATAAAAACTAGGCAGAAGCATTCCCAGAAACTTCTTTATGGTGTGGGAATTCCACTCACAGAGTTGAACATCTCCTTTGAGAGAGCAGTTTTGAATCACTCTTTTTGTAGAATCTGCAAATGTACATTTCTAGCTCTTTGAGAGCTGTTTTGTAAATGGAAATATCTTCAAACAAAAACTTGACAGAAGCATTCTCAGAAACTTATTTGTGATGTGTCCATTCAACTCACAGAGGTGAACATAACTTTTCATTAAGCAGTTTTGGAACTCTCTTTTTGTAAAATCTCCAAGTGAATATTTGGACTGCTGGGAGGTCTTTGTTGGAAACTGGAATATCTTCACATAAAAACTAGACAGAAGCATTCTCAGAAACTACTTTGTGATGAGTGCATTCAACTCACAGACTTGAACCTTCCTTTTGATGGAGCAGTTTTGAAACACTCTTTTTGTAGAATCTGCAAGTGGATATTTCGACCGCTTTGAGGCCTTCATAGGAAACGGGAATATCTTCAAATAAAAACTAGACAGAAATATTCTCGGAAAATTCTTTGGATGTGTGCATTAAAACCAGAGTGTTGAACCTTCCTTTTGATAGAGCAGTTTTGAAACGCAATTTTTGTAAAATCTGCAAGTGCAGATTTACAGCACATTGAAGGCTTCATTGGAATCAGGAATATCTTCAAATAAAAACTGCACAAAGCATTCTCAGATACTACTTTGTGATATGTGCATTCAACTAACAGAGTTGAGCATTATTTTTGATAGAGCAGTTTTCAAACACTCTTTTTGTACTATCTGCATGTGGATATTTGGAGCGCTTTGAGGCCTTTGGTAGAAAAGGAAATATCTTCACAGAAAAACTAGACAGAAGCATTATCAGAAATGTCTTTGTGATGTGTGCATTAAACTCAGACTTTAAGATAGCTTTTCATGGAGCAGTTTTGAAAGACTATTTTTGTAGGTTCTGCAAGTGGATATTTGGACTGCTTTGATGCCTTCATTGGAAACGGGAACACCTTCACATAAAAATTAGACAGAAGTATTCTCAGAAACGCCTTTGTGATATGTGCATTCAACTCACAGAGTTGAACCTTTCTTTTGATAGAGCAGTTTTGAAACACCTTTTTTTTAGAATGTGCAAGTGGACATTTGGAGTGCTTTGAAGCTTTCAGTGGAAAGGGAAATTTCTTAACATAAAACTAGACATAAGCATTCTCAGAAACCTCTTTGTGATGTGTGGATTCAACTCATAGAGTTGAACCTTCCTTTTGATAGAGCAGTTTTGAAACACTCTTTTGCAGAATCTGCAAGTGGATATTTGGAGTGATTTGAAGCCTTCCTTGGAAACCAGGATATCTTCATATAAAAACTAGGTAGAAGCATTCTCAGAAACTACTATGTGATGTGTGCACTCAACTCACAGAGTTGAACCTTTCCTTTAATGGAGCAGTTTTGAAACACTGTTCTTGTAGAATCTGCAAGCGGACATTTGTAGTGCTTTGAGGGTTATGATGGAAAAGGAAATATCTTCAAATAAAAACTAGACAGAAGCAATCACAGAAACATCTTTGTCTTGTGTGCATTGAACTCACAGAGTTGAACATAACTTTTCATAGAGTAGTTTTGAAACACTCATTTTGTATTATGTGCAAGGGGATATTTTGACCGTTTTGTGGCCTTCACTGGAAACGGGAATATCTTAACATAAAAACAAGGTAAGAACATTCTCAGAAACTTCTTTGTGATGTGTGAATTCAACTCAGAGAATTGAACCTTACTTTTGATACAGCAGTTTTCAAACAATTTTTTTGTATAATCTGCAATTGGACGTTTGGAGCACTTTGAGGCCTTCCATGGAAAAGGAAATATCTTCAAATAAAAACTAGAAAGAAGCATTCTCAGAAACTTCTTTGTTATGTGTGCATTCAACTCACAGAGTTAACATTACTTTTGATAGAGCTGTTTTGAAACCCTAATTTGTAGAATCTGCAAGTTGACATTTTGAGTACTTTGGGGCCTTCGTTGGGAAAGAAATATCTTCACATAAAATCCAGACAGAAGAATTCTCCAAAACTTCTTTGTTATGTGTGCATTCAACTCACAGAGTTGAACCTTCATTTTGATAGAGCAGTTTTGGAACACTCTTTTGGTAGAATTTGCAAGGGGATATTTGGAGTGCTTAGAAGCCTTTGTTGGAAAAGCGAATACCTTCAAATTAAAACTAGACAGAAGCATTCTCAGAAACTACTTTGTGATGTGTGCATTGAACTTACAGAGCGGAACTTTTCTTTTGATAGAGCAGTTTTGAAACACTCCTTTTGTAGAATCTGCAACTGGACATTTGTAGCTCATTGAAGGCTAAGGTGGAAAAGGAAATATCTTCAAATAAAAACTAGACAAAGCATTTTCAGAAACTTCTTTGTGTTGTGTGCATTCAACTCACAGAGTTGAAACATCCTGTTGATAGAGCAGTTTTGAAGAACTCTTTTTGTAGAATCTGCAAGGGTATATTTGGACTGTTTTGAGGCCTTCGTTGGAACGGGAATATCTGCACATAAAAACTAGACAGAAGCATTCTCAGAAACTTCTTTGTGATGTGTGCATTCAACTCACAGAATTGAAACTTTTATTTGGTAGAGCAGTTTTGAAAAGTCTTTTTGTAGAATCTGCAATTGGATATTTGGACCGCTTTGAGGCTTTTGCTGGAAACGGGTATAATTTCACACAGAAACTACTTTGTGATGTGTGCATTCCACTCACAGACTTGACCCTTCCTTTTGATAGAGCAGTTTTCTAACAGACTTTTTGTAGAATCTGCAAGTAGATATTTGGAGTGCCATGAAGCCTATGGTAGAAAAGAAAATGTCTTCACATAAAAATTGGACAGCAACATTCTCAGAAACTTCCTTATGATGTGTGCTTTCCACTAACAGAGTTGAACCTCTCCTTTGAGAGAGCACTTTTGAAACAGTCTATTTGTAGAATCTGCAAATGGACATTTCTAGCACTTTGAGAGCTATGTTGTAATTGGAAATATCTTCATATAAAAATTAGGCAGAAGCATTCTGAGAGACTTATTTGTGATGTATAACTTTTCATAGAGCAGTTTCAGAGCACTCTTTTTGAAGAATCTCCAAGTGAATATTTGGACTGCTGGGAGGCCATTGTTGGAAACTGGAATATCTTCACATGACAACTAGACAGAAGCATCCTCAGAAACTTCTTTGCGACATGTGCACTCAACTCACAGAGCTGAACCTTCCTTTTGATGGAGCAGTTTTGAAATACTCTTTTTATAGAATCTGCAAGTGGATACTTGGAGCACTTTGAAGCCTTCGTTGGAAACGGAAATATCTTCAAATAAAAACTAGACAGAAGCACTCTCAGAAACCACTTTTTGATGACTGCATTTATCTCGCAGAGTTGAACCTTCTTTTAATAGAAAAGTTTTGAAACACTCGTTTTGTAGAATCTGCTAGTGGACATTTGTAGTGTTTTGAGGGCTATGTTGGAAAAGGAAATATCTTCAAATAAAAACTAGATAGAAGCATTCTCAAAAACTAATTTGTGATGATAGCATTTAACTCACAGAGTTGAAAATACCTTTTCATACAGCTGTTGTGAAACACGCTTTTTGAAGATCCTGCAAACAGATAATTTGAACACTGTGAGTCGTTCGTTGGAAACTGGAATACCTTCACATAAAAAATAGACAGAAGCATTTTCAGAAACTTCTTTGTGATGTGTGCATTCAACTCACAGAGATGAACATTCCTTTTTATAGAGCAGTTTTGAGACACTCTTTTTGTAGAATCTGAAAGAGGACATTTCTTGGACTTTGAGGGTATGTTGGAAAAGTAAATACCTTCAAATAAAAACTAGAAAGAAGCATTCTCAGAATGTACTTTGTGATGCGTGCATTAAACTCACCGAGTTGAACATAACTTTTCATAGAGCAGTTTTGAAACCCTCTTTTTGTAGAATATGCAAGTGGATATTTAGACTGCTTTGAGGTCTTCATTGGAAACGGGAATATCTTCACATAAAAACTAGACAGACACATTCTCAGAAACTTCTTTATGATGTGTGCATTCAACTCACAATTTCAACATAACTTTTCATAGAGCAGTTTTGAAATACTCTTTTTGTAGAGTCTGCAAGGAGATATTTGGACCGATTTGAGGCCTTTGTTGCAAACGGGATTATCTTCACATAAAAACTAGACAGAAGCATTCTCAGAAACTTCTTTGTGCTGTGTGCATTCAACTTATGAATTTTAATCTTACTTTTGTTAGAGCAGTTTTGATACCTTTTTTTGGTGGAATGTGCAAGTAAACAATTGGAGCGCCTTGAGGCCTTCGGTGGAAAAGGAAATGTCTTCACATGAAAACTAGACAGAAACATTCTCCGAAACTTCTCTGTGATGTGCGCCTTCAACACACAGAGTTGAACCTTCCTTTTGATAGGGCAGTTTTGAAAAACTTTTTTTGTAGAATCTGCAAGTTTACATTTTTAGCGTTTTGAGGCCTTTGGTGGAAAAGGAAATATCTTCACATAAAAAGTAGACAGAAGCACTCTCAGAAACTTCTTTGTGATGTGTGCATTCAACTCACAGAGTTGAAACTTCCTTTTGATAGAGCAGTTTTGAAAAACTCTTTTTGTAGAATCTGCAAGTGGATATTTGGAGCGTTTTGAAGCCTATGGTAGAAAAGATATATCTTCACATAAAAACTAGACAAAACATTCTCAGAAACTTCTTTGTGATGTGTGCATTCACCTGACAGAATTGAACCTTCCTTTTGATAGAGCAGTTTTGAAACACTCCTTTTGTAGAATCTGCAAGTGTATATTTGGAGTGCTTTGAAGCATTCGTTGGAAACGGGAATATTTTCAAATAAAATCTAGACAGAAGCATTCTTAGAAACAACTTTGTGATGTGTGCATTCAACTTACAGAGCTGAAATTTTTTGTTGATAGAGCAGCTTTGAAACACTCTTTGTAGAATCCCAAAGAGGACATTTGTAGCACTTTGAGGGCTATAGTGGAAAAAGGAATATATTAAAATTAAAACTAGACAGAAGCATTTTCAGAAACTTCTTTTTGATTATTGCATTCAACTCACCGTGTTCAACACACCTTTTCATAGAGCAGTTGTGAAACACTCTTTTTGAAGAAACTGCAAGTGGCTATTTGGACAGATTTGAGGCCTTCATTGGAAACGGGAATATCTTCATATAAAAACTAGACAGAAGCATTCTCAGAAACTTCTTTCTGATGTGTGCATTCAACTCACATAGTTGAACATTCTTTTTGATACAGAAGTTTTGAAACACTCTTTTTGTAGGATCTGCATGGGGATATATGGACTGTTGTGAGGTCTTCATTGGAAACACGAATAACTTCACATAAAAACTAGACAGAAGCTTTCTCAGAAACTTCTTTGTGACGTGTGCATTCAACTCACAAAGTTGACCCATTCTTATGATAGAGTAGTTTTGAAAACTCTTTTTGTAGAATCTGCAACTAGATATTTTGACCGCTTTGAGGCTTTTGTTGGAAACGGGAATATCTTCACATAAATACTAGACAGAAGCATTCTTAGAAACTACTTTGTGATGTGTGCATTAAACTCACAGAGTTGAACCTTCCTTTTGATGGAGCAGTTTTCTAACACTGTTGTTGTACAATCTGCAAGTGGATATTTGAAGCACTGTGAAGCCTACGATAGAAAAGAAAATAACTTCACATAAAACCTAGACAGAAGTATTCTCAGAAACTTCTTTGAGAGGTGTGCGTTCCACTCACAGAGTTGAACCTTTCCTTTGATAGAGCAGTTTTGAAATGCTCTTTTTGTAGAATCTGCAAATGGACATTTCTAGTGCTTTGAGTTCTATGTTCTAAATGGAAATATCTTTTAAAAAAACTAGACAGAAGCATTCACAGAAACTTTTTTTGTGATGTGGGCATTCAACTCACAGAGTTGAACATACCTTTTCATAGAGCAGTTATGAAACACTATGAAGAACCTGCAGGTGGATATTTGGACCAATTTGAGTCCTTCGTTGGAAGGTGGAATATCTTCACATGAAAACCAGACAGAAGCATTCTCAGAAACATCTTTGTGATGTGTGCATTCAACTCACAGTGTTGAACATAACGTTTCATAGAGAAGTTTTGAAACACTCTTTTTGTAGAATCTGTAAGTGGATATTCGGACCTCTTTGAGGCCTTTGTTGGAAACGGGAATATCTTCACATAAAAACTAGACAGAAGCATTCTCAGAAACTTCTTTGTGATGTGCACATTCGACTAACAGAGTTGAACATAGCTTTTCATAGAGCAGTTTTGAGACACTCTTTGTAGAATCTGTAAGTGGATATTGGGACCTCTTAGAGGCCTGTTTTGGAAACGGGAATATCTTCACATAAAAATTAGACAGAAGCATTCTCAGAAAGGTCTTTTTGATATGTGCATTCAACTCACAGGTTTGAACAAAACTTTTCATAGAGCAGTTTTGAATCAATATTTTTGTAGAATCTGCAAGGGGATATTTGTAACATTTTGAGGCCTTTGTTGGAAACAGGAATATCTTCACATAAAAACTAGACAGACGCATTCTCAGAAACGTCTTTGTGATGTGTGCATTCAATTCACAGAGTTGAACCTTCCTTTTGATAGAGCAGTTTGAAACACTCTTTTTGTAGAATCTGCAACTGGATATTCTGAGCGCTTTAAGGCCTTTGATAGAATAGGATATATCTTCACATAAAAACCAGAGAGAAGCATTATCAGAAACTTCTTTGGATGTGTGCATTCAACTCACAAAGTTGAACCTTCCTTTTGATAGAGCAGTTTTGAAACACTCTTTTTGTAGAATCTGCAACTGGATATTTTGAGTTCTTTAAGGCCTTTGATAGAATAGGATATATCTTCACATAAAAACCAGAGAGAAGCATTATCAGAAACTTCTTTGTGATGTGTGCATTCAAATCACAAAGTTGAACCTTCCTTTTGATAGAGCAGTTTTGAAACACTCTTTTTGTAGAATCTGCAACTGGATATTTTGAGCGCTTTAAGGCCTTTGATAGAATAGGATATATCTTCACATAAAAACCAGAGAGAAGCATTATCAGAAACTTCTTTGTGATGTGTGCATTCAAATCACAGATTTGAACCTTCTTTTGATACAGCAGTTTTGAAACACTCTTTTTGCAGAATCTGCAAGTGGACATTTGTAGTGATATGAGGGCTGTGGTGGAGAGGGAAATATATACAAATATAAACTAGACAGAAGCATTCTCAGAAACTTCTTTGTGATGTTTGTGTTCATCTCACAGAGTTGAAGATATCTTTTCATAGAACAGTTGTGAAACACTCTTTTTGAAGAACCTGCAAGTGGATATTTGTACGCATTTGAGGTCTAGGTTGGAAACGAGAATATCTTCACATAAAAATAGACAGAAACATTCTCAAAAAATTCTTTGTGATGTGTGCATTCAACTCACAGAGTTGAACACAACTTTTCCTAGAGCAGTTTTGAAACACTCTTTTTGTAGGATCTGCAAGTGGATATTTGGATTGCTTTGAGGCCTTCGTTGGAAATGGGAATTTCTTCACATAAAAACTAGACAGATGCATTCTCAGAAACAACTTTGTGATGTGTGCATTCAACTGACAGTGTTGAACCTTCCTTTTGATAGAGCAGTTTTGAAAACCCCATTTGTAGAATGTGCAAGTGAGTATTTAGAGTGCTTTGAAGACTTCGTTGGAAACCAGAATATCTTCAAATAAAAACTAGACATAAGCAGTCTCAGAAACTACTTTGTGATGTGTGCATTCAACTCACAGAGTTGAAACTTTCTTTTGATAGAGCAGTTTTGAAACACTATTTTGTTAATATCTGCAAGTGGATATTTGGAGTGCATTAAAGCCTTCATTGGAAACGGGAATATCTCCAAATAAAACTAGTCAGAAGCCTTCTCAGAATCTGCTTTGTGATGTATCCATTCAACTCACACAGTTGAACCTTTCTTTTGAGAGAGCAGTTTTGGAACCCTCTTTTTGTGGAATCTGAAAGTGGACCTTTGTAGCGCTTTGAGGGTTATGGTGGAAAAGGAAATATCTTCAAATAAAAACTAGACAGAAGAATTCTCAGAAACTACTTGGTGATGTTTGCATTCAATACACAGAGTTGAACATACCTTTTCTTAGAGCACTTGTGAAACGCTCTTTTTGAAGAATCTGCAGGTGGATATTTGGACTGATTTGTGACCTTCATTGGAAACAGGAATATCTTCACATAAAAACTAGACAGAAGCATTCTCGGAAACTTCTTTGTGATGTGTGCATTCAACTCGCAGAGTTGAACATTCATTTTGATACAGCAGTTTTGAAACACTCTTTGTAGAACCTGCAGGTGGATATTTGCACCTTTTTAAGGCCTTAATTAGAAACGGGAAAATCTTCACTTAAAAATTAGACAGAATGATTCTGAGAAACTTCCTTGTTGTGTGTTCATTCTACTCACAGAGTTGAACTTTTCTTTTGATAGGGCAGTTTTGAAACCCTTTTTTTGTAGAATCTGCAAGTAGACATTTGGAGTGCTTTGAGGACTTCTGTGGAAAATAAAATATCTTCATATAAAAACTAGGCAGAAGCATTCTCAGAAACTTCTTTGTGATGTGTGCATTCAAATCACAGAGTTGAACCTTCATTTTGATAGAGCAGTTTTTAAACACTCTTTTTGTAGAATCTCAAAGTGGATATTTGTAGCACTTTGAAGACTTCATTGGAAACGGGAATATCTTCAAATAAAAACTAGACAGAAACATTCTCAGAAACTACTTTGTGATGTGTGCATTCAACTCACAGCGTTGAACATTTCTTTTGATAGAACAGTTTTAAAACACTCTTATTTTAGAATCTGAAAGGGACATTTGAAGCGCTTTGTGGGCTATGGTGGAAAAGGAAATAACTTCAAATAAAAACTAGAGAGAAGCATTCTCAGAAATTTGTTTGTGATGTGTGCATTCAAATCACGAAGTTGAACATATCTTTTCCGAGAGCAGTTTTGAAACACTCTTTTTGGAGAATCTGCTAGTGGATATTTGGAACGCTTTGAGGTCTTCATGGAAAAGGGACTATCTTCATATAAAAACTGGACAGAAGCATTCTCAGAAACTTCTTTGTGATGTGTGTATTCAACTAACAGAATTGAACCTTCCTTTTCAGAGAGCTATTTTGAATCACTCTTTTTAAAGGATCTGCAAGGGGATATTTGACCGATTTGAGGCCTCTGTATAAAAACTATGAGGCCTTCATTAGAAACGGGAATATCTTCACACGAAAACTAGACAGAGGCATTTTCAGAAACTTCTTTGGGATGTGTTCATTCAACACACGGAGTTGAATCTTCCTTTTGATAGAGCAGTTTTGAAACACTCTTTTTGGAGAATCTCCAAGGTGATATTTGGAACTTTTTAAGGCATTCGTTGGAAACGGGAATATCTTCCCATAAAAACTAGGCAGAAGCAGACTTAAAAACTTCTTTGTGATGGGCGAATTCAACTCACAGAGTTGAACCTTCCGTTTCCTAGAGCAGTTTTGAAACACACTTTTTGTAGAATCTGAAAGTGGATATTTGAAGCACTTTGAAGATTTGATTGGAAACAGGAATGTCTTCAAATAAAAACTAGATAGAAGAAGTCTCAGAAAATACTATGCTATGCATGCATTCAAATCACAGAGTTCAACCTTTCTTTTGATAGAGTAGTTTTGAAACACTCTTTTTGTGGATTCTGCAAGTGGACATTTGTAGCTCTATGAGGGCTACGGTGGAAAAGGGAATAACTTAAAAAAAAAACTAGACAAAAGCATTCTCAGAAACTACTTTGTGATGCATGCATTGCACTCACAGAGTTGAATATAATTTTTCATAGAGCAGTTGTGAAACACTCTTTTTATAGAATCTGCAGGTGGAAATTTGGACAGCTTTGAGGCCTTCATTGGAAACGGGAATATCTTCACATGAAAACTAGACAGAAGCATTCTCAGAAACTTCTTTGTGATGTGTGCATTCAACTCACATAGTTGAACATTCTTTTTGATACAGCAGTTTTGAAACACTCTTTTTGTAGTATATGCAGGTGGATATTTGGAGTACTTTGAGGACTATGGTAGGAAAGGAAATATCTTAATAAAAAAACTAGACAGAAGCATTCTCAGAAACTTCTTTGCGATGTGGGCATTCAACTCACCTGGTTGAACCTTCCTTTTGATAGAGCAGTTTTGAAATACTCTTTTTGTAGAATCTGCAAGTGGATATTTGGAGTGCTTTGAAGCCTTCATTGGAAACGGGAATATCTTCAAATGAGAACTATACAGAAGCATTCTCAAAAAGCACTTTGTGATGTGTGCATTCAACTCACAGAATTGAGCCTTCCTTTTGATAGAGCAGTTTTGAAAACTCTTTTTGTGGAATCTGCAAGTGGATATTTGGATCGCTTTGAGACCTATGGTAGAAAAGGAAATACCTTCACATAAAACCTAGACAGAAGCATTCTCAGAAACTTCTTTGTGATGTTTGCATTCAACTCACAGAATTGAACATACCTTTTCTTAGAGCAGTTGTGAAACACTCTTTTTGAAGAACGTGGAAGTGGATATTTGGACAAATTTGGGGCCTAGGTTGGAAACAGAAATATCTTCACATAAAATTAGACAGAAACATTCTCCGAAAAATGTCTGTGATGTGTGCATTCAACTCACGGAGTTGAGCACAACTTTTCCTAGAGTTGTTTTGAAGCACTCTTTTTGTTGAATCTGCAAGTGCATATTTGAACCGCTTTGAGGCCTTCGTTTGAAGCGGGAGTTTCCTCTCATAAAAAATAGACAGAAGCATTGTTAGAAACTTCTTTATGTTGTGTGCATTCAACTCACAGAGTTCAACCTTCCTTTTGATAGAGCAGTTTTGAAAACCCCATTTGTACAATGTGCAAGTGGATATTTGGAGTGCTTTGAAGACTGTTGGAAACGGGAATATTGTCACATAAAAACTTGACAGAAGCATTCTCAGAAACTACATTGTGATGTGTGCGTTCATCTCACAGAGTTGAAACTTCCTTTTGATAGAGCAGTTATGAAACACTCTTTTTGTAGAATCTGCAAAGTGATGTTTGCACCATTTTTAGGCCTTCATTGGAAACGTGTATATCTTCACATAAAAACTAGACAGAAGCATTCTCAGAAACTTCTCTGTGATGTGTGCATTCTACTCACAGAGTGGAACATAACTTTTCATAGAGCAGTTTTGAAACACTATTTTTGTAGAATCTGCAATGGTATATTTGGAGCACTTATATGCCTTTGTAGAAAACGGGAATATCTTCAAATAAAAACTAGACAGAAGTATTCTCAGAAACTACTTTGTGATGTGTGCATTCAACTCACAGAGTTGAACATTTAGTTTGATAGAGCAGTTTTGAAACACTCTTTTTGTAGAATATGCATGTGTAAATTTGTAGCACTTTGAGGGCTATGGTGGAAAAGGAAATATCTTCAAATAAAAAAGAGACAGAAGCTTTCTCAGAAACTTCTTTGTGATGTGTGCATTCAGCTCACAGAGTCGAACATTCCTTTTCATAGAACAGTTGTGAAACAATCTTTTAGAAGAGCTTGCAAGTGGATATTTGGACCGATTTGAGGCCCTCATTGGAAACGGGAATATCTTAACATAAAAATTAGACAGAAGGATTCTCAGCAATTTCTTTGTGATGTGTGCATTCAACTCCCAGATTTGAACGTAACTTTTCATAGAGCAGTTTTTCGCCACTCTGTTTGTAGAATATGGAATTGGAAAGTTAGGCCGCTTTGAGTCCTTCGTTGGAAACTGGAATATTTTCACATAAAAACTAGACAGACGCATTCTCAGAAAATTTTTTGTGATGTGTGCATTCAACTCACAGATTTGAGCCTTTCTCTTTGATAGAGGATTGTTGAAACACTCTTTTTGTAGAATCTGCAAGTGGATATTTGGAGCACTTTGAGACCTATGATTGAAAAGGAAATGTCTTCAAATAAAAACTAGACGGAAGTTTTCTCAGAAACTTCTTTGTGATGTGTGCATTCAACTCAGAGAGTTGAACTTTCCTTTTGATAGAGCGGCTTTGAAACACTGTCTTTGGAGAATCTGCAAGTGAATATTTGGAGTGCTTTGAAGACTTCATTGAAAACGGGAATATCTTCAAGTAAAAACTAGAGAGAAGCATTCTCAGAAACTACTTTGTGATGTGTACATTCAACTCACAGAGTTGAACCTTTGTTTTGATAGAGCAGTTTTGAAAAACTTTTTTTCAGAATCTGCATGTGGACATTTATAGCACTTTGAGGGCTATGGTGGGAAAGGAAATATTATCAAATGAAAACTAGATAGCAGAATTCTCAGAAACTTCTTTGTAATGTGTGCATTAAACTGACAGAGTTGAAATTCCTTTTCATAGAGCATTTGTGAAACACTCTTCTTGAAGGAACTGCAAGGGTATATTTGGACGGATTTGAGGCCCTCGTTGGAAACGGGAATATCTTCACATAAAATCTAAACAGAAACATTCTCAGAAACTCCTTTGTCATGTGTGAATTCAACTCACAGAGTTGAACATACGTTTTCATAGAGCAGTTGTGAAATACGCTTTTTGAAGAACCTGCAAGTGGATATTTGGACCGGATTTGTGGTCTTCGTTGGAAACTGGAATATCTTCATCTAAAAACTAGACAGAAGCATTCTCAGAAACTTCTTTGGGATGTGTGCATTCAACTCACAAAGTTGAACCTTCCTTTTAATAGAGCAGTTTTGAAACACTACTTTGTAGATTCTGCAAGTGGACATTTGTAGCCCTTTGAAGGCTTTGGTGCATAAGGAAATATCTTGAAATAAAAACCAGGGAGAAGCATTCTCAGAAACTTCATTTTGATGTTTGCACACAACTCACAGCGTTGAACATACCTCTTCATAGAGCAGTCGTGAAACACCCTTTTAGAAGAAACTGCAAGTGGATATTTGGACCCTTTTGAGGCCTTCATTGGAAATGGGAATATCTTAGCATAAAAACTAGACAGAAGCATTCTCAGAAACTTCTTTGTCATGTGTGCATTCAACTGACAGAGTTGAACTTTCCTTTTGATAGAGCAGTTTTAAAACTCTCTTTTTAGAACCTGCAAGTGGATATATGGACCACTTTGAGACCCTTCGTTGTAAATGGGAATATCTTCAAATAAAAATTAGACAGAAGCATTTTCAGAAACTTCTTTGTGATGTGTGCATTCAAATTACAGAGTTGAACCTTCTGTTTGATAGAGCCTTTTGAAAAACTCTTTTTGTAAAATCTGCAAGTGAATATTTGGACTGCTTTGAAGCCATCATTGGGAATATCTTCACATAAAAACTAGACAGAATCATTCTCAGAAACTTCTTTGTGATGCGTAAATTCAACTAATGGAGTTCAACTTTCCTTTTGATAGAGCAGTTTTGAAACACTCTTTTTGTAGGATGTGCAAGTGGATATTTGCACCGTTTTGAGGCCTTCGTTGGAAAGGGGAATATCTTCATGTAAAAACTACAGAGAAGCATTCTCTGAAATTTATTTGTGATATGCAGATTCAACTCGCAGAGTTGAACCTTCCCTTTGATAGAGCAGTTTTGAAGCCCTCTTTTTGTAGAATCTGCAAGTGGACATTTGTAGCTCTTTGAGGCCTTCCATGGAAAAGGATATATCTTCATATAAAAACTATACAGAAGAATTCTCAGAAACTTCTTTGTGATGTGTGCATTCAACTCACAGAGTTGAACATACGTATTCATAGAGCAGTTTTGATACACTCTTTTTGTAGTATCTGCAAGTGGATATTTTGACCACTTTGAGGACTTCGTTGGAAACGGGAATATCTTCAAATAAAAACTAGACAGTAGCATTCTCAGAAACTTCTCTGTGATGTGTATTTTGAACTCACAGTGTTGAACCTTGCTTTTGATAGAGGAGTTTTGAAACACTCTTTTTGTAGTATCTGCAAGTGGATATTTGGACCATTTTGAGGTATTCATTGGAAACTGTATTATCTTCACATAAAAACTAGACAGAAGCTTTCTCAGAAACTTCTTTGTGATATGTGCATTGAACTCAGAGTGTTGAACCTTCCTTTAGATAGCGCAGTTTTGAAACACTCTTCGTTTAGAATTTGCACGTGGATATTTGGACCTTTTTCATACCTTCATTGGAAATGGGTAGAACTTCACATAAAAAGCAGACAGAAGCATTCTCAGAAACTTCTATGTGAGGTGTCCATTCAACTCAAAGAGTTGAAACCTCCTTTTGATAGTGCAGTTTTGAAACAGAATTTTTGTAGTATCTATAAGTGGATATTAGGAGTGCTTTGAAGCCTTCATTGGAAACGGGAATATCTTCACATAAAAACTAGACAGAAGCATTCTCTGAAACTTCTTTGTGATATGCCCATACAACTCACAGAATTGAATATTCCCTTACATAGAGCTGTTTTGAAACAGTTGTTTGTAGAATCTGCAAGTGGATATTTGGAACGCTTGGAAGCCTTCGTTGGAATCGGGAATATCTTCACATAAAAACTAGACAGAAGCATTCTCAGAAACTTCTTTGTGATTTGTGCATGCAACTCACGGAGTTGAACCTTCCTCTTCATAGAGCAGTTTTGAAACATTCTTTTTGTAGAATCTGCAATTGAATATTTTGAGCGCTTCGAAGACTCTTTTGGAAACGGGAATATCTTCAAATAAAAACTAGACAGAAGCATTCTCAGAAACTTCTTTGGGATGTGTGCATTCAGCTCGCAGAACTGAAAATTCCCTTACATAGAGCAGTTTAGATACAGTTTTTTGCAGAGTCTGCAAGTGGATATTTGGGGCGCTTTGAGGCCTATGGTGGAAAAGGAAGTATCTTCACATAAAATTTAGACAGAAGCATTATCAGAAACTTCCTTGTGATGGGTGCATTCAACTCATGGAATTGAACCTTCCTTTTAGCAGAGCAGTTTTGAAACTCTCTTTTTGTAGAATCTTCAAGTAGACATTTGGAGAGCTTTGAGGCCTTCAGTGGAAAAGGAAATATCTTCACATTAAAACTAGACAGAAGCATTCTCAGAAACTTCTTTGTGATGTGTGCATTCAACTCACATAGTTGAACCTCCCTTTTGATAGAGCAGTTTTGAAACACTCTTTTTGTAAAATCTGCAATTGGTTACATGGGTTGCTTTGAAGCCTTTGTTGGAAACGGGAATATCTTCACATATAAACTAGACAGAAGCATTCTCAGAAACTTCTTTGTTTTGATTGCAGTGAACTCACAGATTTGAACCTTCCTTTTGATAGAGCAGTTTTGAAATAAACTTTTTGTAGAATCTCCAAGTTGACATTTTGAGCACTTTCAGGACTTCGGTTGAAAAGGAAATATCTTCACATAAAATCTAGACAGAAGCATTCTCAGAAACTTATTTCTGTTGTGTGCATTCAACTCACAGAGTTGAACATAACTTTTCATAGAGCAGTTTTGAAATTCTGTTTTTGTAGAATCTGCAAGTGGAAATTTGAAGCCCTTTGAAGCCCTCATTGGAAACGGAAATATCTTGGAATAAAAACTAGACAGAAGCATTGTTAGAAACTACTTTGTGATGTGTGCATTCAACTCAGAGAGTTGAACATTTCTTTTGATAGAGCACTTTTTAAACACTCTTTTTGTAGAATCTGCAAATGTACATTTGTAGTGCTTTGAGGGCTATGGTGGAAAAGGTAATATCTTCTTATAAAAACTAGACAGAAGCATTCTCAGAAACTTATTTGTTATGTTTGCATTCAACTCACAAAGTTGAACATACCTATTCATAGAGAAGTTGTGAATCACTCTTTTTGTAGGATCTGCAAGTGGATATTTGGACTGCTTTGAGGCCTTCATTGGATATGGGATTATCTTCACCTAAAACCAAACAGAAGCATTCTCAGAAAATTCTTTTTGATATGTGCTTTCAACTCACAGAGTTGAACATAACTTTTCATTGAGCAGTTTTGAAACACTCCTTTTGTAGAATATGCAAGTGGACTTTTGAAGCCCTTTGAGGCCTTCGTGGAAAGGGAATTATCTTTACATAAAATCTGGACAGAAGAATTCTCAGTAACTGCTTTGTGATGTGTGCATTCAACTCACAGAGTTGTAAATTTCTTTTAATGGAGCAGTTTTGAAACACTCTTTTTGTAGAAACTGCAAGTGGATATTTGGTGCTCTTTGACCTCTATGATGGAAAAGGAAATATCTTCACTTAAAAACAACACAGAAGTATTCTGAGAAACTTCTTTGGGATGTGTGCATTCAACTCAAAGAATTGAGCCTATCTTTTTATTGAGCAGTTTTGAATCCCCCTTTTTGCAGAATCTGCAAGTGGGTGTTTGGAGAGCTCTGAATCTTACTGTGGAAAAGGAAATATCTTCACATAAATACAACACAGAAGCATTCTGTAAACTTCTTTGTGAGCTGTGCGTTCAACTCATAGAGTTGAACTTATCTTCTCATTGAGAAGTTTTGAATCTCTCATTTTGTAGAATCTGCAAGTGGATATTTGGAGCCCTTTGCGTAATATGGTGGAAAAGGAAATATCTTCAAATAAAAACTACATGGAAACAATCAGAGAAACTACTTTGTGATGTGTGCATTCAGCTCACAGTGTTGAACCTGTCTTTTGATTGAGTAGTTTTGAATCTCTCTTTTTGCAGAATCTGCAGGTGGATATTTGGAGCCCTTTGAGGCTTATAGTGGAAAAGCAAATATCTTCATATAAAAACTACACAAAATGATTCTGAGAAACTTCTTTGTGATGTGTGCATTCAACTCCCAGAGTTGAACCCATCTTTAGATTGAGCAGTTTTTAATCTGTCTCTTCCAGAATCTGCAAGTGGATATTTTTAGCCCTTTGTGGCCTATGGTGGAAAAGGAAATATCTTCAAATAAAAACTACACAGAAACTTTCGGAGAAACCTCATTGTGATATGTGCATTCATCTCACAGGGTTGAAGCTAACGTATGCTTGAGCAGTTTTGAAACAGTCTTTTTGTACAGTCTGCAAGTGGATATTTAGAGCCCTATGAGGCCCACCATGGAAAAACAAATATCTTCAGACAAAAACTACACAGAAGAATTCTGAGAAACTTCTTGGGATGCGTGCATTCATCTCACAGAGTTGAAACTTTCTTTTGATTGAGCAGTTTTGGAACTCTCTTTTTGTAGAAGCTGCAAGTGAATATTTGCAGTCCTTTGTTGCCTATGGTGGAAAAGGAAATCTCTTCACATGAAAACTGCACAGAAGCATTCTGAGAAACTTCTTTGTGATGTGTGCATTCATCTCACAGAATTGAAACTTTCTTTTGGTTGAGCAGTTTTGACACACTCTTTTTGTAGAATCTGCAAGTGGATAATTGAAGCCCTTTGAGGCCTGGTGTGGAATAGGAAATATCTTCACATAAAAACTACTCAGAAGAATTTTGAGAAACTTCTTTGTGATGTTTGCATTCAACTCACAGAGTTGAATCTATCTTTTGATGGAGCAGTTTAGAATCTCTCTTTTTGTAGAATCTGCAAGTGGATATTTAGAGCACTTTGTGCCCTGTGATGGAAAAGGAAATAACTTCAAATAAAAACTACACAGAAGTATCCTCAGAAACTTCTTTGAAATGTGTGCGTTCAATTCACAGAGTTGAACTTATCTTCTCATTGAGCAGTTTTGAATCTCTCTTTTTGAAGGATCTACAAGTGGATACTTGGAGCCATTTTTGACCTATTGTGGAAAAGGAAATAGCTTCAAATGAAAACCACTCAGAAGCATTCTAAGAAACTTTTCGTGATGTGTGCATTCAACTCAATGAGTTGTACCTACCTTTCTATTGAGCCATTTGGATTTCTCTGTTCATAGAATCTGCAAGTGGATATTTGGAGTGCTGTGACTCCTACTGTGGAAAATAAAATACTTTCCAATAAAACCACACAGAAGCATTCTGAGAAACTTCTTTATGATGTGTGCATTCAACTCAGAGAGTTGAACCAGTCTTTTGATTGAGAAGTATTGAATCTCTCTTTTTGGAGAATCTGCAAGTGGATGTTTGGAGAGCTTTGAGGCTTTGTGGAAAAGGAAATATATTCACATAAAAGCTACACAGAAACATTCTGAGAAACTTCTTTACAAGGTGTACATTCAAATCACACAGTTGATCTTATCTTCCCATTGAGCAGTTTTGAATCTCTCTTTTTGGAGAATCTGCAAGTGGATATTTGGAGCCCTTTGTGCCGTATGGTGGAAAAGGAAATATCTTCAAATAAAAAGTACAGAAAATCATTCAGAGAAAGTTCCTTGTGATGTATGCATTGAACTCATAGAGCTGAACGTGTCTTTTGATTTAGCCATTTTGAATCACTCTTTTTGCAGAATCTGCAGGTGGATATTTGGAGACATTTGAGGCCTATTGTGGAAAAGCAAATATCTTCTCATAAAAACTACACAGAAGCATTCAGAAAAACTTCTTTGAGATGTGTGCAATCAACTCACAGAGTTGAACCTTTCTTTTGATTGAGCAGTTTTGAATCTCTCTTTTGCAGAATCTGCAAGAGGATATTTGGAGCCCTTTGTGGCCTATGGTGGAAATGGATATATCTTCAAATAAAAACTGTACAGAAACATTCTGAGAATCTTTTTGAGGCGTGCACTCATCTCACAGGGTTGAGCTGATCTTATCATTGAGAAGTTTTGAAACACTCTTTTTGTAGAATCTGCAAGTGAATATTTGGAGCCCTTTGAGGCGTACTGTGGAAAACCAAATATCTTCAGATAAAAACTACACAGAAGCATTCTGAAAAACCTCTTTGTGATGTCTGCATTCATCTCACTGAGTTGAAACTTTGTTTTGATTGATCAGTTTTGAAACAATCTTTTCCTAGAATCTGCAAGTGGATAATTTGAGCCCTATGAAGCCTATTGTGGAAAAGGAAATATCTTCAGATAAAAACTACTCAGAAGCATTCTAAGAAACTTCTTTGTGATGTGTGCATTTAACTCACAGAGTTGAACCTATCTTTTGATTGAGCATTTTAGAATCTCTCTTTCTGTAGAATCTGCACGTGGATATTTGGAGCCCTTTGGACCCTATGGTGGAAAAGGAAATATCTTTAAATAAACGTTACACAGAAGCATGCAGAGAAACTTCTTTGTGATGTATGTATTCAACTCACAGAATTGAACCTATCTTTTGATTGAGCAGTTTTGAAACTCTCTTTTTGTACAATCTGCAGGTGGATGTTTGGAGGGCTTTGAGGACTATTGTGGAAAAGGAAATATCTTCACATAAAAACTACACAGAAACATTCTGAGAAACTTTTTTGTGAGGTGTGCATTCAACTCACACTGTTGAACTTATCTTCTCATTGAGCAGTTTTGAATCTCTCTTTTTGCAGAATCTGCAGGTGGCTATTTGGAGCCCTTTGAGGCCTACTGTGGAAAATCAAATATCTTCACATAAGAACTACACAGAAACATTTTGAGAAATTCTTTGGGATGTGTGCATTCAACTTGCAGAGTTGAAACTGTCTTTGGATAGAGTAGTTTTGAATCTCTCTTTATGCAGAATCTGCAAGTGGATATTTTGTGCCCTTTGAGGCCTATTGTGGAAAAGTAAATATATTCACATAAAAACTACACAGAAGCATTCTGAGAAACTTCTTTGTGATGTGTGCAGTCATCTCACATAGTTGAACCTTTCTTTTGTTAGGGCGGTTTTGATTCACTCTTTTTGTAGAATCTGCAAATAGATAATTGGAGTCCTTTGAGGTGTACTGTGGAAAAAATATCTTCACAAAAAAACTACACAGAAGGATTCTGGGAAACTTCTGTGGGATGGGTGCATTCAACACACATAGTTGAACCTATCTTTTGATTGAGCAGTTTTGAATCTCTCTTTTTGTAGAATCTGCAAGTGGATATTTTGAGTGCTGTGACGTCTACTTTGGAAAATCAAATATGCTCACATAAAAACTACACACAAGCATTCTGAGAAACTTCTTTGTGATGTGTGCATTCAACTCAAAGAGTTGAAACTACCTTTTGATTGAGCAGCTTTGAATTTCTCTTTTTGCAGAATCTGCAAGTGGATGTTTGGAGAGCTCCGAGGCCTGTTGTGGAAAAGGAAATATCTTCACATGAAAACTACACTTAATAATTCTGAGAAACTTCTTTGTGAGGTGTGCATTCAACTCACAGAGTTGAACTTATCTTCTCATTGAGCAGTTTTGAATCTATCTTGTTGTAAAATCTGCAAGTGGATATATTGAGCCCTTTGAGCCCTATGCTGGAAAAGGAAATATCTTCAAATAAAAACTACACAGAAGCATTCAGAGAAACTTCTTTGTGAGGTATGCATTCAACTCACAGTGTTGAACCTATCTTTTGATTGAGCAGTTGTGAACCTCTCTATTTGCAGAATCGGCAGGTGGATGTTTGGCGCCCTTTGAGGTCTACTGTGGAAAAGAAAATATCTTCAGATAAAAACTATACTGAAGCCTTCTGAGAAACTTCTTTGGGATGTATGCATTCAACTCACAGAGTTGAAACTTTCTTTTGATTGAGCAGTTTTGAATCTCCCTTTTTGCAGAATCTGCAAGTGGATATTTGGAGCCCTATGCACCCTATGGTGGAAAAGGAAATATCTTCATATAAAAACTACACAGAGACATTCTGAGAAAGTTCTTTGTGATGTGTGCATTCATCTCACAGGGTTGAACCTATCTGATGATTGAGCAGCTTTGAAACACTCTTTTTGTGGAATCTGCAAATGGATATTTGGAGGGCTTTGAGGCCAACCGTGGAAAAGCAAATATCTTCAGATAAAAATTACACAGAAGCACTCTGAGAAACTTCTGTGTCATGTGTGCATTCAACTCACAGAGTTGAACCTATCTTTTGATGGAGCAGTTTTGAATGCCTCTTTTTGCAGAATCTGCAAGTGGATGTTTCGAGAGCTTTGAGGATTGTGGTGGAAAATGAAATATCTTCACATAAAAACTACACAGAAGCATTCTGAGAAACTTCCTTGTGAGGTGTGCATTCAACTCACAAGGTTGAACTTATCTTCTAATTGAGCAGTTTTGCATCTCTCTTTTTGTAGAATCTGCATGTGGATATTTGGAGCCCATTGTGACCTAAGGTGGAAAAGGAAATATGTTCAAATAAAAACTACACAGAAGAATTCAGAGAAACTTCTTTGTTATGTAGGCATTCAACTAACAGGGCTGAGCCCATCTTTTCATTGAGCAGTTTTGAATCTCTCTTTTTGTAGAATCAGCAAGTGGATTTTTGGAGACCTTGGCGCCCCATAGTGGAAAAGGAAATATCTTCAAATAAAAACTACACAGTACTATTTAGAGAAACTTCTTTGTGATGTACGCAATCAACTCTCAGAGTTGAACCTATCTTTTGATGGAGTAGTTTTGAATCTCTCCTTTTGCAGAATTTGCAGGTGGATATTTGGAGCCTTTTGAGGCCTACAGTGGAAAAGCAAATCTCTTCACATAAAAACTACACAGAAGCATTCTGAGAAACTACTTTGGGACGTGTGCATTCAACTCACAGAGTTGAACCTATCTTTTGATTGAGCAGTTTTGAATCTCTCTATTTGCAGAATCTAGAAGAGGATATTTGGAGTCCATTGGGTACCATGGTGGAAAAGAAAATATCTTCAATTAAAAACTACACAGAAACATTCAGAGAACCTTCTTTGTGATGTGTGCATTCATCTGATAGGGTTCAACCTATCTTATGATTGAGGAGTTTTGAAACACTCCTTTTACAGAATCTGCGAGTGGATATTTGGTGCGCTTTCAGGCCTACCTTGGAAAAGCAAATATCTTCAGATAAAAACTACACAGAAGCATTCTGAGAAACTTCTTTGTGATGTGTGCATTCATCTCACAAAGTTGAACTTTTCTTTTGATTGAGGAGTTTTGAAACACTATTTTTGTAGAATCTGCAAGGGGATATTTGGAGCCCTTTGAGGTCTATTGTGGAAAATGAAATATCTTCACATAAAAACTACACAGAAGCAGTCAGAGAAACTTATTTGTGATGTGTGAATTCATCTCACAGAGTTGAACATTCTTTTTGATTCAGCTGTTTTGAAACACTCTTTTTGTAGAATCTACAAGTGGATAATTGGAGCCATTTGCGCCCTATGGTGGAAAAGGAAATATCTCCAAATAAACCCAGAAACTTTTTCGTGATGTGTGCATTCAACTCACAGAGTAGAACCTATCTTTTGATTGAACAGTTTTGAATCTCACTTTTTGTAGAATCTGCAAGAGTGTATTTGGATTCCTTTGCACCCTATGGTGCGAAAGGAAATATCTTCAAATAAAAAGTACACAGAAGCATTTTCAGAAACTTTTTCTTGATGTGTGAATTCAACTCACAGAGTTGAACCTATCTTTTGATTGACCAGTTTTGAATCTCTCTTATTGTAGAAACTGCAAGTGGATATTTGGACCTCTGTGAGGCCTACGGTGGAAAATCAAATATGTTCACATAGAAACTTCACAGAAGCATTCTGAGAAACTTCTTTGTGATGCCTGCATTCAACTTACAGGATTGAGCCATCTTTTGATTGAGCAGTTTTGAATCTCTCTTTTTGAGGAATCTGAAGAATCTGGAAGTGGATGTTTGCAGAGCTTTGAGGCCTATTATGGAAAAGGAAATATCTTCACATAAAAACTACACAGAAGCATTCTGAGAAACTTCTTTGTGATGTGTGCACTCTTCTCACAGAGTTGAGAATTTATTTTGATTAAGCAGTTTTGAAACACTCTTTTTGTAGAATCTGCAAGAGGATAATTTGAGCCCTTTGAGGTTTACTGTGGAAAAGCAAATATTTCAAATTAAAACAAACCAGAAACATTCTGAGAATCTTCTTTAGGATGCCTGCATTCAAATCACAGAGTTGAATCTATGCTTTGATTGAGCAGTTTTTAATCTCTCTTTTTGCAGAATCTGTTAGTGGATATTTGGAGCCCTTTGCAGCCTATGGTGGAAAAGGAAATATCTTCAAACAAAAACTACACAGAAATAGTCTCAGAAACTTCTTTGTGATGTGTGCATTCATCTCACAGGATTGAACCTATCTTACGATTGAGCAGTTTTGAAACACTCTTTTCGTAAATTCTGCAAGTTGATATTCAGAGCGCTTTGAGGTTTACTGTGGAAAAGCAATTATCTTCAGATAAAAACTACACAGAAGCATTCTGGAAAACTCTTTGTGATGCGTGCATTCATTTCACAGAATTGAAACTTTCTTTTGATTGAGCAGATTTGAAACACTGTTTTAGTAAAATCTGCAAGTGGATATTTGGAGCCTATTGAGGACTATTGTGGAAAAGGAAATATTTTCACATAAAAACTACAGAGAAGCATTCTGAGAAACTGCTCATTGATGTGTGCCTTCATCTCAGAGAGTTGAAACTTTGTTTTTATTGAGCCGTTTTTAAACACTCTTTTTCTAGTATTTGCAAGTGGCTAATTGGAGCCCTTTGAGTCCTATTGTGGAAAAGGAAATATCTTACCATAAAAACTACTCAGAAGCGTTCTGAGAAACTTATTTGTGATGTATGCATTCAACTGACAGGGTTCAACATATCTTTTGATTGAGCAGTTTTGAATCACTCTTTTTTTAGAATCTGCAAGTGGATATTTGGAGCCCTTTGAGGCCTATTGTGGAAAAGGAAATATCTTCACATAAAAACTACACAGAAGCAGTCAGAGAAACTTATTTGTGATGTGTGCATTCATCTCACAAGGTTGAACCTATTTCATGATTGAGCAGTTTTGAAATACTCTTTTTGTGGAATCTGCAAGTGGATATTTGGATCGCTTTCAGGCCTACCATGGAAAGGCAAATATCTTCAGCTAAAAACTACACAGAAGCATTCTGAGAAACTTCTCTGTGATGTGTGCATTCAATTCACATATTTGAACCTCTCTTTAGAATGATCTGTTTTGAGTCTCTCTTTTTGCAAAATCTACAAATGGATGTTTGGAGAGTTTTGAGGCCAATTGTGGAAATGGAAATATCTTCACATAAAAACTACACAGAAGCATTCTTAGAAACTTCTTTGGGATGTGAGCACTCAACTCACAGAGTTGAACTTATCTTTTGATTGAGCAGTTTTGAATCTCTCTTTTTGCAGGATCTGCATGTGGATATTTGGAGCCCTTTGCGGCCTATGGTGGAACAGGAAATTTCTTCAAATAAAAATTACTCAGAAGCATTCTGAGAAACTTCTTTGTGATGTGTATTCATCTCACAAGGTTGAACCTATCTTATGATTGAGCAGTTTTGAAATATTCTTTTTGTGGGGTCTGCAAGTGGATATTTGCAGTGCTGTGAGGGCTTCTAGGGAAAATCAAATATGTTCACATAAAAATTACACAGAAGCATTCTGAGAAACTTCTTTGTGATGTGTGCATTCAACTCACAGAGTCGAACCTATCTTTTGATTGAGCAGTTTTGAATCTCTCTTTTTGCAGAATCTGCAAGTGGATGTATGGAGAGCTTTGAGGCCAATTGTTGAAAAGGAAATATCTTCACATACAAACTAAAAGGAAGCATTCTAAGAAACTTCTTTGTGAGGTGTGCATTCAACTCACAGAGTTGAACTTATCTTCACATTGAGCAGTTTCAAATTGCTCTATTTGTAGAATCTGCAGGTGGCTTTTTGGAGCGTTGTGAGGCCTGCTTTGGAAAATCAAACATGTTCACAGAAAAACTACACAGAAGCATTCTGAGAAACATTTTCTGATGTGTTCATTCATCTCAAAGTGTTGAACCTATTGTTTGATTGAGCAGTTTTGAATCTCTCGTTTTGCAGAATCTGCAAGTGGATGTTTGGGGATCTTTGAGGCCTATTGTGTAAAAGGAAATATCTTCACAATAAAACTACATGGAAGCATTCTGAGAAACTCCTTTGTGAGGTGTCCATTCAACTCACAGAGTTAAACTTATCTTCTCATTGAGCAGTTTTGAGTCTCTCTTTTTGTGGAATATGCAAGTGGATATTTGGAGCCCTTTGTGCCCTGTGGTGGAAAAGGAAATATCTTCAAATAAAAGCTACATAGAAGCATACAGAGAAACTTCCTTGTGATGTGTGCTTTCGTTTCACAGAGTTGAACCTTTCTTTTGATTTAGCAGTTTTGAAACACTCTTTTTGTAGAATCTGCAGGTGGATAATTGGAGACATTTGAAGCCTATTGCAGAAAAGGAAATATCTTCATATAAAAACTACTCAGAAGCACTCTGAGAAACTTCTTTGTGATGTGTAGATTCAACTCACAGAGTTGAACCTATGTTTTGATTGAGCAGTTTTGAATCTCTCTTTTTGTAGAATCTGCAAGTGGATATTTGGAGCGTTGTGAGGCCTACTGTAGAAAATCAAATATGCTCACATAAAAACTACACAGAAGCATTCTGAGAAACCTGTTTGTGATGTGTGCATTCAACTCACAGAGGTGAAACTTTCTTTTGATTGAGCAGTTTTGAATCTCTCTTTTTGCAGAATCTGCAAGTGGATGTTTGGAGAGCTATGAGTCCTATTGTGGAAAAAGCTATATCTTCACATAAAAACCATACAGAAGCATTCTGAGAAAGCTCTTTGTGATGTGTCCATTCAGCTCACAGAGTTGAACTTATCTTCTCATTGAGCAGTTTCGAATCTCTCTTTTTGTAGAATCTACAAGTGGATATTTGGAGCCCTTTGCACC